>NC_136789.1:35668691-36068691 GCF_951216825.1 Electrona antarctica
AAGACATATAATTGAGTACAGTTGAGTAGACCTACATACATGCACGTATACGCACACACAGTCACTCACATGCACATGCATACATAAAAGCCGGTGTCACTCTAGCGCTACGCCATGGCATCCAGGTGGCCAGTGTACTGTTCCATACAGTACTGCCTCCCCAGTGTCCCCCCAGTGCCTCCCCAGTACCTCCCCAATGTCTGCCCAGGGCCTCCCTAGTGCCTCCCCAGTGTCCCCCCCAGTGCCTCCCCAGTGTCCCCCCAGTGCCTCCCCAGTGTCCCCCCAGTGCCTCCCCAGTGTCCCCCCAATGTCTGCCCAGGGCCTCCCTAGTGACTCCCCAGTACCTCCCCAGTGTCTCCCCAGTGTCCCCCCCAGTGCCTCCCCAGTGTCTCCCCAGTGCCCAGTGTCACCCAGTGCCTCCACAGTGCCTCCCCAGTGTCTCCCCAGTGCCCAGTGTCCCCCCAGTGCCTCCCCAGTACCTCCCCAGTGTCTCCCCAGTGCCCAGTGTCCCCCCAGTGCCTCCCCAGTGTCCCCACAGTGTCTCCCCAGTGTCCCCCCAGTGCCTCCCCAGTACCTCCCCAGTGTCTCCCCAGTGCCCAGTGTCCCCCCCAGTGCTAACTAAAATGTTAGCATGTTGCATGCTGAAAATAGCAGATCTACAAGCCCACAACGTGTCGCGCTGCGACACGTTGTGAGCTTGTAGATCAGCTATTTTCACCAAGTGAAAAAAACTGTCATTACGACGGCATCAAGGCCCGCCAAAATACATTTTGTTCGACTAAATCAACTGTAGATTTAGTCGACTAAAATCTAATGATATTTAGTCGACTAAAACTAGACTAACACTAAACCATTCCAGGTGACTAAAATGTGACTAAAACAAAATGAAAACTATTCAAGAGACTATGACTAAAACTAAAATCTGCCAAAAACAACACTGTACTGTACTGTACTGTACTGTACTGTACTGTACTGTACTGTACTGTACTGCGCCATGCTGTGCCGTGCCGTGCCGTACTGTACTGGGCTGTGCTGTACTGTACAATACTGTACTGTACCGTGCTGTACTGTGCTGTAGCAGACTGTACTGTGCTGTACAATACTGTACCGCACTGTACTATACTGTGCCGCACTGTACCATACTGTACTGTACCGTACTGTACTGCTGCGCCCTGTGTGTGTGCACGTGCGCGTGCGTGCGTGCGTGCGTGCGTGCAGTGGAACGGGGTGTGGCCTAAAATGTGATATAATTTGCATCACCATGAAATGTTGCGCAATAACATGGTATTTTATACAAATACAAACGGTACAGTCATTCTGACTAATTACTAATTGTTGCAACAAACGGGCGCAGGGCTCTCAATTAGTGTGGCAAGATTATTATTATTATTAGTATGCCTAGTAGTAGTAGTAGTACTATTAGTATTACCTGAACTGTAGGTACCAGTATGCTTCTAAACCATAGTTGTTCTAAACTACATTTCCTGGATGCAGGTTGATGACATCACGGGGCAGGAGGGTTGAGGCCGCACCCCCATGCAAGTGTGCCAAAAGTAATTTGAAACTTTTTGGCACCTGAAAGTGAGCAAAGTGAGAAGCGAAAAAAAAACACACCTGAAACCAAAAAAATATGATTTGAATCTGTAAAAATAAGATCTGAATGAAAAAAAATATCTGAATAAAAAAAAAAAAATCTGAAACTGAAAAAAAAAATATATACTCAAAAATCTAAATGTATATTAAAGTTAAAAATTAAACTGAAAAAAACTTTTGAATACAACATTTTTTTTTGAATAAATCTTGGTATTTTTCAAATTCAAGAAAAAAAATAAGAGACTTTCAGGTTACATTTTTACTTTTCATCTTCGTTTTGGCACAATAATGACTCCATAGACATGGCAGACGAGGAAAGGTTTGGTGTGGGACATCAAAAAGAGCCTGCTCACTCTACCTGCTGATGAACTGTTCCGGATCGCAAGGGCATCGGTCAAAGTGCCAGGGATGGACCAGTCTCGTCTGTCTCATCTCACCGCAGAGGATGAAGAGGGTTGTTTCAACTACATCAACTACAAATGTACACCTGCGCAGTAAGGCCTTACTAGAGTTAGACAACAATACAGGAGAACACCACACAGAACCAGACCCAGGGCACAGAAGGAGATAGAATAGACCCAAGTAGGACCACTACAGACCCAGGAGAGAACCTGGAACAGGGAATAGATGAACCGGAGAAAGATGAACCAAGGATCCCAGGGGAAGTATACAGACACATCAACACGAAGGAAAAGAACACACTTTGGAGACTATACCCAAAGAAAAGCCTCCTCATCGTAGGGGATTCGAACCTGGACAACATCCCACCCTTCGGACGAACGGATCTACAAGTGGATTGCTACCCAGGAATGACATTCCAACATGCAAAGACCCTACTAGAGAAAACACCAAAGAACACCACGGTAGCACATTGCATCCTGTCGGTTGGGATAAACAACAAGGGCCACGCTACCGCCTCAGCACAGAAGTCGATGAGATCGAGCATCGTAGCAGCACAGAACGCCTTTCCAGCCGCAAGTATCCATGTCCCTTTAATCAATTTCTCAAATGACCTCCCAGCAAAGGATAGGCATAACTTAAGAGATTTAAATCGCGTTATTGCAAAACAAAATTTCCTCCCGAAATTGGATGAACGGGATTTTAAAGTGGTTCATGATAACATACATTGGAAAACAGAGACAGGCAAAGCAATGCTTGGAAATTGGCTCCTTAGTTTAAACTAATTGACCCCATAAACCAAGAAAGGAGGGGGGGGGAAGTCAAACATAATTAATCTGTCCCATTACTTCCAGCCGGATCAACATCAGACCGAACTTCTGGAAAAGGGACTTTCATTTGTCCCGACCCTAGACATCTACAAACAACAAACCAACAGATTAAAGAAGGACCTCTCCCAGTATCACCGCAGACTGAAACTAGCTACACACTTTAGAATGGACCAGGGGAGGGAAATACCACCCTTCCAGCCAGGATCAAACTGGGAACCTGCAGACGCTGTGCTCCCACAGAGCCTGAAACAACTGATCCAGGACGACACAAACACGGTAAGACACATACCAGGACACCTTAAGGAGAAAGATAACCTCACAACAGAACAAGCTAAAGCACTGAGGGAACTAGCCAATAACCAACAGATTGTAATCAAGCCAGCAGATAAAGGCTCCTGTATAGTAATAATGGACAGACACCAATACCTGTTTGAAGGGGAGAGACAGCTCAGCAATCAGGATCATTATAGGCAATTAGACAGACCAATTTACAAACAAACGGCTGTAAAGGCCAAAGCCATCATAAAAAGACTGAGGGAAAAGAAGCACATAAACGCCAAACAACAACAATATTTGCTCGGACAGGACACTCCACGAGCGAGGATATTTTATCTTTTGCCAAAAATCCACAAGAGCCCGGATTCATGGACAATACCATACGAAATACCGCCGGGGAGACCAATGTGTCTGACTGTGGCAGTGAGACCTATCAGACAGCAGAGTATATTGAACACTTCCTAAACCCACTGTCAATAAGACACCCCAGTTTTATAAAAGACACTTATGATTTTGTAGACAAAATCAAAGCAATAGTAGTACCAAAAGAAGCCTTTCTGTTTTCGATAGATATAGACAGCCTCTACACAAACATTGAGACGACAGCAGGGCTAAAAGCAGTCAAGGAAGTTTTCAGTAAATACCCAGACACAAATCGACCAGAGGAGGAATTACTCCAATTGTTAGACTTAAATCTAACCAGGAATGATTTTTCCTTCAATAACAAGTTATATCTACAAACCAAAGGAACGGCCATGGGAAAGAGGTTTGCACCATCTTATGCAAACATTTACATGAGCATATGGGAACAGACAGCCCTATAAAAATGCAGACTAAAACCAACACATTACTATAGATTTCTGGATGATATCTTTGGAATATGGGAACATAGCAAAGAAGAATTCCAGGCATTTATTGATGTGTTAAATAGCCATCATAGATCCATAACGATAAAATATGTGACACACACGGAAAGTATTGACTTTCTTGATGTCACAATCTTCAAGGGCCCAAACTTCAACACAAACGGGAAATTAGACTTAAAAGTATTCTTTAAGGAAACAGACACTCACGCCTTACTACACAAAACGTCATTCCACCCACCACACTCGTACACAGGTATAGTCAAATCACAACTGCTGCGATTCCATAGGATTTGCACGCAAGGAAGTGATTTCAAAATAGCCTGTAAAACGCTATTTAATGCTCTCAGACTACGAGGTTACACCAGGACATTCCTACGGAAAGCTCACAATACCTTCTTAGAGGTAAGAGTACGGGATCAAGGCCCAAAAATAGCCCTAGTAACCAGTTATTCAACACAGAGCAGACTAGCCAACAACAGATTAAAAAGGAATTTTGAGAACCGAACAGATGATCTTCTAAAGGAATATAAAATTATATCAGCCTACAGAAAAAACAAAAATCTTAAAGACTATCTGGTACACAGCAAGCTAAAAGGAATCAACACACCAGTAAGCCAGAGACCAGAATACTTCAAACCCAAACAAATAGTTAAAAATAGAACTACAAAACGCGTGCTGGAGATTAAACAACAGATAACAGCCAGCACCAGCAACTGTATTTATTTAATCACATGTGAAAAATGTGGCTTACAATATGTCGGAGAAACGAGTAAAACAATAGCTGCAAGGCTGAGACAACACAGGTACAATATTAACAATGCAAAAAAGACAACTACAAGGATTGTCCAACATTTCATGGCACATGGCATTGCAGATCTAAAAGTGTCTGGACTTCAACACAATCCCAACTGGACAGTAGGACAAAGACGGTTTAATGAAAGGCAGTGGATCAAGAACCTCAACACGGATTTTCCTGGAGGTTTAAACATGCCAAAATATTAGACAAGTTGTTTTGATTTTGTACCAAAACTCCCCAGCCACATAGACAAAGCCAACACTCAATGGAAATCAGACTTTGAATAGGGGACACATTAGCACATTCCAAACCAGCCTGGGACAAGAAGCATAGAGGTGTCACTGACACCAAATGGGCCATTAGACACCGGGCTCAGGAAACAAAAGAGAAACACATGTACATTTTTCTTTTTTGAAATGGAGCCATGGGGTGAATTAACCCCAATAAGGCTAAATAAACCAAAAGTCCTACAACAATAAAGTAAACTTAAACTCAGGGATAAACTGGAGAAAATCTAATAGTGATTGGATTAGGCTTCCTTCAGGTACATGGCGAATGCACTCATTCCTTGCAATGTACTTACATACACTTACACATTGCACTGAAGTCCCCAGGTCCCCCCAGTGCCCAGTGTCCCCCCAGTGCCTCCCCAGTGTCCCCACAGTGTCTCCCCAGTGCCTCCCCAGTACCTCCCCAGTGTCTCCCCAGTGCCCAGTGTCCCCCCCAGTGCTAACTAAAATGTTAGCATGTTGCATGCTGAAAATAGCAGATCTACAAGCCCACAACGTGTCGCGCTGCGACACGTTGTGAGCTTGTAGATCAGCTATTTTCACCAAGTGAAAAAAACTGTCATTACGACGGCATCAAGGCCCGCCAAAATACATTTTGTTCGACTAAATCAACTGTAGATTTAGTCGACTAAAATCTAATGATATTTAGTCGACTAAAACTAGACTAACACTAAACCATTCCAGGTGACTAAAATGTGACTAAAACAAAATGAAAACTATTCAAGAGACTATGACTAAAACTAAAATCTGCCAAAAACAACACTGTACTGTACTGTACTGTACTGTAATAATGGTGCATTTATAATGGTGCATTTATATAGCGCCTTTATCCAAGGCGCTTTACAGAGATTGTGCATTACATTCACCCATTCATACACCGATGGCAGCGGAAACCATGCAAGGCACCAACTAGCACATCGGGAGCAATTAGGGGTTCAGTGTCTTGCTCAAGGACACTTCGACAGTACCTCTGGGGGAACCCGGGTTCGAACTGGCAACCTTGCGGTTCCCATCCAGGCACTCTACCCCTGAGCCACCGCCGCCCCTGTACAGTACAGTACTGTACTGTACTGTACTGTACTGTACTGTACTGCGCCATGCTGTGCCGTGCCGTACTGTACTGGGCTGTGCTGTACTGTACAATACTGTACTGTACCGTGCTGTACTGTGCTGTAGCAGACTGTACTGTGCTGTACAATACTGTACCGCACTGTACTATACTGTGCCGCACTGTACCATACTGTACTGTACCGTACTGTACTGCTGCGCCCTGTGTGTGTGCACGTGCGCGTGCGTGCGTGCATGCAGTGGAACGGGGTGTGGCCTAAAATGTGATACGTCGTTACGTGGCGGCCATCTTACCTCGGGACACATAACATTGTGTATATGGGGCATGTACTCTTAAATTACCATAACTTGCTCAATTTTCAACCGATTTTCAAACGGTTTGGTTTGTTATAAACGTCAGAGACGTCCGCATACGTATATGATTTTTTACGACGTTCATATAAAAAACATAAATTAAGCAGATAAGCGTCCTGAATCATAGCCACGTTGACAACGTTTGTAATAAACCAACCCGTTTGTAAATCCGTCAAGATTTGAGCGAGTTATGACTGTTTCTGTTTGAGCTGCCATTGAACATACTGTACTGTAGCCCCGAAGCAAGATGGCTGCCGGGTGAACGACGTCAGAAACTCCGCCTTGAGCCATCTAGTGTTTATATATATATCTATGTTCTAAACTACATTTCCTGGATGCAGGTTGATGACATCACGGGGCAGGAGGGTTGAGGCCGCACCCCCATGCAAGATCTGTGCCAAAAGTAATTTGAAACTTTTTGGCACCTGAAAGTGAGCAAAGTGAGAAGCGAAAAAAAAAACACACCTGAAACCAAAAAAATATGATTTGAATCTGTACAAATAAGATCTGAATGAAAAAAAAATATCTGAATGAAAAAAATAAAATCTGAAACTGAAAAAAAATATATATACTCAAAAATCTAAATGTATATTAAAGTTAAAAATTAAACTGAAAAAAACTTTTGAATACAAACATTTTTTTTTGAATAAATCTTGGTATTTTTCAAATTCAAGAAAAAAAATAAGAGACTTTCAGGTTACATTTTTACTTTTCAACTTCGTTTTGGCACAATAATGACTCCATAGACATGGCAGACGAGGAAAGGTTTGGTGTGGGACATCAAAAAGAGCCTGCTCACTCTACCTGCTGATGAACTGTTCCGGATCGCAAGGGCATCGGTCAAAGTGCCAGGGATGGACCAGTCTCGTCTGTCTCATCTCACCGCAGAGGATGAAGAGGGTTGTTTCAACTACATCAACTACAAATGTACACCTGCGCAGTAAGGCCTTACTAGAGTTAGACTTGCAGTGGTGTCAAACTGGTGATCCGCGGGCATTTTGCGGCCCGCGGAGCCGCCCAATGCGGCCCGCCGGCCATTTATTAAAAAAACATGTCAAACAGCATGAAGTAAAGTATTTTTGTGATGTTTTGAGCTGAGCCTTTTCTGTTGGATTATTATTTCCCCCCTTTTTTAAATTGATTATGCATGCATGAAGCATCGAGTGTTTTTATTGACATTTTCTGAATATTTCATTATTCTGTGAAATTCAATAAAAAGACTAAACTGAGTTAATTCAATTGTCTGAGTTTGAGCTGAAAGTAGGTCTGCATAATGTTACTAGGTAATATCCTCACTTCAAATTGAATTGTTCTTTCAAATGTTTTATTGGGGCCCCTTATTGCATTGTTTGTTAACACATTGAGAGCCCACGCAAAACTGCCCAAAACCACTTTCACCTAGAAATTCCATTCACATTTTTTATAATTCAGCTGACTGTGGAGTAGGCCTACATATCTTATTTTTTTTCACTGTACTATGGCTCCCCCTAATGGCCATTTTGTACCCTGCACGCTGGAGCAGAGGTAGTCTGCGCATGCTCACAACTGCGTGCCTCTGTGTTGACAGTTCACTTCACACTTTTAGTTTAGTACATGTGGAAATATGGAATATACAATTGGATCTGGGTGTCTTTCAGCAACACTAACTCAAAGGTAGGAAGCAACCTTTCCATCTACTGCAGCTGTGTGGTGAAAATAAATGTTTTGCCTTAGTCTGGGAGTGGAGTTGCACTGCATGCACGCAGCATGCGCCGCCCACCAGCGCTGTATTAAAATACCGTAAGCTCGGAAATCTCACGGTATCAACACCGTGGCTGTTCCTGTCGCGGTATTACCGAAATTCGGTAAACCGCGGCATGCCTACTGTGGAGACACATGCTGGAACTTTTTACTTTGAAATGTTTTATAGTTTCTGAGTTATTTAATTTAAACGCCAAATGCATTCTCAATGGCGAAAACACAAACTTTGGCACCACGTGTTAAAAAGTGTGTTTTGATTTTTTCTGATTTTTTTAATAAAAAATAAAAAGAATAAAAAATAAATACAAATTTATATATATATATGTTTTTTCAAAGACGTCCTCCACAGACGTCTTGGGCTATGCACGTGCGGTAATACCCAGGACGTCCACAGACGTTTTGGGCAAAAAATGTGTTAATAGTAGTCTTCCATATATATATATATATAATACTGTAGTTATAAGCAGTGACTGAGAAAACAGACTGAAAAACAATGCTGTATGAGTGAATACGTGTGAGCGCGGGTCCGCAACTGGTTCTGGCCCACATCAAGTGACCTTTTGACCAATGCGGCCCTCACCCCAAAATGGGTTCAACAGGCCTAGAGGATGCAGGAATGGGATTTTTCCATGGGTTTTGTCCATGGGTTTTTCCCATGGGTTTTTTACCCATGGGTTTTTTTCCATGGGTTTTTCCCCATGGGTTTTTCTGATGGGTTTTTCCATGGATTTTTTTCCATGGATATTTTTCCATGGATTATTTTCCATGGATTTTTGGCATGGGTTTTTTCCATGGGTTTTTCCATATTTTTTTCCATGGGTTTTTCCATGGATTTTCCCGTGGGTTTTTTTTCCATGGGTTTTTTCCATGGGTTTTTTCCATGGGGTTTTTTCCATGGGTTTTTCCATGGGTTTTTCCATGGATTTTTCCCATGGATTTTTCCATGGGGTTTTTCCCATGGGTTCTTTTTCCATGGGTTTTTTCCATGGGGTTTTCCCATTGGTTTTTCCCATGGGTTTTTTCCCATGGGGTTTTTTCCATGGGTTTTTCCCATGGGTTTTTTTCCATGGGTTTTTTCCATGTTTTGTTTTCCATGGGTTTTCTCTCCATGGGTTTTTTCATGGGTTTTTTCCATGGATATTTTTCCATGGATTCTTTTCCATGGATTTTTGCCATGGGTTTTGCCATATTTTTTTCCATATTTTTTTCCATGGGTTTTTCCCATGGGGTTTTTTCCATGGGTTTTTCCATGGGTTTTTCCGATGGGTTTTTCCGATGGATCTTTCCCATAGATTTTTCCATGGTTTTTTTTTCTATGGGTTTTTTTCCATGGGTTTTTCCCATGGGTTTTTCCATGGATTTTTCCCGTGGGTTTTTTTTCCATGGGTTTTTCCATGGGGTTTTCTCCATGGGTTTTTCCCATGGGTTTTTTCCATGTTTTTTTTTCCATGGGTTTTTTCCTCCATGGAAAAGACCCATGGAAAAAAAAGACATGGAAAAAACCATAGGGGGGGGGGGGGGTTAGACGAGTGAGAGAGACGGGATGTCGGACTAATGCGTAATCCCCGACCCCCCTATTGTTGATAAACACGCAGGTTTTCTCTGTACTTCCGATTAAAAATGTCAGCTCGACCATGCGTTCAATAGTTGGGTTCCGTTCAAACTAGCATTCTGGCCGACACGGAAGTCGAGACGACATCTCAGAAAATCCAGTAACATGGGAGTGGACAGGAGCCGTTATTGTTTTTGGCGATCACGTGATTTCCTGCTAGACTGTTTCAATGAGTCAAACGGTGACTCATAGGTTAGCGAAGAGCGCCATCTAGCATAAACACCGAAAACACACAACATACGTCGAAATACATTTGGCACTTTGGCAGTCAATGTGTTTAGAACAGTTGGCCGGATGGTCACGGCTCCAAGAATCAAACAAAGTGGAAGAATGTAGTTTTCATATTTTATTGACCTCCAAAACTAACAAATACACTTTGAAAAACGTATTTAACAGAAATAAACAATAACTAAACTAAGAAGAACAAAACTAAAAAAGAACTCAAGATACTGTTAACAGGCATTGCCTCTTTCCTAAAGGCCCTGCAACACTCCCCTGGTGTTCCTAAAGGCCCTGCAACACTCCCCTGGTGTTCCTAAAGGCGCTGCAACACTCCCCTGGTGTTCCTAAAGGCGCTGCAACATTCCCCTGGTGTCCCTAAAGGCCATGCAACACTCCCCTGGTGTTCCTAAAGGCGCTGCAACACTCCCCTGGTGTTCCTAAAGGCCCTGCAACACTCCCCTGGTGTTCCTAAAGGCGCTGCAACACTCCCCTGGTGTTCCTAAAGGCCCTGCAACACTCCCCTGGTGTTCCTAAAGGCCCTGCAACACTCCCCTGGTGTTCCTAAAGGCCCTGCAACACTCCCCTGGTGTTCCTAAAGGCCCTGCAACACTCCCCTGGTGTTGTCTACTTCGTAGCTTCAAGCAAACTGAGCATTTCACTCACAATTTGGTTTATGTCCTCCGAAATTCACTCCGATATCCCCCACACCCCCCAAAAAAATAATAAAAAAACACACTGCAAACACCTATACACATGAGCATAGAAAATAAAAAAATAAAGGCAAGGGGAAATAGAAAACTATTGAGATTTGATTCCAAAAATAAAAGACCATGTGATACAGATTACAGGAATTAAACTTAAGTACAGTACAGCTATGTCAGCATTTTGAACAATCATGATTGTGAATTAATTATGCTTCTTTTTTATTTAAAGGCCACTTGCTGGAAGCTACTGAGATGAAGGAAGACAGCAGTAGGCCTATCAGCATTCTGGTGCACATTGGAGACAAAATACATACCGTGTCCCCCTAGCGTCCTGTTACAAACTGTACATGCAAACAGATTTTTATCTGCATGAATCCACATGAAATTTTTCAGAGTTGCAGCTTGTTTAAAGGTACTGTACATGCAAACAGCTTTTTGTCTGCATGAATCCACATGTGGTTTTTCAGAGTTGCAGCTTGTTCAAAGGTTTGACTACAAACTGTGCAAGCAAAGGGCTTTTCACCTGTATGAATCATCATATGTTGCTTCAGAGTGGCAACCCGGCCAAAGCTTTGACTACAAACTGTGCAAGCAAAGGGACTTTCACCAGTATGAATCATGTGTTTTTCACCAGTATGAATCATGTGTTTTTCACCAGTATGAATCATGTGTTTTTTCAGACTTGTATTACAATTGTGAGTTTTCAGAGTGGCAGCTCGGGCATAACTTTTACAACAAACTGTGCAAGCAAAGGGCTTTTCTCCTGTATGAATCACCATGTGTTGTTTCAGAGTGCACACTCGACTAAAGCTTTGACTACAAACTGTGCAAGCAAAGGGCTTTTCATCTGTATGAGTCACCATGTGTTGTTGCAGAGTATCACTACGTTTGAAGGTTTGACCACAAACTGTGCAAGCAAAAAGCTTTTCACCTGTATGAGTCACCATGTGTCTTCTCAAACCTCCAGCATGGTTAAAGCGTTGTCTACAAACTCTGCAAACAACACGCTTATGAATCATCACGTGTTTCTTCATTTTCGCCCTAGATATAAATCTTTTGCTACATACTTTGCAAGCAAAGCGCTTTTCAGTATGAATCCTCCCCATGTGTTTTTTCAGAGTGCCAGAACGTTTAAAGCTTTGACTACAAACTGTGCAAGCAAAGGGCCTTTCATCTGTATGAACCGTCTTCATGTGTTCCTTTACTTTTCCCTTAGTTCGAAAGCTTTTGCTACATACTGTGCAAGCAAAGGGTCTTTCACCTGTATGAATCATCATGTGTGTTTTCAGAGTGGGGGCTCGATTAAACCTTTGACTACAAACTGTGCAAGCAAAGGGCTTTTCGCCTGTATGAATCTCCATGGTGTGTTTCTTCAGAACACCACTTGTAGTAAATCTTTTTCTGCATACTGTGCAAGCAAAGAGCCTTTCACCTTGATGAACGGTCCGCATGTGTGCTTTCAGAGTCTTAGCTCGCATAAAGCTTTGAATACAGACTGTGCAAGCAAACAGCTTTTCGCCTTCATGATGAATTCTTATGTGGCTGTTCATTTGACTACTAGTGGTAAAGATTTGGCTACATACTGTGCAAGCAAAGGGCTTTTCACCAGTATGTATCCTCATGTGTGATTTCAGAGCTCCAGGTTGGTTACAGGTATGACTACATACTGTGCAAGAAAAGGGCTTTTCACCAGTATGAATCCTCATGTGTAGTTTCACAACGGAAGCTTGGTAAAAGCTTCGATAACATACCGTGCAAGCAAAGGGCTTTTTACCTGTATGAATCCTCATGTGTTTCTTCAGGTCTCCATGTGCGGCAAAGTTTTTTCCACATACTGTGCAAGCAAAGGGCTTTTCACCAGTATGAATCCTCATGTGTATTTTCAGATAAGCATTGGAACCACAGACCTTTCCGCACTCTATACAACCGAAGCCTTTCGTGCTTGTTTTTTCACCAGAATGAATCCTCATGTGTTTTTTCAGATTGCCAACTTGAGTAAAGCTTTGACGACATACTGTGCAAGCAAAGGGTCTTTCACCTGTATGGATCCTCATGTGTTTTTTCAGATCACCATTGGAACCAAAGATCTTTCCACACTCTATACAACGGAAGCCTTTCTTACTTTTTTGACTCGTCATCGATGGCTTTTGTTTTAACAATTTTGATTTCTCTTTGAACCTGTTGCTCAAAGGCAATTTTTGTCCTTCCCGCTCATCACTGTCTTCAGTATCAGATTCAGAACAGTGTGAATGCCAGTCATCACTGTCCTCAGTAATGTCAGATTCAGAACAGTGTGACGAGAGGAGCTGCTCATCACCAGTTGGCTGTGATGTCCCACAGTGCTCTACGTCAGCTTGTGTTTTCATGTGTTCAGTTGAGATGCCGGCTACAGGCTCTGTCTCTCGGTTTTCATCATTATCATCTTCACTTTTCACTGCTAGTAATGTCAACGATGACCCTGCAGCCTCCTCTGGTCTTTGAAGTAACTCCTCCTGCTGTTCTTCCTCTTTGATCTGCGGAGGTTCTAGTGTCACCTGGACCAGACTGGGACTCCTCTCCTCCTGTTCATCTTTAATCTGTGGAGGTTCTAGTGTCACCTGGACCAGACTGGGACTCCTCTCCTCCTGTTCAGGGGAAACCTCCTCTGGACACACTGGAAGGAGTGTCAGATCTACAAGGAGAGAGGATGTATGTACTGTAAGAAGAGAACAAATCAATGTATATTCATTCTTCTAATTAGTTTGTTTTGTAATGATTAAAAAATGCATTTGACTTAATCCAGAGTGATTTACATTAAGTTTACATTTACATTTTTGTAAATGTGTCATACTATGACACATTTACAAAAATGTCTGGCAGGAACCTCTCATCTCTGCAATTCACCATTTGTTTGTAAATCATTGCCACACTTTGTCCTACAACAGTGACTCACACTCTGTCCTACAACAATGACTCACACTCTGTCCTACAACAGTGACTCACACTCTGTCCTACAACAGTGACTCACACTCTGTCCTACAACAGTGACTCACAAAAAGAAAATAAATAAATAAAAGAACGTGGTGAGATTTGTCTTTGGGTTTTATAAATAATTAACCAATGAAAACTATTAACACTTTAATCGCTCAGGGTTATTTAATCCATTACATTATAGCGCCCAGTCGATTTATAAACACGGACCCCTTTTCCGGACGGACCGGAAGTTGTTGTTGATGTGTGTGTAGCAGCTAACAATAGCCACACCACTCTAGAGTCGATCGACAACAACGGGAGACAAGAATAAATGTATCGCGACTAGCGACTGGACCGCCGTCTAACACAGGATCTTTTTTCATAATTAGACGGGATGATTTAGATCGCGAGTTAACGTTTTAAGATTTTCGTTTTCATCAGCTAAACAGGGGAGGGAGTTTTTCGATGATGTCTCACTCTTGCACAACACCGAGGATTGCCCAACAGGCGCTCCCAGGCTGTGGAGCCATGCGATCCGTTCTCATATCAATAAACTTCGTCTTTTGGACAATACTTCGTCCTGGGCGTCGGCCGTTACTAATAGAAAGGACAAAGAACTTCATCCTGGGCGATGGGAGTGTTAACAGGAGCTTGTGATTAAATAATAACTACATTGGATCCATTTCCTGAAAAGTAACAGTTTTGTCCACCGCAACGATAAATATGCAACTGTACCGACTAAGGTCATCAACCATTACTCCACATTCAACTGTACCGACTAAGGTCATCAACCATTACTCCACTATCAACTGTACCGACTAAGGTCATCAACCATTACTCCACATTCAACTGTACCGACTAAGGTCATCAACCATTACTCCACATTCAACTGTACCGACTAAGGTCATCAACCATTACTCCACTATCAACTGTACCGACTAAGGTCATCAACCATTACTCCACATTCAACTGTACCGACTAAGGTCATCAACCATTACTCCACTATCAACTGTACCGACTAAGGTCATCAACCATTACTCTACTATCAACTGTACCGACTAAGGTCATCAACCATTACTCTACTATCAACTGTACCGACTAAGGTCATCAACCATTACTCTACTATCAACTGTACCGACTAAGGTCATCAACCATTACTCTACTATCAACTGTACCGACTAAGGTCATCAACCATTACTCCACTATCAACTGTACCGACTAAGGTCATCAACCATTACTCCACATTCAACTGTACCGACTAAGGTCATCAACCATTACTCCACTATCAACTGTACCGACTAAGGTCGTCAACCATTACTCCACTATCAACTGTACCGACTAAGGTCGTCAACCATTACTCCACATTCAACTGTACCGACTAAGGTCATCAACCATTACTCCACATTCAACTGTACCGACTAAGGTCATCAACCATTACTCCACTATCAACTGTACCGACTAAGGTCATCAACCATTACTCCACATTCAACTGTACCGACTAAGGTCATCAACCATTACTCCACATTCAACTGTACCGACTAAGGTCGTCAACCATTACTCCACTATCAACTGTACCGACTAAGGTCGTCAACCATTACTCCACTATCAACTGTACCGACTAAGGTCATCAACCATTACTCCACATTCAACTGTACCGACTAAGGTCATCAACCATTACTCCACATTCAACTGTACCGACTAAGGTCATCAACCATTACTCCACTATCAACTGTACCGACTAAGGTCGTCAACCATTACTCCACTATCAACTGTACCGACTAAGGTCATCAACCATTACTCCACATTCAAATATAGATTTGATAAATAATATTTTGACAGTAACAATTAAGATGCCAAATTGCAAATATAAAATTAACCCATTTAGTCTCTAAACACTGCAACTAACGATTATTTTCATAATCGAGGAATCGGCCGATTGTCTAAACAATCAATCTATTCATTGTATTATGGCTTATTTCATCAATCATCCTCTTTCAATCTGCAAAGCGTGTGTTTCATAAAATCCACCGTAGACATGTTATGAGCTACTTGTCTGTCAAGAAATTCTGTGCAAGTGTTGGAGTTTAGAAGCACTCGTCGAAGTCACTGACCGGCCCTGCGTACCACCCGTTTCAAATTTGCACATAATGCAGGAGGCAGCAGCGCGACCAGTTAATAAAATCGAGCGCTTCCAAACTCCAACACAAAAAGAATCACCTGCACAGAATTGTTTGACAGAAAGTAGCTCATAACATGTCTATGGTGGAACGCTTTGCAGACTGAAAGAGGACAATTCAAGCTTTCCCTACAGCTGCAATGTTGGTGAGTTTAACATTGTTTAATACAAGCAGATCGCAAAAGCAATTTGGATGAGTGGGGAGTCAATGGAGGGTATTGCAACTCTAGCCCATTTTGACCTGAGATCAGATTCTAAAAATGTCTTCTACATCCTGACAGTTTTCTGAAAAAGCTATGTTTCTATGTCAGTGGTTCTTGGATTTTTCAAAAATAGCAGACCTACAAGCTCATAGCGCGCCACCACTATGAGCTTGTAGATCTGCTATTTTTCAATAGCTAAAGCATAACATAATGCACCAAACACCAAAAGGGGTTCCCGCCCAAAATGGGCTAGATTCACCCTATTGTAAAAAAAATCTAGAGTTGCAACTTGCAGCTACTCTTTCCCCAGGAAAGAAATAGTAGGTGGAAGTGAAATTGTTCACATTAACACTGTACGGCTGCTAACATGACAACGACATGCTAAGAACAGCTTTGCAAACGAGTCCTTGGACATCAATATTCAGCTCTAAGACTGTAAAGCCCTGACCACAAGAACAATATTCAGCTCTAAGACTGTAAAGCCCTGACCACAAGAACAATATTCAGCTCTAAGACTGTAAAGCCCTGACCACAAGAACAATATTCAGCTCTAAGACTGTAAAGCCCTGACCACAAGAACAATATTCAGCTCTAAGACTGTAAAGCCCTGACCACAAGAACAATATTCAGCTCTAAGACTGTAAAGCCCTGACCACAAGAACAATATTCAGCTCTAAGACTGTAAAGCCCTGACCACAAGAACAATATTCAGCTCTAAGACTGTAAAGCCCTGACCACAAGAACAATATTCAGCTCTAAGACTGTAAAGCCCTGACCACAAGAACAAAAACGAACTCCTGAACAGCTGGGAGGAGATCGCCCAGTCTTTGTTTGAGGGGCCTATATACAGGTTTAATGTTTGTGTTTAGTTCAATGTTTGTTTTAAAAACGCCATTGACAATGACGGGATAATTTACGTAATATTTACCCCAACACAAACATTAAATTCCATTGATTGATTGATTGATTGATTTATTAACAGTTTGCAGAATTACAGTAGCCTACATTTCAAGTACAACTCAATACAAAAACTGTTAACAGTGAGTGGACGACACCATAAAGCACAACTTACTAACGATACACAACTATAATAAACTTTATTTGTATAGCACCTTTCATACATAAATGCAACTCAAAGTGCTTCACAGGGCAGTACATATAGCAATAAAACACAGGCAAGCAGTTAGACGGATGAAACAATGGTAAAGAGCAAACAACAAAAAAAGCATAAAAACATAGATGGACGAGAAACAAAGCACACCGCAAAAGGTCAGAATAGAGAACTCAACTAAAACTAAAACTAAAACTCAATTAAAAGCAAGAGTAAAAAGGTGAGTCTTGAGTTGAGCTTTAAAAATGTCTACAGAGGGTGCGTGTCTAAGTTGAAATGGAAGTCGATTCCAGGCTGTAGGCCCATAGAAGCAGAAGGCTGCCTCACCATACTTTTTTGTAGACATTCTTTCAGGCACTTCAAGCAGGCCAGCAGTGGAGGACCTGAGGGGGCGGTTAGGAACGTATCTGGGTAGGCATTCGCGGAGGTATGAGGGTGCAAGACCGTTTAGGGATTTATAAACAAGTAAAATAATTTTAAAATCAATCCTAAAAAACACCGGGAGCCAATGTAGTGAGTGTAAAACTGGAGTAATATGATCTCTCATCTTAGTTTTGGTTAAAACCCTAGCAGCCGCATTTTGAACAAGTTGGATTCTGTCTGTTGACTTCTTTGGCAGGCCCGAGAGGAGGGAATTACAGTAATCGAGACGCGAAAAAACAAAAGCATGGACCAATGTTTTAGCATCATCTAAAGATAAATATGCTCTTATACGTGCGATGTTTCGAAGATGAAAGAAAGCTGTCTTGGTAGCTTGATTAATATGCGCATTAAAATTCAGATCTGAATCGATAATAACCCCTAGGTTCTTTACTGTCGACTTACTTCCTACATTTAGGTTACCGAGTTTATTTTTTATCAATTCTTTTTGCTCATTAGAGCAGTAGAACGTAGTAGTAGAACGGACACATGTTTCTTGTCGGCGGATACCCTGAGATCATTGATTACTTTTACAAGTGCCGTTTCAGTGCTGTGCCCTTTTCTGAAACCGGATTGAAATGTATTATGTATATTATTGTTCTGCAGAAAAATGTCTAGTTGGAGAAAGATGATTTTTTTCTATTACCTTGCCCAGAAAAGGGAGATTGGAAATTGGTCTGTAATTTCCCAACACAGAGGGATCAAGGTTATTTTTCTTAAGTAGTGGCTTAACTACAGCCGTCTTCAGTGAGTCAGGAAAGATGCCTGATTGTAAGGAGCTGTTTACAATTTGCAGGATTTCTCCAAGTACACACTCTAGCACCTCTTTGAGGAAGGGGGTGGGAATACCGTCCAGTGAACATGTGGATGAGGACATCTGCATTATGGTTTTGCGGAGTTCCTCTTCCTCGACTGTATGGAAAGACGCCAGGCTTCCCCTAGGGCGAACAAGCGAGGCACCATTTGCTGTGTTTGCAGCAGCTACATTTATGATGCCAGCTCGAATGTTAATGATTTTGGCATTAAAAAAGGATGCAAACTCGTTGCACTTAGCAGTAGAGGCGGGAAATGATTGCTTGTAAGACTTGGGAGGGTTAAGTACACGTTCAATAGTGGAAAATAGTACTTTTGCATTTTTCTTGTTCTTAACAATGATGGCCGAGAAATATGCCTGCCTAGCCAAGCGCAAAGCTCTGTTGTAGGTAGCTGTTGAGATCTTAAGAGTCTCTAGATTGATCGTGTTTTTATTTTTTCTCCAGACACGCTCTGTTCTGCGACAGTGTGTCTTAAGTGAGCGTGTATGCTCATTTATCCAAGGTGTTATTTTGGAGTTGCATTTCTTTTTGGTTTTTAACGGAGCCACTATATTAAGGGCAGATTCTACTTTGAAATGAAATTGTTGGACCATATCATTCACTATATAGTCTTACTAACTATACACAACTATATAGTCAACAGGAAATCATCATAGGAAGTAAAAAGGGAAAAGAAACCAATACAGTGAGGGGGGAACAGGGGTGGGGGGGGGATTCAGATTTTACGGGGGCCAGTTTCAATTCCCCCCCCCCCCCCCCAATAGTTAATTTAAATCCCCAATCATTTTTTCATTCCAAACCAGCAGTCAGCAACGCAATAGCGTTAACATAATCATAATGAGAATATATTTGATCAACAAAGTGCTTGTAGGTCCATTATTTTCTGTGTGCGAGGTCCACACACACCGAAGTATAATGTCTCCATACAAAGGACAGCTCTGCAAGCTCACAATGCATTGCATCAGGGGGCGCATTTTACCTTGTAGATCTGTTCTCCCAGACCCAGTTGCACCGTAACGTCACTTAAGGGCGACTGCCCGCATTGCATTTTCATGATGCAGGCAGACAGGCAGAAAGTAGCGAAAATATGAAAAAGCAGTCAACTTTAGCAAACTTTTTTCAGTGGGGCCACCAAGGGAGACCAAAGGCCACATGATGAAGGCGAACGGGAAGCTACCGCTAAAGGCTCATTCATAGTCTGGATTTTCGGTGGTGAGGTGACCACCGAACTACAACATGACTCCACGTTATTTCAGCTCCGGTGGTCACCTCACCACCGGAGCGGTGGTCACCTCACCACCGGAGCGGTGGTCACCTCACCGCCGGAGCGGTGGTCACCTCACCGCCGGAGCGGTGGTCACCTCACCACCGAAAATCCAGACTATGAATGAGCCTTAAGGAACCACCTTCAATCGAAAATAACACCGCTCATATTTGCAATACGGCTTTACCGCAACAGGTGGCGAAGAAGCACCAAACGCATTAGGTGTGCTATGTGGGACTACCTTGGCTAATTCGGGCATGAAGCCAGCTCACTTACGTCGGCACCTAGAAACACATCATCCAGAACTATGAGAGAAAGAAACGAGGGCAAAAAACAGCAGCAGACAACGATAGACAAAAACGGTTCAGTCTATGTAGCTGATTTGAAATGCTCGTATTTGGTGGCAAATAGAATTGCTAGAATTAAAGAAGCCTTTCGACATTGGAGAGACCTTGATACTGCCATCAACACAGGACATTTGTCGATAAATGACACATTCCTCTCTCTGATAACGCAGTAAAAAGGAGAATTGATGACATGGCTGGATGTTGAGACACAGTTATTTGAAAGGATTTGTGCATCTCCATGGTACGGTGGTGGACAAAAGTAAGACTCAACACGTCGAATGTCGTGGGTCTTCCAGCAGGACAACGACCCAAAACACACATCAAGAAGCACCCAGGAATGGTTCAACAGAAAGCGCTGGACTGTTCTATAAGTGTGCCGGTAATGAGTCCAGATCTCAATCCCATTGAACACTGTGGAGGGATCTGAAAATGGCAGTTGGAAGGAGGCAGCCTTCTAATCTGGGTCAACTGGAGCAGTTTGCAAAAGCAGAGTGGGCCAAAGTGCCAGTAGAGAGATGTAGGCATCTAGTTGAAACCAAAAGCAGAGTGGGCCAAAGTGCCAGTAGAGAGATGTAGGCATCTAGTTGAAACCAAAAGCAGAGTGGGCCAAAGTGCCAGTAGAGAGATGTAGGCATCTAGTTGAAACCAAAAGCAGAGTGGGCCAAAGTGCCAGTAGAGAGATGTAGGCATCTAGTTGAAACCAAAAGCAGAGTGGGCCAAAGTGCCAGTAGAGAGATGTAGGCATCTAGTTGAAACCAAAAGCAGAGTGGGCCAAAGTGCCAGTAGAGAGATGTAGGCATGTCATTGAAACCTATAGGAAGCGTTTGACAGCAGTTATTTTCTCCAAAGGCTGTGCTACCAAATATTGAATTTAAGGTGTCAATAATTTTGTCACAGCAATTTCTGTGTAATCTATTATTTAAAATGAAACATTAAGTTCTGATTATTAGTTCAATAAAGAATGTTGGGTACTAAATACTTTTGCCAATTTCAACAGACAGTTGAGTTGTTTGTTCTTTATGTGCAAGGGTGCCAATATCTGACTGACGTGGAAAATAAGGCAATATTACTACCTTATGACCGTTATATTTATGAAGAGGATATGCAAAGAGGATGTACTGTGTGTGTTTTGTCACTCGCAACAACAACGACTGGAGAAGAAACCTTCAAAGCCTTGGATGAATATGCTTCTGGTAAACTGGATTGGGCTTTCTTTTACATTTTTATCCCACAATTTTGTAACCCATTTTTCACCCCTGTGTCAATTATCTAATGTGATCCTGGGCTCTACACACCACACCCTCCGCCAACCTAGTCCCCATATATGGGGGACATGGACTTGAACTCATGCCTCCTTCATGCCTGAGTGTCCAAGTCGCTCCTTTACACCTGACAGGGGGGAGTTTCCCTGGTTTGACGTAGCGCGTGGAAGGAACACGTTATTCCAACTAGTTCCTTTCCCCTCCATCAGGTGCCCCGGCTGGCCAGGGGGAGGCAGTTTAGAGACCAGGATTACTGCATGTTTTTTGTGAGGGTACCTACCCTAGGGGACACGGGGAGAACATGTGAGGGTACCTACCCTAGGGGACACGGGGAGAACATGCGAGGGTACCTACCCTAGGGGACACGGGGAGAACATGTGAGGGTACCTACCCTAGGGGACACGGGGAGAACATGCAAACTCCACACAGAAAGGCCCTTTCGCCAACCCCGCCTCGGGTATGGGCACTGATGACGCGGAGGAGGAAACACGCCGCCAGCGCCCACAGCGTCCCGAGCGGGAATCGAACCCAGGACCTTCTAGCTGTGAGGCGACAGCACTACCAACTGTGCCACCGTGCCCCTGGATCCGGCTTTCTGTGTTGGAGTGTGCACAGATGGTGCTGCGGCGATGATGTCTGGCTTCACAACTAGACTGAAACAGGATGACTGACCACCTGTCTGGCTTCACAACTAGACTGAAACAGGATGACTGGCTTCACAACTAGACTGAAACAGGATGTCTGGCTTTACAACTAGACTGAAACAGGATGACTGACCACCTGTCTGGCTTCACAACTAGACTGAAACAGGATGACTGGCCACCTGTCTGGCTTCACAACTAGACTGAAACAGGATGACTGGCCACCTGTCTGGCTTCACAACTAGACTGAAACAGGATGCCTGGCTTCACAACTAGACTGAAACAGGATGCCTGGCTTCACAACTAGACTGAAACAGGACGACTGGCCACCTGTCTGGCTTCACAACTAGACTGAAACAGGATGCCTGGCTTCACAACTAGACTGAAACAGGATGACTGGCCACCTGTCTGGCTTCACAACTAGACTGAAACAGGATGACTGGCCACCTGTCTGGCTTCACAACTAGACTGAAACAGGATGACTGGCCACCTGTCTGGCTTCACAACTAGACTGAAACAGGATGCCTGGCTTCACAACTAGACTGAAACAGGATGACTGGCCACCTGCCTGGCTTCACAACTAGACTGAAACAGGATGTCTGGCTTCACAACTAGACTGAAACAGGATGTCTGGCTTCACAACTAGACTGAAACAGGATGTCTGGCTTCACAACTAGACTGAAACAGGATGTCTGGCTTCACAACTAGACTGAAACAGGATGTCTGGCTTCACAACTAGACTGAAACAGGATGCCTGGCTTCACAACTAGACTGAAACAGGATGTCTGGCTTCACAACTAGACTGAAACAGGATGACTGGCTTCACAACTAGACTGAAACAGGATGTCTGGCTTCACAACTAGACTGAAACAGGATGACTGGCTTCACAACTAGACTGAAACAGGATGTCTGGCTTCACAACTAGACTGAAACAGGATGTCTGGCTTCACAACTAGACTGAAACAGGATGCCTGGCTTCACAACTAGACTGAAACAGGATGCCTGGCTTCACAACTAGACTGAAACAGGACGACTGGCTGCCTGTCTGGCTTCACAACTAGACTGAAACAGGACTGTGAGGTCACTCACTGCATCAAACACCGAGAGATGCTGGCAAGTAAACACATATTAGTCCAATAATTAAATGACAGAGGTTTGACAAAATTGGATTATTGGATAGGTTTCTCAACTGATTCTGACAGGACATTAGGTCTACTAGCCAGGGTGATTCTGACAGGACATTAGGTCTACTAGCCAGGGTGATTCTGACAGGACATTAGGTCTACTAGCCAGGGTGATTCTGACAGGACATTAGGTCTACTAGCCAGGGTGATTCTGACAGGACATTAGGTCTACTAGCCAGGGTGATTCTGACAGGACATTAGGTCTACTAGCCAGGGTGATTCTGACAGGACATTAGGTCTACTAGCCAGGGTGATTCTGACAGGACATTAGGTCTACTAGCCAGGGTGATTCTGACAGGACATTAGGTCTACTAGCCAGGGTGATTCTGACAGGACATTAGGTCTACTAGCCAGGGTGATTCTGACAGGACATTAGGTCTACTAGCCAGGGTGATTCTGACAGGACATTAGGTCTACTAGCCAGGGTGATTCTGACAGGACATTAGGTCTACTAGCCAGGGTGATTCTGACAGGACATTAGGTCTACTAGCCAGGGTGATTCTGACAGGACATTAGGTCTACTAGCCAGGGTGATTCTGACAGGACAGTTGAACTGTGAAAAAAAAGGGGGGGTTTTCTTCAAATTATTTGTTCGGTCCAATTTTTTTGGTTTGTTGTCATGATTTGTCACAACTCCAGTTCATTCCCTGTGAATATAATCATTTTAATAAATGCACTTATTTCCACAAAAGCTGGTGTCTTTGTCTTTTGTATGTTGCGACTCTTGCCCTAGACACAGAAGGTCATAACAGTGTGTGTGTGTGTGTGTGTGAGACTCACAGGCCGTCTCAGTGTCAGGGCAGTAGGTGGGAGTCATGCAGGCAGCAGTCCTCCAGGGGGCAGCAGAGCTCAGGTCCTGACTCAGGGCGGCTGAGTCCTGACTGGATAGACGGACATCACTGGTAGACATCTGCTTCACTCACACACACACACACACACACACACACACACACACACACACACACACACACACACACACACACACACACACACACACACACACACACACACACACACACACACACACACACACACACACACACACACACACACACACACACACACACACACACACACACACACACACACACACACACACACACACACACACACACACACACACACACACACACAATATTCAAATTAGCCATATTGTAATTAAAATAAATGTAGTTGCACATTGCTCATATGAATGAGAACAATCACACCTGTGTGAAGTGAGGGGCGCTAATATATTAAAGTCTAACTCATGTTGATCAGGTGATGTAATGATGATGTAAAACAAATGGTGCCAACACAAACATTAAACGCCATTAACAATAAAGAGACAATATGACGTAATGAGGCACATTATGACGTACATTTTCCCTTCATTGTCAATGGCTCTCATGTCCAGGCATGGAACAGGGACCACATGGCGTTTAATGGCGTTTAATGGCGTTTAATGGCGTTTACAAAACAAACATGGAACTAAAGACAAGCCTGTGCCTCAAAAAATATACATTTACAGTGGTTGCCAAACCTTTTCATGTCAAGGACCCCCAAATTGACCCTCATTAGCCCGCGGACCCCCCATTAGAAGAGCCCGCGGACCCCCCATTAGAAGAGATATGCCAGGGAGGGACCCCCACTCATTAGCCCGCGGACCCCCCATTAGAAGAGATATGCCAGGGAGGGACCCCTCATTAGCCCGCGGACCCCCCATTAGAAGAGATATGCCAGGGAGGGACCCCCACTCATTAGCCCGCGGACCCCCCATTAGAAGAGATATGCCAGGGAGGGACCCCCACTCATTAGCCCGCGGACCCCCCATTAGAAGAGATATGCCAGGGAGGGACCACTCATTAGCCCGCGGACCCCCCATTAGAAGAGATATGCCAGGGAGGGACCCCTCATTAGCCCGCGGACCCCCCATTAGAAGAGATATGCCAGGGAGGGACCCCTCATTAGCCCGCGGACCCCCCATTAGAAGAGATATGCCAGGGAGGGACCCCTCATTAGCCCGCGGACCCCCCATTAGAAGAGATATGCCAGGGAGGGACCCCCCATTAGAAGAGATATGCCAGGGAGGGACCCCCCATTAGAAGAGATATGCCAGGGAGGGACCCCCCATTAGAAGAGATATGCCAGGGAGGGACCCCCCATTAGAAGAGATATGCCAGGGAGGGACCCCCCATTAGAAGAGATATGCCAGGGAGGGACCCCTCATTAGCCCGCGGACCCCCCATTAGAAGAGATATGCCAGGGAGGGACCCCTCATTAGCCCGCGGACCCCCCATTAGAAGAGATATGCCAGGGAGGGACCCCCTATTAGAAGAGATATGCCAGGGAGGGACCCCCACAAGAGAAGGTTTGTGTTACAGCTCTAGCAGTGATTCTCAACCATTTCATTTCAAACCATAAAAAACCAACATGAAAAAGAATGGTGAACTTCAATACGTTTATTGCTGCCTTTCTCTCTCTGGCAGCTTCACAGACAGTAGCATTTACACAAATATTTACATCGCTACGATAACAATGTTATGGGGTCTGGGGACCCCCAGGGGTCCTTGAGGGAGTTCCAGGGGGTCTGGGGACCCCCAGGGGTCCTTGAGGGAGTTCGGGTCCTTGAGGGAGTTCCAGGGGGTCTGGGGACCCCCAGGGGTCCTTGAGGGAGTTCCAGGGGGTCCCCAACTAAATGATAGTTTGGAACCAAATGGACCCTTATGGGTCTGTAACTCCGAGAGTGTACACATGGAACGAAATAGACCCGTTACGGTCCATTTGGTTCCATTTGTACACTCTCAGCATTGAATTAGCATTAATTTTACAATATAAATTGAGGGTCCCAGAGATAGAAATGCCATTAAATGGGGGGTCCTTGAAATTAAACTGGTTGAGAATCACTGCTAGAGCTGTAAAAATATACTCTTATGGCAGGGGTCCCTGGCATATCTCTTCAAATGGGGGTCCGTGGGCAAATAAGTGTAAATGTGGGGGTCCTTGACATGAAACAGTTTGGTATGTGAACGCTTATGTAGACGTTAACGTTGTAAATGGAGAAAACAGGCTGAAGTTGCATCATGACTGTCATCAGGGCTAACACGTTGTGACGTTAGCATGCTAACGGTGGCTAACTGAGAGCGGCAATAGAACACACAAACCAGAGCCTTAGATATAGACAGAGTTACGACAACTGCGTTCACTTCATGGGGCTTCAGTCCAATGGAGGCTCTCCTACATAGACTTCTATTGGTCACTTCATGGGGCTTCAGTCCAATGGAGGCTCTCCTACATAGACTTCTATTGGTCACTTCATGGGGCTTCGGTCCAATGGAGGCTCTCCTACATAGACTTCTATTGGTCACTTCATGGGGCTTCGGTCCAATGGAGGCTCTCCTACATAGACTTCTATTGGTCACTTCATGGGGCTTCGGTCCAATGGAGGCTCTCCTACATAGACTTCTATTGGTCACTTCATGGGGCTTCGGTCCAATGGAGGCTCTCCTACATAGACTTCTATTGGTCACTTCATGGGGCTTCGGTCCAATGGAGGCTCTCCTACATAGACTTCTATTGGTCACTTCATGGGGCTTCGGTCCAATGGAGGCTCTCCTACATAGACTTCTATTGGTCACTTCATGGGGCTTCAGTCCAATGGAGGCTCTCCTACATAGACTTCTATTGGTCAATTCATGGGGCTTCAGTCCAATGGAGGCTCTCCTACATAGACTTCTATTGGTCACTTCATGGGGCTTCAGTCCAATGGAGGCTCTCCTACATAGACTTCTATTGGTCACTTCATGGGGCTTCAGTCCAATGGAGGCTCTCCTACATAGACTTCTATTGGTCACTTCATGGGGCTTCAGTCCAATGGAGGCTCTCCTACATAGACTTCTATTGGTCACTTCATGGGGCTTCAGTCCAATGGAGGCTCTCCTACATAGACTTCTATTGGTCACTTCATGGGGCTTCAGTCCAATGGAGGCTCTCCTACATAGACTTCTATTGGTCACTTCATGGGGCTTCAGTCCAATGGAGGCTCTCCTACATAGACTTCTATTGGTCACTTCATGGGGCTTCAGTCCAATGGAGGCTCTCCTACATAGACTTCTATTGGTCACTTCATGGGGCTTCAGTCCAATGGAGGCTCTCCTACATAGACTTCTATTGGTCACTTCATGGGGCTTCAGTCCAATGGAGGCTCTCCTACATAGACTTCTATTGGTCACTTCATGGGGCTTCAGTCCAATGGAGGCTCTCCTACATAGACTTCTATTGGTCACTTCATGGGGCTTCAGTCCAATGGAGGCTCTCCTACATAGACTTCTATTGGTCACTTCATGGGGCTTCAGTCCAATGGAGGCTCTCCTACATAGACTTCTATTGGTCACTTCATGGGGCTTCAGTCCAATGGAGGCTCTCCTACATAGACTTCTATTGGTCACTTCATGGGGCTTCAGTCCAATGGAGGCTCTCCTACATAGACTTCTATTGGTCACTTCATGGGGCTTCAGTCCAATGGAGGCTCTCCTACATAGACTTCTATTGGTCACTTCATGGGGCTTCAGTCCAATGGAGGCTCTCCTACATAGACTTCTATTGGTCACTTCATGGGGCTTCAGTCCAATGGAGGCTCTCCTACATAGACTTCTATTGGTCACTTCATGGGGCTTCAGTCCAATGGAGGCTCTCCTACATAGACTTCTATTGGTCACTTCATGGGGCTTCAGTCCAATGGAGGCTCTCCTACATAGACTTCTATTGGTCACTTCATGGGGCTTCAGTCCAATGGAGGCTCTCCTACATAGACTTCTATTGGTCACTTCATGGGGCTTCAGTCCAATGGAGGCTCTCCTACATAGACTTCTATTGGTCACTTCATGGGGCTTCAGTCCAATGGAGGCTCTCCTACATAGACTTCTATTGGTCACTTCATGGGGCTTCAGTCCAATGGAGGCTCTCCTACATAGACTTCTATTGGTCACTTCATGGGGCTTCAGTCCAATGGAGGCTCTCCTACATAGACTTCTATTGGTCACTTCATGGGGCTTCAGTCCAATGGAGGCTCTCCTACATAGACTTCTATTGGTCACTTCATGGGGCTTCAGTCCAATGGAGGCTCTCCTACATAGACTTCTATTGGTCACTTCATGGGGCTTCAGTCCAATGGAGGCTCTCCTACATAGACTTCTATTGGTCACTTCATGGGGCTTCAGTCCAATGGAGGCTCTCCTACATAGACTTCTATTGGTCACTTCATGGGGCTTCAGTCCAATGGAGGCTCTCCTACATAGACTTCTATTGGTCACTTCATGGGGCTTCAGTCCAATGGAGGCTCTCCTACATAGACTTCTATTGGTCACTTCATGGGGCTTCAGTCCAATGGAGGCTCTCCTACATAGACTTCTATACATTATACAAGTCTATGTAGGTCCAGGCAACAGCCCAGCTGTAATGATCGACTTAAATCCCTTTATTTTAGATTGTTTTGTAGTAATAGTAGGCTACAACATAAACATTACAGAGACTTTAGTTTGCAATACTTTTAAAACAGTTGCCATGTTGCCTAAAATAGCTCTTATTTGCACCGCCGTCGTTGAAAACAGTGGGCCTCATGCGCCAATAAGTTCCTATCTTTTCCTCTTACATTTCTTCCTAAGTGAATTCCTAAGAGAAGTCCAGTCAGATTCATGAAACGTTCTTAAGTAGGCAGAATTGTTCGTAAGCATGTTCTTATGATGATGAATCCAAATCCTCGTAACTTGAAGGGGTGTGCCAGTTCATTCAAATTATCATAGGTAGACGCCCCACATATCCTAATTAGCATCCTAATTACCATAGGGAACCGCCCCACCAATCCCATATAAGGCATTGGGAATTCACTTTCCTACCTGTGTTCACCCAGGTGGGTGTAGTTTTGCATGACTCCATGGCCTTGCCTGCAGTCACACCTGTGTGTGATTGCAGCACACAGAAATCACAGGACTTCACACATAGAAATAAAGTTGAGTGAAATCAAGAATACCTAAACTAAAGTCTAAAATATGGTGGAACACCAGACTCCAAACATTAAAAATCAATAATACTGTGGAGGTACTGAAGTGAACAGAAAATGTCAATATTTCAATATTTTCAATAATCATGAATGTATTTCATTATTTATCTCACAATAGTCAACTTGGGGGGGGGGGGGGGGGGGGGGTGATGTTGGGTGCATGGGGTGGGGGTTATGTGGTGGGTATGGTGCGTTTGTTTGGGTTGGGTACTCTAAACCAGTGGTTCTCAAACATTTTCATGTCAAGGACCCCCAAATTGACATGCATTCTCCAGACCCCCATATGAAAATATTTTCTGCTAGGGAAATGTTTTGAAGATTTATCAAAATGTTTCGAAAATAGCCGATCTACAAGCTCAAAATGGGCAGTAATGGGACGCGTTTGTGAGCTTGTAGATTGGCTATTTTCAAAGTATAAAATGGGATTAAAGTGGTAAATGTTCCATATTTTGCTGTGGACTGCCTGGAACTTCCTCAAGGACCCCTTGAGGTCCTCAGACCAAACTTTGAGCATCATGCAGATGGCGCTGTTTGTCCTTTATGTTTTCAGATTGCACTTAAGAACGAAAAAGGCACCCTAAGAGTGCTCCACAGTGTGCGTAGATTCTATTCTTACCTACGAACAAATCACAGCTAAGAAAAGATTGAGGGATCCCAAAACCTTCTTAAAAACTTCCTAAGTGGGTCTAAGAACAAATTTCCTCTTAAGAACTTCTTAAGAACGGTTGGCGCATGAGGCCCATTGTATTTCCAACTCCAGCTCGTCCCTCTCCACCCAGGCTGGATTAGAACAGCGCTCGGTTTCTGCTCCCTCAATGTCCCAACTCTTCTAGTATATGGCTCTGACACAAACAAAACACTCTTATCAACCAAACGGACAACAATAATAATAAACACAGCTTTGACTCACCGCTTAGTGCAGATATACATTCATAATCACCATGGTTACGCAACGTAAACAACCCCGCAGACCAGAGGTGGTTTTGTTGTTGGGGAGCGTTAGCATTAGCATCAGACTCCTCTTCCTCTGCAGGGGAGAGCAATCGATGATCAAACTAGGCTCGACAAGCAGATCACAGATTAGCCGATAATTCTTTTTATTTTAAACAGGACTTGACTCTGGATTTATCAAATCCTGTGTTGAGGATCAAGACTAGCATAATTTAATGAGCATGCACTTTATAAACACAAAGTGAGACCAAAACCAGACAATAATAGTTCAAATGTTTGAATACACGCACGCGCGCACGCACACAGTGACACATGCACACGCACACATGCACACACACGCGCGCGCGCACACACACACACACGCGCAGTGCTTAATTTCAGCCGGAGCTTGGCGGAGCTCAGCTCCGGCAAGCGTCACTTGAGCTCCGGCACCTGTCACGTGAGCTCAATTGAGCTCCGGCACGTGTCAACCTGAGCTCCCCTACCTGTAGAGGCAGCTCCGGCACCTGTAGAGGGCGCTCCGCTAACTCAAAATGCACCTACACAGTGTATTTTTTTCATGGGAGGTCAGGTCACTTTTCCCGTGACCCGTCCGTAATGGGGGAAATGCGCAACAAACAAAAATAAACGGAATCGTATTGTTGTTGTGAACGTGAAGTCAGCGCAGAAATGAGCAACCGGCAGCTACTCCGCCCAGCCCCTCGCCCCCGCCACCACCCGCAGCGGCTGTTGTGGATGATAGCGAAGAGGACATGGGGAGAAGTGGGGACAGTGACTCGCCGTCAGAAACACCAATAACAACCCCACCACCACCACCACCTGCAGCCGCGGCTTGAGTCAAGCGGGGACAGTGACTCCGCATCGCCGCTAGAAGATGATGATGATGATGTGGAACCAGTGGAAAAGAGACCCGGGACAGACATTATCTGGACCGCAGAGCAATTTAATATCCACAAAACAAAGCACCCATGGATAATTCGAAAAGGAAACAACTTTGGCTGCACAGCGTGCGGTCAGGTAGGGAAAAAATGTGCAGGAGCCTGTGTGAAATCAAGTCACCACCGTGGACAAGAGAGAGAGAGAGAGCGATCGTCAGCTGTTTCCAGGACCAGCGCATATGTTCTAATTTTCTTATGACATTCATACATTGAAAATTATGATTGTTCTACATTGATGGGTGCAATTTGCATATAATAAATAAATGCACTGTCTGTTTGGAAACAGAAGCTCCTTGTTGTTTGGCTTATATTCTGAGGCTTTGGATAATGTCGGGGAAAATATAGTCTCGTCAATTAAACTGTGAAGCTTGCTGCAGCTCCTACATTTTGTGTGGTAAAAAAAGTGTTTGTGGGTAAAAAAAAGAAAAACGGCCCGGCGGCCACGCGCACATGCACGCACATGCACGCGCGCGCCAGCGCGCGTGCATGTGCGGGAGGTGAGCTCCGGCACTGGTTGACTTAGAAATTAAGCACTGCACACGCGCACACGCACTGACCCTAATGGACACGAACCCTGCATGGACCCTAGCTATTCAGACACAACACCACTCAGAACCTTCACCAGATTTAGAACACTTTCCTGGGGGTCTTTATGTGTGTAATAATGGTGTCCATGATGTCATGGACACTGGGCTCACTTCCTTCCTGGACCACATGTTGTCTCAGGCCCGATCCCAGGACCGGCCCTTCCTACAGGCTGAGGGGCGCCGCCGCCAAGAATCCTGCCTGGGGCATTGCTCAGGACCGGCCCTGCCAATCGCCTCCCTCAAGCCCTGAGCCCTGATTGAACCCTCATTGACTTTAGTGACGTCAGCTGTAAGTGCTTGAGGGTGAGAGGCTGCAAGGGCTCCACATTGTTGTGAAAGGAATGGGACAGAACTTTGAAGATGAGTCCACCATTCATGACACTTTGAAGATGAGTCCGCCATTCATGACACTTTGAAGATGAGTCCACCATTCATGACACTTTGAAGATGAGTCCACCATTCATGACACTTTGAAGATGAGTCGACCATTCATGACACTTTGAAGATGAGTCCACCATTCATGACACTTTGAAGATGAGTCCACCATTCATGACACTTTGAAGATGAGTCGACCATTCATGACACTTTGAAGATGAGTCCGCCATTCATGACACTTTGAAGATGAGTCCACCATTCATGACACTTTGAAGATGAGTCCACCATTCATGACACTTTGAAGATGAGTCGACCATTCATGACACTTTGAAGATGAGTCCACCATTCATGACACTTTGAAGATGAGTCCACCATTCATGACACTTTGAAGATGAGTCGACCATTCATGACACTATGAAGATGAGTCCACCATTCATGACACTTTGAAGATGAGTCCTCCATTCATGACACTTTGAAGATGAGTCCACCATTCATGACACTATGAAGATGAGTCCACCATTCATGACACTTTGAAGATGAGTCCTCCATTCATGACACTTTGAAGATGAGTCCACCATTCATGACACTTTGAAGATGAGTCCACCATTCATGACACTTTGAAGATGAGTCCGCCATTCATGACACTTTGAAGATGAGTCCACCATTCATGACACTTTGAAGATGAGTCCGCCATTCATGACACTTTGAAGATGAGTCCGCCATTCATGACACTTTGAAGATGAGTCCGCCATTCATGACACTTTGAAGATGAGTCCGCCATTCATGACACTTTGAAGATGAGTCCGCCATTCATGACACTTTGAAGATGAGTCCGCCATTCATGACACTTTGAAGATGAGTCCGCCATTCATGACACTTTGAAGATGAGTCCGCCATTCATGACACTTTGAAGATGAGTCCACCATTCATGACACTTTGAAGATGAGTCCGCCATTCATGACACTTTGCATCACTTTATACAAACTGTCCTTATTCACAGCCAGTGCCTACCTACATGCTTGGCCTATTTATACATGTCTATATTTTAAACATGTATATCATGTTTATTTTAGTATTTAAACTGATCGTTTTATTATTAGTTTCATAAATACACTTTCCTGTGTGATAGGGGTTGTAATATTCATATATAATAATATTCATTATAAATTGCATTTCCATATTATTTTACTTTGCTCATTAGTCATTTCTCATCATGTTCCCTTAATAATTATTGTTATCCTTCCATTCCGTCTCCCTTTGAGAACAGTGAGAAAGCACTATTGTGTTTGTTGACATTCTAACCGCGATACATAACTAATTTGCATATACTTAAATGATTGACGTTCGGAGGATCCCCCTCATCCCCCTGGTAACGCTATGAACTGTGGGTAAAGGGCACATAAAGGGGTGGGGCTGAGCCCTCACTGACTTACCGATTTCAAATGGGACATCCTCCCTCAAGCCCTCGCAGACTTCACATGAACGCGCAGCTAAGTCAGTGAGGGCTCATTGAGTCAGCAAGGGAGCGGATTGGGATTGGGCCACTAAGACAGCCCTCCCCCTCTCCACAAGGAGGAGCAGTGCACCAAAGCATTATGGGAATTGTAGGCCAGGAAGGAAGCGAGCTCAGATGACATTGCTCTTGCCTTTATATTTCTATGTATATTCTTTTCTGTTTTGTGTTGTCACATGTGTGTGTATGTGTTGTGTCACATGTGTGTGTATGTGTTGTGTCACATGTGTGTGTATGTGTTGTGTCACATGTGTGTGTGTGTGTGTGTTGTGTCACATGTGTGTGTATGTGTTGTGTCACATGTGTGTGTATGTGTTGTGTCACATGTGTGTGTATGTGTTGTGTCACATGTGTGTGTGTATGTGTTGTGTCACATGTGTGTGTATGTGTTGTGTCACATGTGTGTGTGTGTTGTGTCCGACCGGAGCTTCTATGAGGACGTTTGGCAGAGGACTGGTCCGACCGGAGCTTCTATGAGGACGTTTGGCAGAGGACTGGTCCCACCGGAGCTTCTATGAGGACGTTTGGCAGAGGACTGGTCCGACCGGAGCTTCTATGTGAGGACGTTTGGCAGAGGACTGGTCCGACCGGAGCTTCTATGAGGACGTTTGGCAGAGGACTGGTCCGACCGGAGCTTCTATGTGAGGACGTTTGGCAGAGGACTGGTCCGACCGGAGCTTCTATGAGGACGTTTGGCAGAGGACTGGTCCGACCGGAGCTTCTATGAGGACGTTTGGCAGAGGACTGGTCCCACCGGAGCTTCTATGTGCTCTAAGTTGGCAGAGGACTGGTCCGACCGGAGCTTCTATGAGGACGTTTGGCAGAGGACTGGTCCGACCAGAGCTTCTATGAGGACGTTTGGCAGAGGACTGGTCCGACCGGAGCTTCTATGTGCTCTAAGTGTTGTTCATTATTTTTCATGCATGGGAAGACATTTCCGACAGAATAATTAAGAATAAAGAAGAAAGAGTTCAAAAATACAAGAGGGACAGGCGGCTATATGTCCGCAAAAAGAAAAAACATTTCAAAGTTGCAATGATGCAAGTGGCATTGCTCACATCTCTCCTTACTTGATCTCTACTCCACCATGGCCCGTAGCACTTGCCCTAGCCTAGCCCCTTAGATAGCACATTATGTAGACTTAGATAGTATTTTAAACAGACCTATAGCTTGTTACGTAGACAGCTCTAGAATTGCATTTTATGTAGTCATAGCACTTTATAGTACACATGTATAATATATTATATAGTATAGTATGTATAGTTTACATAGATACTCCACTGTTACGTTCTTAGTTTACGCATGATTCATGATAACTACTTTTTATATATGTGATGTATGCCATGCTTTTGTTATTGCTTAATGTAAGTCGCTCTGGAGTAAGAGCGTCTGCTAAATGCCTAAATTGTAAATTGTAAATGGAGGTTCACCATAACGTGCACATCAGACCCACGAGGCCCGTCCATCTCTAATGGAGGGTCACCCTAACGTGCACATCAGACCCACGAGGCCCGTCCATCTCTAATGGAGGGTCACCCTATCGTGCACATCAGACCCACGAGGCCCGTCCATCTCTAATGGAGGGTCACCATAACGTGCACATCAGACCCACGAGGCCCGTCCATCTCTAATGGAGGGTCACCATAACGTGCACATCAGACCCACGAGGCCCGTCCATCTCTAATGGAGGGTCACCATAACGTGCACATCAGACCCACGAGGCCCGTCCATCTCTAATGGAGGGTCACCATAACGTGCACATCAGACCCACGAGGCCCGTCCATCTCTAATGGAGGGTCACCCTATCGTGCACAGACGCTGCTTGCAGCTTTATTTGAATTGAATTCTAATGAGACTGCATGTCTTTACAGGGTCTGTAATGTTTCTAATGAGACTGCATGTCTTTACAGGGTCTGTAATGTTTCTAATGAGACTGCATGTCTTTACAGGGTCTGTAATGTTTCTAATGAGACTGCATGTCTTTACAGGGTCTGTAATGTTTCTAATGAGACTGCATGTCTTTACAGGGTCTGTAATGTTTCTAATGAGACTGCATGTCTTTACAGGGTCTGTAGCCTAATGTTTCTAATGAGACTGCATGTCTTTACAGGGTCTGTAGCCTAATGTTTCTAATGAGACTGCATGTCTTTACAGGGTCTGTAATGTTTCTAATGAGACTGCATGTCTTTACAGGGTCTGTAATGTTTCTAATGAGACTGCATGTCTTTACAGGGTCTGTAATGTTTCTAATGAGACTGCATGTCTTTACAGGGTCTGTAATGTTTCTAATGAGACTGCATGTCTTCTTCAGAAACCTTTTAGTCAACAGAGAAACAAAACATGTGCAAAATCAACTTTATTTTGTTAAGATTACAATTTTAACCCAAGTAACCAAAGTCCCATTAAAACAGAAGTGGATAATTAGTGACGTGTATGTATTGTATTAAACATATAAAATCTAAACCAACCATATTATGTTGACATAACTAGTAGTGTGCTGTTTCATCCTGTAGGTGTCACCGATGATACTAACCAAGGCTCTGTTCCATTTAGTGTAGTATTAGCTCAGTGGGCTCTGTTCCATTTAGTGTAGTATTAGCTCAGTGATACCGTCCCATCCAGATCCACCAAGTGTTTCCGGCGCCACACAGTCACTTCGGGCGTACAGCCGTCGGGACTGCTCAGCCTGGTTTTCCTAAACGTAACCTCCCTAAACTATGCCTAAACGGTTAAACCTAACCTTAACCCCTGTAAAACTATGTATGAAAATAACAAGTGTGTGTGTGTGTGTGTGTGTGTGTGTGTGTGTGTGTGTGTGTGTGTGTGTGTGTGTGTGTGTGTGTGTGTGTGTGTGTGTGTGTGAAATAAGATAATACAACAAATATATATAAAAACTAATAATAATTAGGGATGCACGATTAATCGGTAGCATAATCGGAATGTCCATATCGATATCGGACATAAAGATGCCATCTCGGTATCGGATCAGTCTCAAAATAATACAGATTATTTAATCGGTTTTCACCAGCAAAAAAATGTCAAAACATTACATTTAATTCATCCAAACAGAAAAGTCTGCTCGTTATCAGTAAAGCAACCTCCTGCTGCCTCCTGCATTATGTGCACATTCAAAACAGGTGGTATGCCTGGGCTGTTGAGTGATGGTCAACGAGCGCTTCCAAACTCCAGCACTTCATCAAAAATCATCTACAAGATATTTCTTGACAGGAAGTAGCTCATAAAATGTCTATGGTGGATTCTTATGAAACAAACACTTTACAGATTGAAAGAGGATAATTCAAGCTTTCCCTGCAGCTGCAATGTTGGTGATTTTGACGTTGTTTCATATAATTAGAGAGGACTTCTCTGTTTGGATGAATGGGCTGTCTATGGGAAGTGTCACCTAGGTATCACCTTGCTGACAAGATGGCCGCGGTCTGAATATGGAGAATAGGGCCTATAGGCTTGTTTCCATTGTGGTCCTCTGTATAATATCGGAATCGGTCAGAATCGGTATCGGCAGATTATTTCATAATCGTGCAGCCCTACTAATAATAAAAATCCAATCTCATTGATGCATAGAGTTACAGAGGCAACAGCAGAGATCCACCAGAAGGGGGCGCTGTAGCTGTAGTTGTCACTGCTTCTGTTGAACGTTCAGCAGCTTCAGGATGGCGTCTGCAGGAAGCCCGCGTCTGACCAGTTCCTCTTTAAGCTGCAGGTGAAACAACACGACACAATGTTACGTCATAATGTCTGAGGAAGGTTTCAATTTAAGTCAAGCTGGAGAAATAGTTTTATGTTTGACTGACATGTTCTGATACCATGTGTGTACATGGTGCATTTATATAGCACTTTTATCCAAGATGCTTCACACACACACACACACACACACACACACACACACACACACACACACACACACACACACACACAGGCTACTGGGCTGTGGCGTCATGTGGGTCAACACATCATCATGGAGTGACGCTGCGAGCTACTCGAGCTCACACTGTTTCCACAAGAACAGTGTTTTCTAGTTTTTGAGGCCCACCTATAGACAGGTTTAATGTTGTTGAGGGGTGCTAGCCCCTCCTATAGACAGGTTTAATGTTGTTGAGGGGTGCTAGCCCCTATAGACAGGTTTAATGTTGTTGAGGGGTGCTAGCCCCTCCTATAGACAGGTTTAATGTTGTTGAGGGGTGCTAGCCCCTCCTATAGACAGGTTTAATGTTGTTGAGGGGTGCTAGCCCCTCCTATAGACAGGTTTAATGTTGTTGAGGGGTGCTAGCCCCTCCTATAGACAGGTTTAATGTGGTTGAGGGGTGCTAGCCCCTCCTATAGACAGGTTTAATGTTGTTGATGGGTGCTATAGCCCCTCCTATAGACAGGTTTAATGTTGTTGAGGGGTGCTAGCCCCTCCTATAGACAGGTTTAATGTTGTTGAGGGGTGCTAGCCCCTCCTATAGACAGGTTTAATGTTGTTGAGGGGTGCTAGCCCCTCCTATAGACAGGTTTAATGTTGTTGAGGGGTGCTAGCCCCTCCTATAGACAGGTTTAATGTTGTTGAGGGGTGCTAGCCCCTCCTATAGACAGGTTTAATGTTGTTGAGGGGTGCTAGCCCCTCCTATAGACAGGTTTAATGTTGTTGAGGTGTGCTAGCCCCTCCTATAGACAGGTTTAATGTTGTTGAGGGGTGCTAGCCCCTCCTATAGACAGGTTTAATGTTGTTGAGGGGTGCTAGCCCCTCCTATAGACAGGTTTAATGTTGTTGAGGGGTGCTAGCCCCTCCTATAGACAGGTTTAATGTTGTTGAGGGGTGCTATAGCCCCTCCTATAGTCAGGTTTAATGTTGTTGAGGGGTGCTAGCCCCTCCTATAGACAGGTTTAATGTTGTTGAGGGGTGCTAGCCCCTCCTATAGACAGGTTTAATGTTGTTGAGGGGTGCTAGCCCCTCCTATAGACAGGTTTAATGTTGTTGAGGGGTGCTAGCCCCTCCTATAGACAGGTTTAATGTTGTTGAGGGGTGCTAGCCCCTCCTATAGACAGGTTTAATGTTGTTGAGGGGTGCTAGCCCCTCCTATAGACAGGTTTAATGTTGTTGAGGGGTGCTAGCCCCTCCTATAGACAGGTTTAATGTTGTTGAGGGGTGCTAGCCCCTCCTATAGACAGGTTTAATGTTGTTGAGGGGTGCTAGCCCCTCCTATAGACAGGTTTAATGTTGTTGAGGGGTGCTAGCCCCTCCTATAGACAGGTTTAATGTTGTTGAGGGGTGCTATAGCCCCTCCTATAGACAGGTTTAATGTTGTTGAGGGGTGCTAGCCCCTCCTATAGACAGGTTTAATGTTGTTGAGGGGTGCTAGCCCCTCCTATAGACAGGTTTAATGTTGTTGAGGGGTGCTAGCCCCACCTATAGACAGGTTTAATGTTGTTGAGGGGTGCTAGCCCCTCCTATAGACGGGTTTAATGTTGTTGAGGGGCGCTAGCCCCTCCTATAGACAGGTTTAATGTTTGGTTTTAGTTCAATGTTTGTTTTAAAAACGCCATTAACAATAAAGATAATAAATTTGTTTTGTCACCGTTTGTTTTAGATCATAGCAATCATAGCAACACTAATCATAGCAACACTAATCATAGCAACATGAGTTAGAATTCCCTCCTCGATGTTGTAAGATGATAAGAGCGCCCCTCACTTCACACGGGTGTGATTTTTATCGTTACCTTTGGCAGCACTATTGTCCTGATGTCTTCTTTGGTCAAAGGAGTCTTTGAGGAGATTCGCACTCTCAGGCCGCTGGTGCCACCTACAGGACATGACAAATGTAGCAGCTTTACAATAGTGCCACCTACAGGACATGACAAATGTAGCAGCTTTACAATAGTGCCACCTACAGGACATGACAAATGTAGCAGCTTTACAATAGTGCCACCTACAGGACATGACAAATGTAGCAGCTTTACAATAGTGAGACAGTCCACAGTGTGCATGATGTTCTGAGGATTATTAATTAAAAATAAATGAAAAAAGCCTGAGAATCGGCGCGGCAGGGGGCGGGGCGGTGGGCAGGGGCGGTATTGCAGTCGCTGTACCGCTCTGTTGTGACAATTTACAATTATAATTATATTATAATATATAATTATGATAACTACTTTTTATGTATGTGATGTATTGCCAAGCTTTTTTGTTCTTGCTTATTGTAAATCGCTCTGGATTAAGAGCGTCTGCTAAATGCCTACATTGTAATTGTAAATTGTAAATTGTCACAACAGAGCGGTACAGCGACGAAAAGAGAGAGAGCAATCTTTGTTCCTACTCTCACCTATGGTCAGGAAGTGTTCCTACTCTCACCTATGGTCATGAAGGGTTCCTACTCTCACCTATGGTCATGAAGTGTTCCTACTCTCACCTATGGTCATGAAGTGTTCCTACTCTCACCTATGGTCAGGAAGTGTTCCTACTCTCACCTATGGTCAGGAAGTGTTCCTACTCTCACCTATGGTCATGAAGTGTTCCTACTCTCACCTATGGTCATGAAGTGTTCCTACTCTCACCTATGGTCATGAAGTGTTCCTACTCTCACCTATGGTCAGGAAGTGTTCCTACTCTCACCTATGGTCATGAAGTGTTCCTACTCTCACCTATGGTCATGAAGTGTTCCTACTCTCACCTATGGTCATGAAGTGTTCCTACTCTCACCTATGGTCATGAAGTGTTCCTACTCTCACCTATGGTCATGAAGTGTTCCTACTCTCACCTATGGTCAGGAAGTGTTCCTACTCTCACCTATGTTCATGAAGTGTTCCTACTCTCACCTATGGTCATGAAGGGTTCCTACTCTCACCTATGGTCATGAAGTGTTCCTACTCTCACCTATGGTCATGAAGTGTTCCTACTCTCACCTATGGCCATGAAGGGTTCCTACTCTCACCTATGGTCATGAAGTGTTCCTACTCTCACCTATGGTCATGAAGTGTTCCTACTCTCACCTATGGTCATGAAGGGTTCCTACTCTCACCTATGGTCATGAAGGGTTCCTACTCTCACCTATGGTCATGAAGTGTTCCTACTCTCACCTATGGTCATGAAGTGTTCCTATAATAAGGGCTTGTGTGGGGGGCCACTAAGGGCTTGTGTGGGGGGGCAATTAGGGCTTGTGTGGGGGGCCAATTAGGGCTTGTGTGGGGGGCAAATAAGGGCTTATGTGTGGGGGGGCAATAAGGGCTTGTGTGGGGGGCAAACAAGGGCTTATTTTGGGGGCAAATAAGGGCTTATGTGGGGGGCCAATAAGGGCTTGTGTGGGGGGCCAAAAAATGTAAAAGGCGTATCAACCAAGACAGCCCCTCAACACCCAGGGCCTTCAGCATTTCTGGACGAATCTCATCAACCCCCGGAGCTTTGCCACTGTGGAGCTGCTTAACTACCTCAGTGACTTCCTTCCGGGAGATTGACGACGATCCTCCATCATCCTCATGCTCTGCTCCTGTCAGGGAGGGTGGGTCTGATGTTATTGGGTTTAGGAGTTCCACAAAGTGTTCCTTCCAGCGTCCTACGACCTCCTCATTTGAAGTCAGCAGAGTCCCATCCTTACCGTACACGGCTTGGATGGTTCCCCGCTTTCCCCTCCTGAGGTGTCGTACGGTCCTCCAGAACAACTATGTTGACCCTAAAATGTGACCCTAAAATGTGATGCTAAAATGTGACGCTAAAATGTGACGTTAAAATGTGACGTTAAAATGTGACCCTAAAATGTGACGCTAAAATGTGACCCTAAAATGTGACCCTAAAATGTGACGCTAAAATGTGACCCTAAAATGTGACGCTAAAATGTGACCCTAAAATGTGACGCTAAAATGTGACACTAAAATGTGACGCTAAAAATGTGACCCTAAAATGTGACGCTAAAATGTGACGCTAAAATGTGACGCTAAAATGTGATGCTAAAATGTGACGTTAAAATGTGACGTTAAAATGTGACCCTAAAATGTGACCCTAAAATGTGACGCTAAAATGTGACCCTAAAATGTGACCCTAAAATGTGACGCTAAAATGTGACCCTAAAATGTGACCCTAAAATGTGACGCTAAAATGTGACGCTAAAATGTGACGCTAAAATGTGACGCTAAAAATGTGACCCTAAAATGTGACCCTAAAATGTGAACCTAAACACAGCTTGTGTGGGGGGAAAATAAGGGCCTATGTGTGGGGGGCCAATAAGGGCTTGTGTGGGGGCCAATAAGTGCCATTGGCCCTTCAAGACAAACATTTGACAAGTAATGATAATTCCACTATCATAATGAATTATCTTTTAATCTGCCATCAGTCAGTTTTAGTTTCAGACTAATGAGAACATAATTTGCTTATTTTACTGTCCAATGGCATGAAATGGCACAAGGGACGGACTCCACAAAAAGACCAGACGGATTGGTCTGGGCTACTTTTGAACAAATTATTTCATCAATGGAGGTGATCCGCCTGTGGCACCGAGGTGTTATGGAAGCCCAGATTTGCTTTGATAGCAGCTTTAAACTCATTTGTATTGTTGAATCTGGTGTCTCACACCTTAAAACATAGATTATCTGTGGGTTCAGGTCAGGCTATAGTTGGCTGGTTAGTTAAGCACAGTAATCAGTACACCTATCACTAGTAGTTTTGGCACTGTGGGAAGGTGCCAAATCCAGCTGGAAAGGAAAATCAGCATCTCCATAAAGCTGGTCAACGTACTGAAGCACTCTAAAATATCATTTATTTTTAATAATTAGGAGGGGGATGAGCCAGCAGAGACAAAAAATCAAATACAATACAGAAGATACATGAAAACAGTATAGCCTAATTGAACACGTTTCAAATCGCACCACAAATGAATATTTCCATGATAAGTTGCAGGGCAGACTTTGCATAGATAACCTTCAGAATGTTGAATTGGCAGAGAGTGGAAAACAAAACATAAATCCTGAGTGTGTACAGCTTTTAAAAGTCAAAGCCAAGGGCATGCACACTGTCCAGCCAACTCCAGACAGATTCAGCGAAAACCACCCCATCACAAATACCAATTGCCGAATTGTCAATTATGATAGATTCCACCAGAAAAATCAGAAACGTCGGAACGAAATTTGTCCCGAATTACGATCCTTGATTAATTCTTCCGCGCCTGAACAGCTCAAACGACAGTTGAAAAATCTTTTGTATTCATATTGTGAAATGAAAGAATCTTCTTCTAAACACATCGAACTTCATAACCACAAAATAAATCAAACTTCCTTTGAGAAAATGCAAAGAATATGCAACCAAACCCTTACAGTTGGACCAATCGGTGTGCTGGTGGAGAAAAACACAGGTATGTACAGCATGGCTAATGCCAATATGCTAAATCTAAATAATAAGTGTTGTAATATTACATGTTTATACAATTATGCTGATTGATTACACAACGGAAATCTAAAGTATAATGTAGACTCAATGTACTGTTCACTATTAATCGTATCAAGTACAATTTTATTTCTTAATTCTAAATACATGTAATATGTATTTTCCATTGACAGATGAAACTGGTGCAAAACCATAATGATTTGCCAAAGATTTACACACCTGTAAGAGCCAAAGTGGTTACAATGTGTAATTCATATTTTTCTTGTATTTCATTATTGCCTTATTATTGCATTTATGTTTGAATGTTGATTAGCAGCTTTCCATGCTTAGATATAACTGTTTTTGCAGTTGGTAAAGAGCGCCCCCTAAAGTGTAATGTAATGTTCATGACGCGCAGCAGCGGTTAATTGGTTAATTGGTGTGGTTTATGCAACATAAGAAAAAAAGAGTGAAGACGGCCGCTAGTTTGACGCGTGGAACACAACAGTTTTGACCGTAATTTGCGGGTGTTTTTTTATGTCTCCTCCTGTTATTAGAACCTGTAACACTATCAGACAAGATAACAGAAGACAATCTGTATTTTGTGCAAGGAAAGGACTATACTTTTATTAGAACCTGTAACACTATCAGACAAGATAACAGAAGACAATCTGTATTTTGTGCAAGGAAAGGACTATACTTTTATTTCGTTTTTGTGTGCATTTTCTGTACATTCTTCACTAAACTCCATTACCATCATCTGCGCCGCCTCGTGGAGTCTGACTGTGAGTAGCTACTGTGGTCCAGTTACTGCCTTTGGATGTGCAAATACAGTGTGCCCACCTGTAGTTGCGAGTCATTACAAGCCTGCTTCAAACTGGTGAATGTGGCTATTGGAAAAATTGGAAATATTATTTTTGGAAAAGAAATGCCACTACACACCATTGGAGATAATTTATGAAACCTCATTTGATCCGGTCAATTATGACGAATTTGATTTCCAAACATTCAAAGTTCACAATGATGCAGAGGTGATTGCAATAACAAAAAGCTTATTTTTAATTCCAAATTAATATAATTCTATAACCTCTCTATTTCATTGTTAAGGCGGAAATGACACGAATTGCTGCCATTCATCCTGACGAAACTGAAGTCGGAGACGAATTGCATTCGTATACTATGTTCCGTGCTGAATCACTGAATCATTATCATGTGTGACATTGTGTCTGTCTGTCTGTCTGTCTGTCTGTCTGTCTGTCTGTCTGTCTGTCTGTCTGTCTGTCAGAAACACTGCCGTAGCTCCTCATTGCCTGCACCAATCACTCCCACTTTTAACACAGGCATTGACCATAATAATATGGAGGTCTTAACGAAGCCCTTTTTTCCCATTTTACACATTAATGATTAATAATGAATGTATTAGTGAATTAAAAATGCGAAAACGCGCAGTACCCCCTGCGGCCACAAGGGGGGGGGGGGGGACAATATCTCACAACGGGTAAGGGCTAGTAGATGTAAAACATACAATAAGGTCAGCTAACTTGTATTTTTTAATTTAGAGATGAAAACACTGATATGTAATGAAAAGTAAGCTGGATAACATTACATTAACTTATTCTATTAACAAAATATTTCTTATATTCAGTATTCAGAACAACGTTTGCAGCACCATTGCAAGGAGGACCAGGACGTGACCCTATCTGATAGTTCTGTAGTGTAGCAACCCACGGCACGGGCTGGTTCCGGAACCCGAGAATTCAAGAAAGAAACAATTGTGTCTCTGATGAGAGTGTCAGAAAATTGACGGTTAGTCCATGTGTGATATTTATTAATGTGTCTAAAGTATTTACATTCAACCTGTCAAAAATATAATCTGCCACAATTTAATATATGTTTTAATGTCTTGCCAGCCTGCTGACAGATACTACATACAGTACCACTTGTGGTGGGACAAACGTCCTATGCTGAAACTGGAGAATACTTCGTTCTTTGGGTAAATGTCTAATTTATTATTTTCATTTATTAATTAATTAATCATAATAGCTCATTAGAAAAGAGTACTAAAAATGTGTAGAAGGACGTTGATAAAAATGTTTTTGAAATAACATTTGATTCTGATTCTGATTCACTTAGTATAAAACAAAAAAACAACATTTGCGAGTAGCAGTAATTTATTCAAATGTAATTGAATTAAAGTTATTTGCAGTGTTTATATAACATAATGTCTATGTACAGAGGTCAGAGGTAATTTGCTGTAAGCAGTGTAGGGTAAACGGCTCACAAATCTCGCTGAAATCTCTCTCTCTCTCTGCAGAGACTACAGAACATCGTTTGCAGCAGGACCACCTATCTGCGATAGTTCTGAACCTACCCGCGGCAGCGGCTGGTTCCGGGACCCGACCATTCTAGCAGCTGGTGTTGGTCCTACTGATGATAATATTGTGAGTCTGTTTGATGAGCCAACGGGAAGAATGCCCTGGTTACTCCGGGCCAACGTAGGGAACCTGGCACCCGCGAACACCCCACGACCATGTGCGCTGAGATTTCACTACGGACAGGACCGCTTCATCAGCTGGCTGGTTGTGAGAGACGGCACCACCGGGGTAAGTCTGACCGCTCCAAAACTGTTACTGTTCAAGTTTCCAATTAAAAAAACGTCAGAAGTAGCAGATCTACAAGCTGGGAATGTGGCGCGACTTTTAATGCTTTTGTGTGAACGATATATTCTTTAATACTAACATTACACTTTGCTCTCTGTCAACAACCCCTGGATCTTAATTTGACGTGTGTGTGTGTGTGTGTGTGTGTGTGTGTGTGTGTGTGTGTGTGTGTGTGTGTGTGTGTGTGTGTGTGTGTGTGTGTGTGTGTGTGTGTGTGTGTGCGTGCGTGCGTGTGTGTGTGTGTGTAGATTATAAATGCATACCTGACATTGGTGGCCCAAAAGGGCCATCAAAGGAGATGACCCTTATATGGGAATAAAAAATCCAGGGGCGTGAAAAAAGTAAGGATAACGTTTGCTTTTAAAAGTGTTAGTGTTACAATCACACCATGTTCACAAATCAAATGATCAATTGCAGATTGATCCCCTGGCATATGGGATATAATCATGGGGGCAGTGTGCAAAGCATGAAATGCGGTACAAATGTCCCTTGATTTTAACGCATCCTACAAGGGAACAGGAAGTGAGTTTATGAGTCATAATTGAGGCCTTATTTGTTGTGTTTTTTCAGATAGATGAACGTGTTCTTTCAGAGCAGAGAGGAAATCATGACGAGGATCCTATCCCATCTACACTATCATTGACAATGAGTTCAAAGACCAAAAAGAAACCACCTACCTGCGATAGTTCTGCAGGTACCCGCGTAGGTAACATAGGGTACCTGGTGCCCGCGCACACCCCACAACCATGTGCGCTGAGCTATCATTACAGAAATGACCACTTCATCAGCTGGCTGGTTAAAAAAACGGCAGAAGTAGCAGATCTACAAGCTGGAAACTGTTACTGTTCAAGTTTTCTGTGTGAACGATATATTCTTTAATACTAACATTACACTTTGCTCTCTCTGTCTCTCTCACTCTGTCTCTCTCTGTCTGTCTGTCTCTCTTTCTCCTCTCTCTCCTCTCTGTCTGTCTGTCTGTCTGTCTGTCTGTCTGTCTGTCTGTCTGTCTGTCTCACCTGTCTCTGTCTGTCTGTCTCTCTGTCTGTCTCTCTCTCGTCCCCCAGGTGTACAGGGTGCTGCAGAAATTGGAGTGGACATATGATGTCCGATTTATAATGAATCCTCAGAACTGAGAGGAAAGCATGACAAGGATCCCTATCCCATCTACACTATCATTGACAATGAGTTCAAAGACCAAAAAGAAACGGGGCTAAAAGGTATAATGAATGTGTATAATTTATGTGTGGTGTGTGTGTGTGTGTGTGTGTCGGCCCAGAAGGTGACCCAATGTCAGCTACACCCCAGAAGGTGACCCAATGTCAGCTACACCCCAGAGGGTGACCCAATGTCAGCTACACCCCAGAGGGTGACCCAATGTCAGCTACACCCCAGAGGGTGACCCAATGTCAGCTACACCCCAGAAGGTGAAACAATGTGAAAATGCAACAAGGCAAGTAAATCCAAGATTTATTGTGCTTCATTGTAAATCTGTTCAATGGTTTCTGACGTGCAGTAACAAACAGTTGTGTTTATTCTTCAGAGCTACTATGTGAAGGATGAGAGGCGGTGGCACCATTCCACGGTGGCAGTGTGAGACCGTCTCTCATCCTCGACAAAGGGATGCGACATCATGTGGGGTGCTTGTATGCAAAGTAAGTAATTATATATATATATATATATATATATAATTTATATCCTAGTAACAATTTCATACATTCTAAAAGAACACAGCTAACACTAACCTGTATTTTAAGATTGCAGAGCAGCTGCTCTTAGGGACTACGGGACTGTGCAATGACGACGTCAATATGACAAGGGCCAACATTGGCATTGCGTTAATGGAGGACTCTGGTAGGCTTCATATACATATTTCATTTGTATTAGCCTCACCAAAAGCAAAACATTTGACTTCACTTAACTGAATAATATATTTTCATAGATGACCTTTTGTGGGGAGGTCACCACAGGGAAGGCAGGAAGGTCAGCTGCTGTGGATGACTGGGTAGGAAACCTTTAGTGGGGAGGTCACCACAGGGAAGGCAGGAAGGTCAGCTGCTGTGGATGAATTGGGTAGGAAACCTTTAAAGGAAGGTCAGCTGCTGTGGATGAATTGGGTAGGAAACCTTTAAAGGAAGGTCAGCTGCTGTGGATGACTGGGTAGGAAACCTTTAAAGGAAGGTCAGCTGCTGTGGATGACTGGGTAGGAAACCTTTAAAGGAAGGTCAGCTGCTGTGGATGACTGGGTAGGAAACCTTTAAGCTGCTGTGGATGACTGGGTAGGAAACCTTTAAAGGAAGGTCAGCTGCTGTGGATGACTTGGTAGGAAACCTTTAAGCTGCTGTGGATGACTGGGTAGGAAACCTTTAAAGGAAGGTCAGCTGCTGTGGATGACTGGGTAGGAAACCTTTAAAGGAAGGTCAGCTGCTGTGGATGACTGGGTAGGAAACCTTTAAAGTGCTTTACATGGAGAGCACATTCTTTCATTAATTTGATTGAAGTATTTGTTAACAGTTTGCAGAATTACAGTACATTTCAAGCACAACTCAATACAAAAACCTACTGTAACTGTGAGTGAACTTTAACTAAATACATGAATAACAATGTATTCATGTTCTTTCAGATTCAATGCTCATCTTGTGCCTTATGGTACCATCTTTAACTTTAATCTTTAATCTTTAGTACTTTAACTAAATACATGAATAACAATGTAGGCATATTCATGTTTAAATACATGAATAACAATGTAGGCCTATTCATGTTTAAATACATGAATAACAATGTAGGCCTATTCATGTTTAAATACATGAATAACAATGTAGGCATATTCATGTTTAAATACATGAATAACAATGTAGGCATATTCATGTTTAAATACATGAATAACAATGTAGGCCTATTCATGTTTAAATACATGAATAACAATGTAGGCCTGTTCATGTTTAAATACATGAATAACAATGTAGGCCTATTCATGTTTAAATACATGAATAACAATGTAGGCCTATTCATGTTTAAATACATGAATAACAATGTAGGCCTATTCATGTTCTTTCAGATTCAATGCTCATCTTGTGCCTTATGGTATCATCAAGTGTGCGTAGGCATTAGCAACCATGAGCCAAGTGAGGAATATTTGTGCCCAGCCTGTGTTCCCTGCACATAAAGCACTGCATCTCCCTCCATCCACTGTTCTGTTGGCCAGCCATCATTTTTATTTATTTTTTGTTTAACACAGCGATCACTATCAACGTATCAATACGGCCTCAATTAGCCATGCGGAGATCAAGGGTGACATCGGGGCCAGTGTCTTGAGTGTACAGGGTTAGATGTGAGTCCAGGTTGGACCGGGCCTTAATTTTCGGGCCTTTTTGAGAACGTTAATATTGATGACATCAGATCAGGGATCTCCATATATGGGCTTAATTGCGCCAGCAGGTCGCATTTACTATGACATCAGGGATCTTCATCAGTGATGTCACGAGACCTGGGCACCATGGGCTTTCCCATGTATGGGGAATCGGATCCTGGAGGGGCGAGCTCCAAAAGTGGTCTTTGGCATACCACTCTACAAAAGTGGTATATTCCACTTTTCAAAGTGGAATAACCCATTCAGGACAGGAACCCCTTTTGGTGTTATAAGCATTGTTATACTTTAGCTATTGAAAAATAGCAGATCTACAAGCTCATAGTGTGGTTAACATTTGGTAACCGTTTGGTTTACAGATCTGTGTGTGTGTGTGTGTGTGTGTGTGTGTGTGTGTGTGTGTGTGTGTGTGTGTGTGTGTGTGTGTGTGTGTGTGTGACTCAATCATTAGGTGTGACATGGCAGCCGCCAGAAATGCCCCACTAGACCCATGGATAGTGTTTAACCCAAACACAGCCCCTCTTAACCATTGGATGAGGAATGTACGATGTACAGGGTACATTAATTGTGGAATAGTGCCTCAATACGTCGACGCTGTCCTAGTCCCGAACAACGGCGTGGACTTTCATTACATGATGCCCAGAATGCAGCTGGACGCAATAGTCCAGACTGAAAATCCGCCTGTGTATTTTCAATTAGGCTGGGTCCAGGCTGTAGAGTCACACTGGAGCCGCACATGCTACGACGGGCCGATGTAAGTACAATTGACCGTGTGCGTCAATTCACACACACACACACACACACACACACACACACTGAAAACCCCCCCCCAAAAAACATGCCGAGCGTTCCATACCGAATTAGCGGATTTACCATCATGGATGTCAAACGGAGGCTGACCAGGCAGCGCCAGTCGCTGAATGCTACCAAATGGTCTGAGGCATAGGGTTAGCTATTGCGGATGAATCGATGGTCTTATAAAACATTTAAGCATATGGCAAGTTAACTTAAGTTATATAGTTGATGCTGAGCACTAAGCAGCTCATTTGGTTGGCAAACCAGAGGCCAGCCACTAGCCAGCGGTAGCAAGTTCAACAACCACCGTTCTATTCTGTCACTTTGGTGCGCTGCTGCTGATCATCGCCTCCTCCTCCTTCAGTCACATAGCCTAAACTGTAAAAGTTAATCGCCAACATTCACCAGCTCAGCCCTCTTCATATTAAATAAATACATTACACAAACAACAGAATTGTTATTTTTGTTATAATAAAAATTTTAAAAAAAACAGACGGACAGTTTTTCGACCAATCTATCTTTGAATGCAGATTGTGGCCCCAGATGTGTCACAGAGACAAAAAAAGGAAACTTTTGACATATTATTGCTTATAGCTACTTCAACAAAACATATTACTTACACTCCTTTAAGGCATGGGAAGTGAAATGAAAATGTAACCACAAATAATAATAATGATAGTGAAACAGAACATTTTGTCAAAGTCTTCATTTTATTTGCTTTAAGATTACAATGTTCAGTCCGTTTGGCCACCCATGTCCCATTAATAGATTACAATGTTCAGCCCGTTTGGCCACCCATGTCCCATTCATAGATTACAATGTTCAGCCCGTTTGGCCACCCATGTCCCATTAATAGATTACAATGTTCAGCCCGTTTGGCCACCCATGTCCCATTCATAGATTACAATGTTCAGCCCGTTTGGCCACCCATGTTCCATTAATAGATTACAATGTTCAGCCCGTTTGGCCACCCATGTCCCATTAATAGATTACAATGTTCAGCCCGTTTGGCCACCCATGTCCCATTCATAGATTACAATGTTCAGCCCGTTTGGCCACCCATGTCCCATAATAGATTACAATGTTCAGCCCGTTTGGCCACCCATGTCCCATAATAGATTACAATGTTCAGTCCGTTTGGCCACCCATGTCCCATTAATAGATTACAATGTTCAGTCCGTTTGGCCACCCATGTCCCATTCATAGATTACAATGTTCAGCCCGTTTGGCCACCCATGTCCCATTCATAGATTACAATGTTCAGCCCGTTTGGCCACCCATGTCCCATTAATAGATTACAATGTTCAGTCCGTTTGGCCACCCATGTCCCATTCATAGATTACAATGTTCAGTCCGTTTGGCCACCCATGTCCCATTCATAGATTACAATGTTCAGTCCGTTTGGCCACCCATGTCCCATTAATAGATTACAATGTTCAGTCCGTTTGGCCACCCATGTCCCATTAATAGATTACAATGTTCAGCCCGTTTGGCCACCCATGTCCCATTCATAGATTACAATGTTCAGTCCGTTTGGCCACCCATGTCCCATTCATAGATTACAATGTTCAGTCCGTTTGGCCACCCATGTCCCATTAATAGATTACAATGTTCAGTCCGTTTGGCCACCCATGTCCCATTCATAGATTACAATGTTCAGCCCGTTTGGCCACCCATGTCCCATTCATAGATTACAATGTTCAGCCCGTTTGGCCACCCATGTCCCATTAATAGAGTGTGTAAACCAACATTTGAAGTGAACGGAGCTCCTGGCCCCTGTCTAGTTGAGTAAGTAGCATTCTTTTGTATTTTAGCAAACTGCTGTTAGTGTTACTCTAAGTACTTTTGTATTAGTATTATATTATTAGCTTGTGTGGTAGTCACTAGTTTATAGTTGTATTGTTTGTGTTCAAGCAGTAGGCTTTGGACACTTTGGACTAGTGTAACTAGTTTCACCCTGTAATAGGCCACTTGATAAGTAGTATAGGCCACTTGATTTCCTTGTGAAGTGTGAAGTGAGTGCTTTAGCCAGCACAGCTCTAGGGTTAAGTAGCCAGGTTGGGAGTATTCAATTCAGTGTGTAAACCAACATTTGAAGTGAACGGAGCTCCTGGCCCCTGTCTAGTTGAGTAAGTAGCATTCTTTTGTATTTTAGCAAACTGCTGTTAGTGTTACTCTAAGTACTTTTGTATTAGTATTATATTATTAGCTTGTGTGGTAGTCACTAGTTTATAGTTGTATTGTTTGTGTTCAAGCAGTAGGCTTTGGACACTTTGGACTAGTGTAACTAGTTTCACCCTGTAATAGGCCACTTGATAAGTAGTATAGGCCACTTGATTTCCTTGTGAAGTGTGAAGTGAGTGCTTTAGCCAGCACAGCTCTAGGGTTAAGTAGCCAGGTTGGGAGTATTCAATTCAGTGTGTAAACCAACATTTGAAGTGAACGGAGCTCCTGGCCCCTGTCTAGTTGAGTAAGTAGCATTCTTTTGTATTTTAGCAAACTGCTGTTAGTGTTACTCTAAGTACTTTTGTATTAGTATTATATTATTAGCTTGTGTGGTAGTCACTAGTTTATAGTTGTATTGTTTGTGTTCAAGCAGTAGGCTTTGGACACTTTGGACTAGTGTAACTAGTTTCACCCTGTAATAGGCCACTTGATAAGTAGTATAGGCCACTTGATTTCCTTGTGAAGTGTGAAGTGAGTGCTTTAGCCAGCACAGCTCTAGGGTTAAGTAGCCAGGTTGGGAGTATTCAATTCAGTGTGTAAACCAACATTTGAAGTGAACGGAGCTCCTGGCCCCTGTCTAGTTGAGTAAGTAGCATTCTTTTGTATTTTAGCAAACTGCTGTTAGTGTTACTCTAAGTACTTTTGTATTAGTATTATATTATTAGCTTGTGTGGTAGTCACTAGTTTATAGTTGTATTGTTTGTGTTCAAGCAGTAGGCTTTGGACACTTTGGACTAGTGTAACTAGTTTCACCCTGTAATAGGCCACTTGATAAGTAGTATAGGCCACTTGATTTCCTTGTGAAGTGTGAAGTGAGTGCTTTAGCCAGCACAGCTCTAGGGTTAAGTAGCCAGGTTGGGAGTATTCAATTCAGTGTGTAAACCAACATTTGAAGTGAACGGAGCTCCTGGCCCCTGTCTAGTTGAGTAAGTAGCATTCTTTTGTATTTTAGCAAACTGCTGTTAGTGTTACTCTAAGTACTTTTGTATTAGTATTATATTATTAGCTTGTGTGGTAGTCACTAGTTTATAGTTGTATTGTTTGTGTTCAAGCAGTAGGCTTTGGACACTTTGGACTAGTGTAACTAGTTTCACCCTGTAATAGGCCACTTGATAAGTAGTATAGGCCACTTGATTTCCTTGTGAAGTGTGAAGTGAGTGCTTTAGCCAGCACTCCTGGCAGACGATTAGCAATCAGTTGGATTGGCCTTATACCACCAGGTGAAAGCGTCAGCTGTTAAGCGGCGGCAAGGCCAGGCGAACAAAGGCGACAGGCGACTTTGTCAAAGTCCGACTTCGTCACTGAACGAAGGCCAGGCGAACAAAGGCGACAGGCGACTTTGTCAAAGTCCGACTTCGTCACTGAACGAAGGCCAGGCGAACAAAGGCGACAGGCGACTTTGTCAAAGTCCGACTTCGTCACTGAACGAAGGCCAGGCGAACAAAGGCGACAGGCGACTTTGTCAAAGTCCGACTTCGTCACTGAACGATAAGCTGTAGCATTGATTAGTGACATATATAGTAGTGTGATAGATATAGTAGTGTATTGTAGTATATGTTTAGTGATCTACAATGTGTTTTCTTCCTATTCCTGTCCTCTCTTCTTCCTGGCGGTCGCACAAACACTGGGTTACACCCAGATGTCGCGACACAACTAATCTCATCTATCCTACTCTTTCAACTCACGTCGAGCAAGTGGTAACGGGAGGGCTTTGGAATTGCCACTCGGCTGTGGTGGAAGGCAAATCTGCTTTCATCTCAGCCTACGCATCCTTGCTCTCCCTTAACTTCCTTGCTCTGACTGAGACCTGGATCAGACCAGAAAACACAGCTACGCCCGCGGCTCTGTCAGATGTGTACTCTTTCTCTCACACTCCCAGAGCCGTGCGGACAGGTGGTGGGGTTGGTCTGCTCATTTCCAGAAAATGGAAATACTCTCCTGTTTCACTGTCACTATTCTCTCCTACCTCATTTGAATTTCATGTGGTCACTGTTTCTCATCCAGTCAAGCTCACCATTGCAGCTGTTTATCGCCCACCGGGCCCTGCTGGTGGCTTCCTGGAGGAGCTGGACCATCTAGTCTCCCACTTCCCTGCCGATGGCTCTGGATTCATCCTTCTGGGTGACTTCAACCTCCCGACTGAGAAGCAGCTAGACCCACTACTTTCGTTTCTCGCCGCCTTTGACCTAGTTCTTTCCCCATCTCCTCCTACCCATGAGGCGGGCAACCAACTGGACCTGATCTTCACCAGAGGCTGCTCTATTGCTAACCTGTCTGTCACTCCTCTTTCCAGTGAAAAGGGTAAGAAACTCTCTGATCACTACTTCATGTCCTACTCTCTCTCTCTCTCCTCTCCCCCCTCACAGCCCCTCCCTACCCACATGATTTCCTCACGTCACAATCTTCGCTCACTTTCCTCCACTGATCTTTCCTCTTCTGTTCTCTCTGCTCTCCCTGCCCCTGAATCCTTTGCTCTTCTATCCCCTGATACCGCCACTGATCTTCTTTTCTCTACTCTATCCTCTTCTCTCGACCATCTCTGTCCCCTCACCACCAGGCCTGCACGCCAAACTCCACCTGCCCCCTGGTTGTCGTACTCAGTGCGGACTGAGAGACGGAGCCTGAGAGCGGCTGAGCGCAAATGGAGAAAGGGCAACCTCCCGGAGGACCTTCTCACCTTCCAATCTCTCATTTCTACTTTTTCCTCCTCTCTATCAGCTGCTAAAGCTGCTTTTTTCTGCACTAAAATTCAGGCTTCTGCTTCCAACCCTAAAAAACTCTTTGAAACTTTCTCCTCTCTCCTACAACCACCACCCCCTCCTCCCTCCTCGTCCCTCCTCCCTGACGATTTCGCCAACTTCTTTGACAAGAAGGTGAACGATATCCGATCCTCCTTCCCTCCTCCCCCGGCTGGTGCCCTGCGCACTGCCCACACCCGTCTGCCTGCCACCCCCCCCCTCTCTACCTTCATCTACTCCTCTTCCCCCCCCCATCCCCTCTCTATCCCACTTCTCTCCCCTCTCCCCTAACGAGGTCCTTCTCCTTGTTACCTCTAGTCGCCCCACCTCATGCTCTCTGGACCCGGTCCCATCCACTCTGTTGCAGTCTATTGCACCTGAACTTCTTCCCTTCTTAACCCACCTTATTAACACCTCTCTGACATCTGGCTACTTTCCCTCTACTTTCAAGACTGCCAGAGTCACCCCCCTCCTGAAGAAACCGACACTTGACCCCTCTGAGATCAAGAACTACAGACCGGTTTCCCTTCTATCCTTCCTATCTAAAACTCTCGAACGTGCTGTCTTTAAACAACTGTCCTCCTATCTCCACCAGAACAACCTCCTGGACTCCAACCAGTCTGGTTTCAAAGTGGGTCACTCGACAGAGACTGCCCTGCTGGCAGTGACGGAGTCGCTCCATGCCGCTAGAGCGAACTCTCTCTCCTCCGTCCTGATACTCCTGGACCTGTCTGCAGCGTTCGACACGGTGAACCATCAGATCCTCCTCTCCACCCTCGAGGGGATGGGTGTCTCAGGCTCTGCACTCTCCCTGTTTGCATCCTACCTGACGGGTCGCTCCTACCAGGTGATGCTGAGAGGGTCTGTGTCAGAACCACACAGGCTCACAACTGGGGTTCCCCAAGGCTCGGTTCTGGGTCCTCTTCTTTTCTCTCTCTACACTACATCTCTGGGTGCTGTCATCCACTCCCATGGCTTTTCCTACCACTGCTATGCCGATGACACCCAGCTGATCCTCTCATTCCCCCCCTCTGATACCCAAGTGGAGGCACGCATTGCTGCTTGTCTGGCTGACATCTCGGCGTGGATGTCGACAAACCACCTGAAGCTCAACCTGGACAAGACCGAGCTGATGTTCCTCCCGGGGAAGGGCTGTCCGCACCGAGACATGGCCATCACCATTGATAATGCTGTGGTGACCTCAACTCGGACTGCGAAAAATCTGGGTGTGACCCTGGACGATCAACTGACGTTCTCGGCAAACATCGCATCAGTGACAAGGTCCTGCAGATTCCTCCTCTACAACATCAGGAGGATTCGCCCCTTCCTCACGGAGAAGGCAGCCCAGGTGCTCATCCAGGCTCTCGTCATCTCCCGCCTGGACTACTGCAACTCCCTCCTTGCTGGTGCTCCGGCATCTGCCATCAGACCTCTGGAGCTTGTTCAGAAAGCTGCGGCTCGTCTGGTGTTCAACCGCCCCAAGTTCTCCCACACAACCATCCTTCTCCGTTCTCTACACTGGCTCCCCGTAGCGGCCCGCATCCAGTTCAAAACCCTGGTGTTAGCCTATAGGGCAGTGAAAGGAACAGCTCCTTCCTATCTCCGGGCTATGGTCGATGCCTACACCCCTGCCCGACCACTTCGGTCTGCCACCTCGGGGCGACTGATTGCCTCGTCACTCAAGGGTCCTTCTGGCCGATCCACACGGTCACGACTCTTTTCTGTTCTGGCCCCACAGTGGTGGAATGAACTCCCCACTGATGTTAGGACAGCAGAGTCACTGCCCATATTTCGCCGCAGGTTGAAAACCCACCTCTTCAGGAAACACTACCCTTCCTCTCTGCCTGACCTACTTGTTGTTAACTAGTTGTACGAACGCTTGTTTTCTATTGTTGTATTGTTTATTGGATCTTGTTTAGTCGATACACTTAATTGTTTTAGCTCATGCTCATTTGATTTAGCTATTTTGTCTCATCTGGTTAAGGAAATAGGTAGCTGATATATTGCACTTTTACCTTAGCGCTAGGTATACTCTTGGTTGCTTGTTTTTGCAGAAAATGCACTAAAAACTTCTGGTGATTAGTAGTTTTTGTTCCCTACCTATGTTGAATACACTTATTGTAAGTCGCTTTGGATAAAAGCGTCTGCTAAATGACTGTAATGTAATGTAATGTAATTACAATGTTCAGTCCGTTTGGCCACCCATGTCCCATTCATAGATTACAATGTTCAGTCCGTTTGGCCACCCATGTCCCATTCATAGATTACAATGTTCAGTCCGTTTGGCCACCCATGTCCCATTAATAGATTACAATGTTCAGTCCGTTTGGCCACCCATGTCCCATTCATAGATTACAATGTTCAGCCCGTTTGGCCACCCATGTTCCATTAATGTTAAAGTGGAGAGTAAAGATGCAGGTATTGTTATTAAACACATTGGGCTCTATTTCCGTCCATGCTGAACCCCTTATCCCTAAACTACGTTACCTTTTTTTATACTATTGTGAAAATAAATGTTTAATAGTTAAACCAGCCGATCTACATCGACATGTTGTGAGCTTGTAGATTCAAACATGTTTTTCAAAGTAGTAAAACAAAAAAAAGGTAAAGGAGTTTAGATCTGATGAAAATAGAGCCCATAATATCTAAACATTTCAAGCTGTTTATGACATGATGTCACAGAAGGCGGCTGCAGTCTGTAAGAGGGTTAAGATCTTAAGATCCCATGGTCTGGCTGTGTCTACACTTAAGATCCCATGGTCTGTAAGAGGGTTGGTCTGACTGTCTACACTTAAGATCCCATGGTCTGGCTGTGTCTACACTTAAGATCCCATGGTCTGTAAGAGGGTTGGTCTGGCTGTGTCTACACTTAAGATCCCATGGTCTGACTGTGTCTACACTTAAGATCCCATGGTCTGTAAGAGGGTTGGTCTGGCTGTGTCTACACTTAAGATCCCATGGTCTGTAAGAGGGTTGGTCTGGCTGTGTCTACACTTAAGATCCCATGGTCTGTAAGAGGGTTGGTCTGGCTGTGTCTACACTTAAGATCCCATGGTCTGTAAGAGGGTTGGTCTGGCTGTGTCTACACTTAAGATCCCATGGTCTGGCTGTGTCTACACTTAAGATCCCATGCGCGGACAAAAGAAGCTGTCTTTTGTGTCATTTCCGGGTTTTTAGACAGCTGGTGGATGGAAATGAAGCTCCACCCACAAGGCAGAATGCCGCTGGGGCAAGCTGCTTTTCCAGGAATCTGGCCGACGCAGCATTCAGCCGTGTGGGTGGAGCTTCATTGGGTGGGTGGAGCTTCATTGGGTGGGTGGAGCTTCATTGGGTGGGCGGAGCTTCATTTCATCCACCAGCTGTCTAAAAACCCGGAAGAGACCCCGGCAGACAGCTTCCTTTGGCCGCACATGGAGGTTCTGGTGTGCCCAGCCCGTCTGTCTGATCCCAGTGTCAACTTCCCTATACAAAAGCAGACCAATCACATCAAACTACACACCTCCCTATACAAAAGCAGACCAATCACATCAAACTACACACCTCCCTATACAAAAGCAGACCAATCACATCAAACTACACACCTCAGCTGATGCTGCTACGCCAATCACGGCATACTGTCTGGAGCCCTCAGATAGCACTGCTGCTAGTCTGCTACGCTAATGACAGCTCAGCAACATGAAGCACACACACCTCTTAGCATCTTAGCTCATCATTGGTGATAGCCTATGTAGGCCTGGTGCCATGCAAAGAAAAAAATAAAAATAAAAAATGAAATAAAAAGCAATGTAAAGAGAGGTTTCCCGTGGGCAACTTAAATAACTCAAAGAGCCCTTATGCAAAACCAGCCGTGCTGCACAGAATCAGCACAAGCGTTAAGATATAAGTGAAGTAGGAGAAACGGATGGTGTTCGGGCCACCACAGAACAGACTCTCACATGGTTTAACGGGTGGTGGTGGTGGGGCCATGGTTGTACAAGTAGGTGGTGTTGCAGTTTCTGTAGTCGGAGGTGTCATGGGTGTAGTAGCAGGAGGGTTCATGGGTGTAGTAGCAGGAGGTTCCATGGGTGTAGTAGCAGGAGGTTCCATGGGTGTAGTAGCAGTAGGGTTTATGGGTGTAGTAGCAGGTGGGTTCATGGGTGTAGTAGCAGCTGGTGTGGTGGTTGCAGGCGCTGCGGGTGGAGAACATAAAGGTTTAAGTGGAGCCTCCTCACACCAGGTGGAGAACATAAAGGTTTAAGTGGAGCCTCCTCACACCAGGTGGAGAACATAAAGGTTTAAGTGGAGCCTCCTCACACCAGGTGGAGAACATAAAGGTTTAAGTGGAGCCTCCTCACACCAGATGGAGAACATAAAGGTTTAAGTGGAGCCTCCTCACACCAGATGGAGGACATAAAGGTTTAAGTGGAGCCTCCTCACACCAGATGGAGAACATAAAGGTTTAAGTGGAGCCTCCTCACACCAGGTGGAGAACATAAAGGTTTAAGTGGAGCCTCCTCACACCAGGTGGAGAACATAAAGGTTTAAGTGGAGCCTCCTCACACCAGATGGTATCACTGATGGAATGTGAAACATGGTGCTTTAGTAAACATGTGTAGTTTCACCCACCGTTTGAGACACTGACAATGACACAGCGAAGCTCCGACTGATATGTGGACGCACTGAGAAAACAGACATGTTTAATGAACAGGAGTTTAGTTTTATCTTCATGGTTTTCATGTGATGTGTGTAAGCTATTCAAAAGGTGAATACATATTAAAATGGTTAGACAGACAGACAGACAAACAGACAGACAGACAGACAGACAGACAGACAGACAGACAGACAGACAGACAGACAGACAGACAGACAGACAGACAGGCAGACGCTGACCTGTTGGTCTGAGCAACAAAGCAGACAGGGTGATGTTCTCCATCCTCTGACTATGATGGTGTCCATCTCAGGATGAACTGTCCCTGTGCTGGTCCAGTCAGCTCCATGTTGTGAGGTCCACTGAACAGCAGCTTAGAGACCCTACAGCACCAGCAAACAAGAGAACATGAGGTCCACTGAACAGCAGCTCAGAGACCCTACAACACCAGCAAACAAGACAGCATGAGGTCCACTGAACAGCAGCTCAGAGACCCTACAACACCAGCAAACAAGACAGCATGAGGTCCACTGAACAGCAGCTCAGATACCCTACAACACCAGCAAACAAGACAACATGAGGTCCACTGAACAGCAGCTCAGAGACCCTACAACACCAGCAAACAAGAGAACATGAGGTCCACTGAACAGCAGCTCAGAGACCCTACAACACCAGCAAACAAGAGAACATGAGGTCCACTGAACAACAGCTCAGAGACCCTACAACACCAGCAAACAAGACAACATGAGGTCCACTGAACAACAGCTCAGAGACCCTACAACACCAGCAAACAAGGGAACATGAGGTCAAAAGTCTTTAGCAACGTTGGGGACATCATAGGACAACAAAACACTAACTAATACATTACTTCATTCAATATGTCAGATGTTCAGAAACCCTTTAGATCAGTGATTCTGGATCTCAACCTTTTGTGCCAAGAACCCCAAATTGATCCACACCCCTGGTGTCCCCTCAGGTATGAGGTTAAATTATTACCCCTGGTGATATAATGTCTTTACTGTAAGCAATGAAATGCTTTTAAAATCAATGAAATGGTTTTGTTGAATTTTGTTGTCATGTCTGTGTCAATTCTACTACTAATTATTAAAATGCCTTTCGATCCATTTGTTCTGAGGTCTGCCAGCCTTGTTTCTGTATGAAACGTTACAGCAAGCTATCCAGGGTTAGCGTTAAAGTTATGGCGTGTCTGAAAATGACTAAATGACGTGTGGGAAGTGAACATATTCCTGTTTGACTGCATAGTAGGATCAGAAGGAGATAGGGAGACAGTGGAAAGAGATCAGAAGGAGAGAGGGAGAACGGGGATGAGCGAGTGCGTAAGTTGCACAACCCCCTTTATCTAGAAAACTAGAAAACTATGTTGTCATGTGACCTTATAAATCTAGTATACAACATCCATCATTTAAACTGTCTGTGACAATTGGAAGGGAAAGTAGAAAATATTATTTTACAAACCAATATTTCAACATCAGGTAGACTGACTACAGGCAACAACCAAAGTAAACCAGGTCTAAAAATGGCATATTTAGCTGCCAGAATTATGTGGCAGTATTTTTGTTATTTCTTATTTGGTTGGTTGGTCATGTAGGTCATGTATGTATTTGTTGCGGAGTTTAATTTCGTCATTTCCGGTCTTATGACCATATATGGTGTCAAGTTATCATGCCTGACGAGCCTTGTAGGCTTCCGTCTGAAGTGGGCAGACGGAGGTTTGTTTGACAACAGCGTGTCACCATGTTAAGGTTCGTTTGTTTGTTTCTGTGTCAATATGTTCTGTTTCCTTGTTAAGATTTAAGTTTTATTGCATTTGGTTATGAGTCTAATTTATCAATTGTGTGAAATGAAATGAAATGAAATGATTACTATATTTACCCAGGGTATCTGGGCTAAGCTCAAGAACTTGTTTCCAGCCAGGCCCTGCTCATAGAACACATTTCATCGGAGTGGTTCAATGCCTTGTTCAAGGGCACTTCAGCGGTGGTCATTTTAACGTGTCGGACCGCTGATTCGAACTGGCGACCTTCCGGTATCAAGACCGCTCCGCTATCCGTTCGGCCACCGCTGCCACAGTCTGGGTTGCTTTTGATGTTATTGTGGGTTTCCTCCTTCATTCCCTTTGATCCCCAGTGAGGTGAATATTTGTTTGTGTATTTTCGTATGTTTATGTGCTTTATGCTTCATTTATTGTTGTTCTGAATCTGATCACTGTTTGTTTCCATTTGTCAGTTTTACGTTGGCTTTGGAGAAAGAAAGTTGCTCGAAATAAAGCCACCAGTCCAAAGAAACAGCTGACTCGTTTTTAAGACATCACTGGGAGTGACAGCATGCATGTGGGTGATTCTTTGACAATAGATAAAACCATATGTGAATAATTTAGCAAATAAATTGTCTGGAGTTTTATTCCAGACAATTATGGTGACTGTGTGTCACACTCTGCCCTGTTTAGCCTGTCTCTGCACTGCCCTGTGTACTGTGTCTCACTCTGCCCTGCCCTGTGTCTCACTCTGCCCTGCCCTGTGTCTCACTCTGCCCTGCGCTGTGTACTGTGTCTCACTCTGCCCTGTCCTGTGTCTCACTCTGCCCTGCACTGTGTACTGTGTCTCACTCTGCCCTGCCCTGTGTACTGTGTCTCACTCTGCCCTGCACTGTGTACTGTGTCTCACTCTGCCCTGTGTACTGTGTCTCACTCTGCCCTGCCCTGTGTACTGTGTCTCACTCTGCCCTGCCCTGTGTACTGTGTCTCACTCTGCTCTGCCCTGTGTACTGTGTACTGTGTCTCACTCTGCCCTGCACTGCTGTGTCTCACTCTGCCCTGCGCTGTGTACTGTGTCTCACTCTGCCCTGTGTCTCACTCTGCCCTGCCCTGTGTACTGTGTCTCACTCTGCCCTGCCCTGTGTACTGTGTCTCACTCTGCCCCTGCACTGTGTACTGTGTCTCACTCTGCCCTGTGTACTGTGTCTCACTCTGCCCTGCACTGTGTACTGTGTCTCACTCTGCCCTGTGTACTGTGTCTCACTCTGCCCTGCCCTGTGTACTGTGTCTCACTCTGCCCTGCTCTGTGTACTGTGTCTCACTCTGCCCTGTGTACTGTGTCTCACTCTGCCCTGCCCTGTGTACTGTGTCTCACTCTGCCCTGCTGTGTACTGTGTCTCACTCTGCCCTGTCCTGTGTACTGTGTCTCACTCTGCCCTGCCCTGCCCTGTGTACTGTGTCTCACTCTGCCCTGCACTGTGTACTGTGTCTCACTCTGCCCTGTGTACTGTGTCTCACTCTGCCCTGCACTGTGTACTGTGTCTCACTCTGCCTCTGCCCTGTGTCTCACTCTGCCCTGCCGTGTGTACTGTGTCTCACTCTGCCCTGTGTACTGTGTCTCACTCTGCCCTGTCCTGTGTACTGTGTCTCACTCTGCCCTGTGTACTGTGTCTCACTCTGCCCTGCCCTGTGTACTGTGTCTCACTCTGCCCCTGCACTGTGTACTGTGTCTCACTCTGCCCTGCGCTGTGCACTGTGTCTCACTCTGCCCTGTGCACTGTGTCTCACTCTGCCCTGCCCTGTGTACTGTGTCTCACTCTGCCCTGCCCTGTGTACTGTGTCTCACTCTGCCCTGCGCTTCCTGCCTCTGCCCTGCCCTGTGTACTGTGTCTCACTCTGCCCTGCACTGTGTACTGTGTCTCACTCTGCCCTGCACTGTGTACTGTGTCTCACTCTGCCCTGCCCTGTGTACTGTGTCTCACTCTGCCCTGCCCTGTGTACTGTGTCTCACTCTGCCCTGTGTACTGTGTCTCACTCTGCCCTGCCCTGTGTACTGTGTCTCACTCTGCCCTGTCCTGTGTACTGTGTCTCACTCTGCCCCTGCGTTGTGTACTGTGTCTCACTCTGCGCTGTGTACTGTGTCTCACTCTGCCCCTGCGTTGTGTACTGTGTCTCACTCTGCCCTGTCCTGTGTACTGTGTCTCACTCTGCCCCTGCCCTGTGTACTGTGTCTCACTCTGCCCCTGCGTTGTGTACTGTGTCTCACTCTGCCCTGTCCTGTGTACTGTGTCTCACTCTGCCCCTGCCCTGTGTACTGTGTCTCACTCTGCCCCTGCGCTGTGTACTGTGTCTCACTCTGCCCCTGCGTTGTGTACTGTGTCTCACTCTGCCCCTGTGCTGTGTACTGTGTCTCACTCTGCCCCTGCGTTGTGTACTGTGTCTCACTCTGCCCCTGTGCTGTGTACTGTGTCTCACTCTGCCCCTGCGCTGTGTACTGTGTCTCACTCTGCCCCTGCGCTGTGTACTGTGTCTCACTCTGCCCTGCCCTGTGTCTCACTCTGCCCTGCCCTGTGTCTCACTCTGCCCTGCCCTGTGTACTGTGTCTCACTCTGCCCTGTGTACTGTGTCTCACTCTGCCCTGCCCTGTGTCTCACTCTGCCCTGCCCTGTGTACTGTGTCTCACTCTGCGCTGTGTACTGTGTCTCACTCTGCCCTGTGGTGACTTCACCCTACAGCTAGGGGTTCTCAACCATGGCCATGGCTCGCGAAAATAATCTATTATTTGAACTTTCATGTTGTCAGTGGAATATTTCAGACACACCCTCAGAGACAGTTTTTTGAGTGGTGTAAACCACTCCTACAACTGGCTTTGTTAGTGCAGAAAAAATGAGCATGGTTGCTATGTTCACCCTGTTCACCCGGGTGTGATTTCATTACATCAGACATGATTTCATTACGTCGGACAGGCTATATAAGACCTTACACCACTCAGTTCACACGGGTGTGATTTTTTTGGTTTATGGAAAGCTTCTAGGAAATCTTAGCATTGATGTTGACCTCAATGTGGAACTCTGAGTGTGTTGTCTCTGTTGATGGTTATATATTTATTGTACTGACGTAGAGAGTGTTGTCTCTGTGGTGATGGTTATATATTTATTGTACTGACATAGAGAGTGTTGTCTCTGTGGTGATGGTTATATATTTATTGTACTGACATAGAGAGTGTTGTCTCTGTGGTGATGGTTATATATGTATTGTACTGACATAGAGAGTGTTGTCTCTGTGGTGATGGTTATATATTTATTGTACTGACATAGAGAGTGTTGTCTCTGTGGTGATGGTTATATATTTATTGTACTGACATAGAGAGTGTTGTCTCTGTGGTGATGGTTATATATTTATTGTACTCACGTGGAGAGTGTTGCCTCTGTGGTGATGGTTATATATGTATTGTACTGACATAGAGAGTGTTGTCTCTGTGGTGATGGTTATATATTTATTGTACTGACGTAGAGAGTGTTGTCTCTGTGGTGATGGTTATATATGTATTGTACTGACATAGAGAGTGTTGTCTCTGTGGTGATGGTTATATATTTATTGTACTGACGTGGAGAGTGTTGCCTCTGTGCTGATGGTGATTTCCAGTGTGTGACCAACAGGGGTGTAGAGCTGTGCCCTGTTATCCGGGGTGGGAGGCAGGAACCTGGGTAGATACTGTCCCTCTGTACAGCTGGCTACTGCTCCATCCACTGACCACATGACAAGGAGGGAATATAACCATTTTAATGGCTTTATGTTTAGGTTAGATTATTGATTTTATTAGATCATCTATATTCACTTTATTAGCACATTAACTGGTTGAGGTGCCAGGAACCCCTATAGGAAAATAGAGCTGCAATGGTCAATGTTTATATGTGAGGGTGCTGAGTACCTTTGATAACAAACTGTAGAGGTATATAGTTGAGAAGGTTACTGGTAGTGATATTGTACTGAGATATAATATAATATAATATATGGTGATATTCTGGTTGGGATAGGCATCCATATACAACCCGACAACGTAGTTACCCTCATTACTGCTGTCAGTGGCAGTAAATGACAAAGTGCAATCCTGAAAGAGAGAAAGGACAGGAAGAGTAAAAAAAGAAAAGAAAAAAAACATGAGAAACATATTTCTAAGAAGAGGCGTAGAGAAAAACAGTACAGATTGATCATAACTGTAATCATGATTAAAATAAATGCAATGTTACTTAAAATCTGTGTTTGCATCAGAATTAAATTAGCATACAATTGTGTATTAGCATCAGTATGGCGTGATCTATGTTCTTATTTACAAATTAAAAACATTGAACTCACAGGTGACGAGTTGAGAATGGAAGGAAGAGTAGACCTAGACCATGGTCTACATATAACCCGGTCTCCATCTGGGTCAAACGCTAACAGGGTGAAGTTTCTCCCACAGTTAGAAGGAACTCTGAGAGACAAAGAGACATTTATCATTAGTGTCTTTTACACTTCTTTATTAGTAGAGGTATGTAGTATAGTGTTATATTAGTATTACAACTATATCATTATATTTTTGTATAAATGATAATGGGAATATTTAGCCTCAAACTGAATTCACATTGAGCTTTTCCAGTTATCTTAAATAGTAGGCTCTAATAAAACAGTGTATAATGTTAATGTTAATAATATAAGAACATGACATCAGTGTCTAATGTTAATGTTAGTAATATCAGAACATAACATCAGTGTGTAATGTTACCGTAGTGAAGGTATGATGGTGGTCTGAGGAGACCTGTCAGATTTCCCAGTGTCTGATCTGGTCCAGAGGTCCACACCCGTCCGCGCAAACCAGCTCACAATGTTGTTATTGTTATTTATCCAGTTACCACCTTGTAACCTGTGGGGGATGATTCTATTATTATTATTATTATTATTGTTTACAAAGTGACAGATAAAAGTATAATAACACATTTATTCATGTCATAATTTTGTCAGATGGAACAAAAGTTAAATGTAAAACATGTAGGGGTGAAAGAGTTAATTGAACTCATTTAATGAATCAATCAATAAACATTATTTTGGCCACGTGATAAAAAATGTTGAATATAACCGATCAACAATAATAGCGCCTCACATCGCACGCACGCACGCACGCACACACGTTATATGAGAATTATAACTAATTAAATACCAATTAAATGACCTACTGTGTAAAACATCAACATGGTATCTATAGTGTAATGGTGTGTGTTGTCATAGTGCATCTCTCTTCACTCACAACATCAACATGGTATCTATAGTGTAATGGTGTGTGTTGTCATAGTGCATCTCTCTTCACTCACTCCATATAGAAGTAAGTGTTGATAGGAACCAGTCGAGTCATGATTCCCTCTCGTTGACACCACTCTGAGGTGTTATACACCGTGTTCACCACCAGGTGGCTCTCACTGCCACAGTCTCCACCAAGACACTCCCATGTGTCTGAATGTGAGCAGGACGTGAAGGCGTTCTTATAGCGCAGAACCACCTGGAATTAGGAGATTATGACATCATAAAAGTTACACTACATGACTTTGATCCTGTCTCTGTTTACAGTAGGTGGATACGGACACAGAATAATTTTAATTTACTATGAAAACCTGCGTATCCCGTCAGTCAGTTAGTCAGTCAGGTAACGCCTCGTGACACGCTCCATATATGGGCGTCTCCATATACAGTATGAAGATGCATGACACTGAGCACATCAAACCCTGGATAGCCATACATGGAGAAGACTGGATCATCACCTAGATCTGCATATATGGAGCCGGCCAGCAACTCTACATCTGACCTCAAACCCTTAGATCTCCATATATGGAGCTGACCTGTTCTGACATTCCATAATGTTTTCTGACCTCAAGACACGCACAAATTATTTGTTCAGCCCAAAACATTGCGTTTGTTGTCATGAGTTGTCACCATCCTAGTTGGCTTTGTTGTCATGAGTTGTCACCATCCTAGTTGGCTTTGTTCCTCTTACAGGTCTTTAAATAAATACTTTATGAAACGTCTATGGGAGAATTTCTTTTTGGAAATTGTCTTCCGGGCTGCTCGTCGGGGGCGGGACTGCAACGCTCTATATAGTATATAATATAGTATAGTTAGATATAATTATTATTTTCATGATTTTTTTAAATAATTATTTTCATGATTTTTTTAATAATCATTTTCATTATTTTTTAATAATCATTCATTATTTTTTAATAATTATTTTCATGATTATTTTAATCATTTTCATGATTTTGTAATAATTATTTTCATGATTTTTTAATAATCATTTTCACAATTAGAATGAAGAGTTAATTAGAAAGAAATACATAATGTTTCAGTCATTGAGAAGAAGTTAAAAACTGTGTTTCTTTTCTTTTTTTCCCCAACATTGGTGTCAGATCCTGAGTCTACGTGAGACACGATCTAAAATGTCTCAGTTGAAGAGCAGGGAAACAGAATACAGTCACCCCAGTTGTACTTATATTGGATTAACATACTCAACCATACAGAATGTACAACAAAACATGTTATGCATTCAAGATAGTTACATACTTCAATAAATAATTATTTGTTTTTAATATTTTCATTTTTTTTTTTGTATCTTATTTTTTTAATTGTAGGTTTCGTTTTTACTCTTTTCGTTAATTTTATTATCAATGGTAATCTTGACATGTTCTTACCGTCATAGTTCCATTTTCGTACGTGTCCTTTGGGTCAAAGGTCAGGACCGTTCCATAGAAGTTGTTCTGTTGGGTTCGTCCACGCTGAGCTCCACAGAGCAGCAACACCAACACCGCTGTCCAACTCCAACACACACTCATGGTTACGGAGAGAATGAAACATATACTCTGCACTGGCAGGTTTTACACACACACACACACACACACACACACACACACACACACACACACACACACACACACACACACACACACACACACACACACACACACACACACACACACACACACACACACACACACACACACACACACACACACACACACACACACACACACACACACACACACACACACACACACACACACACACACACACTAAGCCTCCACCCACAGCCTGTCTCAGCCTTGTCTCAACTCTGATCAAAGTTAGGTGTCGTCACATTAAACTATTGTGCCACTGCAGTCAATTGGCACGCATGCCCTCGATTCATTGTGTACATTGTGTATCTGTTTTCACTCTCAAGTTCCTTGTTGCAGCGTTCCATACAATTGGTATTTTATCCTTGACGTTTCCGTGAGGAGGATTCAACTTGACACTACCTTGCCAAATGGTTCACGTAGTACTTGTTCTCGGGAACACTGTCCTTTGAAAAGCCATAATAGCCATAATATCTCTGCTGTCGGGAGGAAACCTCATAACTCCAAAATGTTCATTTTTCAGGAAATTAGGAAAACCTTATGTTTTTAAAACAAAGCAATACAGCCTCATCAAAGTTGGCGTTGTGACTTTATATATTGTCAATTACTTCCATGAGTTAGTTGCTTTACCAGACATTTTGAGGGTCCAATGGAGTTAAGAGGTTTTGTCCAAAGCACTTTTTACTACTTTCCATTGGTTCAATATTTTCTAAACAACACACAGACGTAAAGGGTGTTCAATAGCACTGATTCATGAAACAACAAACAGAGGTAAAGGGTGTTCAATAGTACGGATTTATGAAACAACACACAGAGGTAAAGGGTGTTCAATAGTACCGACTGATTTATGCAAAAAAAAAAACCTAAAAAATGTTATGAGGTTTCCTCCCGACAGCAACGATATGATGTGCAATACACACCCACTCACCTCTGCAGCTAATATGATGTAAAATACACACCCACTCACCTCTGCAGCTAATATGATGTAAAATACACACCCACTCACCTCTGCAGCTAATATGATGTGCAATACACACCCACTCACCTCTGCAGCTAATATGATGTGCAATACACACCCACTCACCTCTGCAGCTAATATGATGTAAAATACACACCCACTCACCTCTGCAGCTAATATGATGTGCAATACACACCCACTCACCTCTGCAGCTAATATGATGTAAAATACACACCCACTCACCTCTGCAGCTAATATGATGTGCAATACACACACTCACCTCTGCAGCTAATATGATGTAAAATACACACCCACTCACCTCTGCAGCTAATATGATGCAAAATACACACCCACTCACCTCTGCAGCTAATATGATGTAAAATACACACCCACTCACCTCTGCAGCTAATATGATGTGCAATACACACCCACTCACCTCTGCAGCTAATATGATGTAAAATACACACCCACTCACCTCTGCAGCTAATATGATGTAAAATACACACCCACTCACCTCTGCAGCTAATATGATGTGCAATACACACCCACTCACCTCTGCAGCTAATATGATGTCAAATACACACCCACTCACCTCTGCAGCTAATATGATGTAAAATACACACCCACTCACCTCTGCAGCTAATATGATGTGCAATACACACCCACTCACCTCTGCAGCTAATATGATGTGCAATACACACCCACTCACCTCTGCAGCTAATATGATGTGCAATACACACCCACTCACCTCTGCAGCTAATATGATGTGCAATACACACCCACTCACCTCTGCAGCTAATATGATGTAAAATACACACCCACTCACCTCTGCAGCTAATATGATGTGCAATACACACCCACTCACCTCTGCAGCTAATATGATGTGCAATACACACCCACTCACCTCTGCAGCTAATATGATGTGCAATACACACCCACTCACCTCTGCAGCTAAGTGGCTGTTTTCCAATGGAAGCACTGAGGAGACTCAATTATTATTATCCAAAACAATTAGGATTTGTCTTTGTGCCTTTGTAAGTGACTCAGTATAGTAAATACAGACAATGTGCAGCGCACACAGAGACTATGACATGGTGTTTACAATGTGCAGCACACAGAGACTATGACAAGGTGTTTACAATGTGCAGCGCACAGAGACTATGACAAGGTGTTTACAATGTGCAGCGCACAGAGACTATGACATGGTGTTTACAATGTGCAGCGCACACAGAGACTATGACAAGGTGTTTACAATGTGCAGCACACACAGAGACTATGACAAGGTGTTTACAATGTGCAGCGCACACAGAGACTATGACAAGGTGTTTACAATGTGCAGCGCATACAGAGACTATGACAAGGTGTTTACAATGTGCAGCGCACACAGAGACTATGACAAGGTGTTTACAATGTGCAGCGCACACAGAGACTATGACAAGGTGTTTACAATGTGCAGCACACAGAGACTATGACAAGGTGTTTACAATGTGCAGCGCATACAGAGACTATGACAAGGTGTTTACAATGTGCAGCGCACACAGAGACTATGACAAGGTGTTTACAATGTGCAGCACACAGAGACTATGACAAGGTGTTTACAATGTGCAGCGCATACAGAGACTAAGGGCCTCACTACACGAGGACGTCGCGGGCTGTTCCCCGCCTAAGTTTTGTGAACGATATAAAACCTTACTGCGTCTACATTGCGGTTATGTTAATTATGTACGGGTCTAGACGAGACCGGTAAACTGCTTCGTTTTCAAGATAAAGATGCAGTACACATGGCTGGCCTGTAGATGGCCATCAAAAAAAAGAAAAAGCTTCTAAAAGTAGGCTATATGAAAGCGTTGGTATTTCACACAGGTGTTGCCAAATAACTAATTATCAGATGCGCATATGCGTCATATCAATTTAATGAGCAGAGCAGTGCTGCTTCTCTCTCTGAGTCTGCACACACTGACTGACCAGCTAAAGTGTATGCCTACTAAACCATAATATATGACAAACCTTGGATTAATTCTTCTGAAAACAGCAGCAAGCACAAAGTAAGTGTGAGAGAGAGAGAGAGAGAGAGAGAGAGAGAGAGAGAGAGGTGCGCACTCCTATTTTTTAACACGCATCTCTCTCTCTCTCTCTCTCTCTCTCTCTCTCTCTGTGACTGTGACTGCAATAATATAGAGGAATATGGACAGTAAACAATGTGTTTATCCTACCTGTGGTCTCTCAATGCAAAGCCGTTTTGAAGTTACACAAAGAATGTTTAATTTCCACCCAAGAAGAGAAGCACTTTGATGAGGTCCATGCATGCTTTGCACTGTGCACTGCGCAGTCAGACCTGCCTGAGAGGAACGTGCGGTGGCTGTGCTGCCTATCTTGTATAGCCTATATACTAATCTATTCTACACTACACCATTTAATAGTAACAATAATGTAGAAGATCCGTTTTTTTTCTTGTCTTTCCGGATTGGTAATCACCATAATTTATATCTGTTCTCCAAAAATAGCTCCTCTACAAGCTCGCGTGCATGCGGGCTGCAGATCGGCTATTTTTGGAGAAGAGATTTATAGACATTATGTGCAAATATAAAATAGCTGTGATACTTATATGTAAGTGGTTATGGTGAAATAAACCATTAACACTAGTTAGTTTGGAGGGGGCGAGGGGACTATGACATCAACGTTTCAGCAAATTAGGCGGCATTCGCTGTACACACGGAGACGTGAAAGTCGCGTCTCCAAACTTTCCCACTCTGGAAGGTAGTTTCAAAATTAGCCGTTAAAGTCCCCCAAAACGCCGTCTCCGTGTGACAAAAAGGGCAGATCGGCTAATTACTTGCCCCAGAAACACCGAATACGTCCTCGTCTGTACAGGCCCTATGACATGGTGTTTACAATGTGCAGCACACAGAGACTATGACAAGGTGTTTACAATGTGCAGCACACAGAGACTATGACAAGGTGTTTACAATGTGCAGCGCACAGAGACTATGACATGGTGTTTACAATGTGCAGTGCATACAGAGACTATGACAAGGTGTTTACAATGTGCAGCGCACACAGAGACTATGACAAGGTGTTTACAATGTGCAGCGCATACAGAGACTATGACAAGGTGTTTACAATGTGCAGCGCACACAGAGACTATGACAAGGTGTTTACAATGTGCAGCGCATACAGAGACTATGACAAGGTGTTTACAATGTGCAGCGCACACAGAGACTATGACAAGGTGTTTACAATGTGCAGCGCATACAGAGACTATGACAAGGTGTTTACAATGTGCAGCGCATACAGAGACTATGACAAGGTGTTTACAATGTGCAGCGCATACAGAGACTATGACAAGGTGTTTACAATGTGCAGCGCACACAGAGACTATGACAAGGTGTTTACAATGTGCAGCGCACACAGAGACTATGACATGGTGTTTACAATGTGCAGCATAGAGACTATGACAAGGTGTTTACAATGTGCAGCACATACAGAGACTATGACAAGGTGTTTACAATGTGCAGCGCATACAGAGACTATGACAAGGTGTTTACAATGTGCAGCGCATACAGAGACTATGACATGGTGTTTACAATGTGCAGCGCATACAGAGACTATGACATGGTGTTTACAATGTGCAGCGCATACAGACTATGACAAGGTGTTTACAATGTGCAGCGCATACAGAGACTATGACAAGGTGTTTACAATGTGCAGTGCATACAGAGACTATGACATGGTGTTTACAATGTGCAGCGCATACAGAGACTATGACAAGGTGTTTACAATGTGCAGCGCATACAGAGACTATGACAAGGTGTTTACAATGTGCAGCGCACACAGAGACTATGACAAGGTGTTTACAATGTGCAGCGCATACAGAGACTATGACAAGGTGTTTACAATGTGCAGCGCATACAGAGACTATGACAAGGTGTTTACAATGTGCAGCGCACAAAGAGACTATGACAAGGTGTTTACAATGTGCAGCGCATACAGAGACTATGACAAGGTGTTTACAATGTGCAGCGCACAGAGACTATGACAAGGTGTTTACAATGTGCAGCGCATACAGAGACTATGACAAGGTGTTTACAATGTGCAGCGCACAGAGACTATGACATGGTGTTTACAATGTGCAGCGCATACAGAGACTATGACATGGTGTTTACAATGTGCAGCGCATACAGAGACTATGACAAGGTGTTTACAATGTGCAGCGCATACAGAGACTATGACAAGGTGTTTACAATGTGCAGCGCATACAGAGACTATGACAAGGTGTTTACAATGTGCAGCGCATACAGAGACTATGACAAGGTGTTTACAATGTGCAGCGCATACAGAGACTATGACAAGGTGTTTACAATGTGCAGCGCACACAGAGACTATGACAAGGTGTTTACAATGTGCAGCGCATACAGAGACTATGACATGGTGTTTACAATGTGCAGCGCACACAGAGACTATGACAAGGTGTTTACAATGTGCAGTGCATACAGAGACTATGACATGGTGTTTACAATGTGCAGCATAGAGACTATGACAAGGTGTTTACAATGTGCAGCACACAGAGACTATGACAAGGTGTTTACAATGTGCAGCGCATACAGAGACTATGACAAGGTGTTTACAATGTGCAGCACACAGAGACTATGACAAGGTGTTTACAATGTGCAGCGCACACAGAGACTATGACATGGTGTTTACAATGTGCAGCGCACACAGAGACTATGACATGGTGTTTACAATGTGCAGCGCATACAGAGACTATGACAAGGTGTTTACAATGTGCAGCGCACACAGAGACTATGACATGGTGTTTACAATGTGCAGCGCACACAGAGACTATGACATGGTGTTTACAATGTGCAGCGCATACAGAGACTATGACATGGTGTTTACAATGTGCAGCGCATACAGAGACTATGACATGGTGTTTACAATGTGCAGCGCATACAGAGACTATGACAAGGTGTTTACAATGTGCAGCGCATACAGAGACTATGACAAGGTGTTTACAATGTGCAGCGCACACAGAGACTATGACAAGGTGTTTACAATGTGCAGCGCACACAGAGACTATGACATGGTGTTTACAATGTGCAGCGCATACAGAGACTATGACAAGGTGTTTGTTAAATTATTACTGAGGCCTTTAAAAAAAATGAATGAGTTGAGTTCCCATTTTGACCTGAGATCAGATTCTAAAAATGTCTTCTACATTCTGACAGTTTTCTGAAAAAGCTATGTTTCTATGTCAGTCGTTCTTTGATTTTTCAAAAATAGCAGACCTACAAGCTCGTAGCGCGCCACTCGGTGGCGCGCTACGAGCTTGTAGATCTGCCATTTTTCAATAGCTAAAGCATAACATAATGCTAACACCAAAAGGGGTTCCCGCCCAGAATGAGTTAAGCTGTTCTGTGCACATGTACCGTAGGACAGCGGTTCCCAAACCTTTTCATGTCAAGGACCCCCAAATTGACACTAATTAACACACGGACCCCTATTTGAAAAAGATATGCCAGGGACCCCCATTAAGAGAAGATTTGTACGGCTCTAGCAGTGATTCTCAACCCGTTTCATTTCAAGGACCCCCAGTTTGACATGCATTAGTCTACAGACCCCCCATTTAATGGCATTTCTATCTCCGGGACCCCCAATTTATATTGTGAAATCGATGTTAATTTAACTCTGAGAGTGTACAAATGGTACCAAACCAGATCGTACACCAGATTGTACACTCTGAGTTACAGACCCATAAGGGTCCATTTGGTTCATAACTATCATTTAGCTGGGGACCCCCTGGAACTCCCTCAAGTACCCCTGGGGGTCCCCGGACCCCAAATAAATCACCATTACACCACTGTGTAGTGGTCACCATAACAATGTAGGTGAAATCATTTTGTAGGAGAATCATTTAAATGTGAAGTTTTATTCAATGTTTGACACAAATATGTCTTAAAAACAAACCGAACAGTATCCCAGCAAGAACAACACAGAGAGAGAAGGAGAATTCCACTCCTTGTTCCACTAAGCTGTTTTTAAAAATCAATAATAAACACACTTTACTTTATTAAATACAAAGAGAAAACTGCTAAAGTAAAACGGCTCGAAAAAACATTAAAAACTCATTGCATTCCTGAGCCAATAATGAGTAAGTGTTAATTCAACTCAACGTTAATCTCTCAAGAAATGCAAGAAAACTACTAATAAACAACGTGGATTGAGAGCGCACAAGTCGGGTCCATTATTTGGTTTCAATTTGCACGCGGCTCGAGAGTCCAGGGAGTTTTTCGTGGAATAAAAAAAAAAGCGTTTTTTTTTTTTTTTTAAGTCTCAGTCGTCTACGATGGTCATCAGGTTGTCCAGCTTCAGCCTGAAGGACAGTTCCTCTGCCTGACCGGCTGCGATCTGACGCTGGAGGTCCTGGAGACGTCTGGACAGAGAGCCCGCTGTCCCCCTGGAGGACAGAGAGCCCGCTGTCCCCCTGGAGGACAGAGACCCTCTGGAGGACAGAGACCCCCTGGAGGACAGAGACGGAGGGGTCTTCTTGGCCTCCTAGAACACATGGGGGGGGGGGGGGGGGGGGGTTCAGCTTGATGAGTCCTCAAATGTCAAATAATTAGGGATGCATGATATAAATCAGTAGAATAATCGGAATCGGCCATACAACTAAAAATTCATCAATGAGTTCAATAGTGTGAATGTGCGTGCACAATTTCACGGAAATCACACCATGTGTTCATGATTTGCAGCATTTTGTTTGAAACTGAGCACTCCTGCGAACTTTGGAAGCCAATCTGAAAGACCCGTTTCGTTGAATGGCTCTAGAGAGACTGTGTACCAATTTGCGTGATGTTTGAACAAAATCTGTAGGTGTACTGTCCAAAAAAAATGTTTTTCACAAAACGGCCTCCTGGTGGCGCTATAAGAGGCCAATGTGAAAACCTTGGGGCAGAGGTCCAGCTGTGGCATTCAGGGAGTGTTTGTGCAGAGTATGGCTGTGATCAAGACAACGGTGCCGGAGATTAGCTGTCCACGGACGCACGCGCGCGCACGTACGTAAAACATACTCTCTCCCCGTGCCTTCGGCCTGGTGGAGACAATAAAACATACTCTCTCCCCGTGCCTTCGGCCTGGTGGAGACAATAAAACATACTCTCTCCCCATGCCTTCGGCCTGGTGGAGACAATAAAACATACTCTCTCCCCATGCCTTCAGCCTGGTGGAGACAATAAAACATACTCTCTCCCCATGCCTTCATGGTGGAGACAATAAAACATACTCTCTCCCCATGCCTTCATGGTGGAGACAATAAAACATACTCTCTCCCCATGCCTTCATGGTGGAGACAATAAAACACTCTCTCCCCATGCCTTCGGCCTGGTGGAGACAATAAAACATACTCTCTCCCCATGCCTTCATGGTGGAGACAATAAAACATACTCTCTCCCCATGCCTTCATGGTGGAGACAATAAAACATACTCTCTCCCCATGCCTTCATGGTGGAGACAATAAAACATACTCTCTCCCCATGCCTTCGGCCTGGTGGAGACAATAAAACATACTCTCTCCCCATGCCTTCGGCCTGGTGGAGACAATAAAACATACTCTCTCCCCATGCCTTCGGCCTGGTGGAGACAATAAAACATACTCTCTCCCCATGCCTTCGGCCTGGTGGAGACAATAAAACATACTCTCTCCCCATGCCTTCATGGTGGAGACAATAAAACATACTCTCTCCCCATGCCTTCATGGTGGAGACAATAAAACATACTCTCTCCCCATGCCTTCATGGTGGAGACAATAAAACATACTCTCTCCCCATGCCTTCATGGTGGAGACAATAAAACATACTCTCTCCCCATGCCTTCGGCCTGGTGGAGACAATAAAACATACTCTCTCCCCATGCCTTCGGCCTGGTGGAGACAATAAAACATACTCTCTCCCCATGCCTTCGGCCTGGTGGAGACAATAAAACATACTCTCTCCCCATGCCTTCGGCCTGGTGGAGACAATAAAACATACTCTCTCCCCATGCCTTCATGGTGGAGACAATAAAACATACTCTCTCCCCATGCCTTCATGGTGGAGACAAAAAAAACATACTCTCTCCCCATGCCTTCATGGTGGAGACAATAAAACATACTCTCTCCCCATGCCTTCATGGTGGAGACAATAAAACATACTCTCTCCCCATGCCTTCATGGTGGAGACAAAAAAACATACTCTCTCCCCATGCCTTCATGGTGGAGACAATAAAACATACTCTCTCCCCATGCCTTCATGGTGGAGACAATAAAACATACTCTCTCCCCATGCCTTCATGGTGGAGACAATAAAACATACTCTCTCCCCATGCCTTCATGGTGGAGACAATAAAACATACTCTCTCCCCATGCCTTCATGGTGGAGACAATAAAACATACTCTCTCCCCATGCCTTCATGGTGGAGACAATAAAACATACTCTCTCCCCATGCCTTCGGCCTGGTGGAGACAATAAAACATACTCTCTCCCCATGCCTTCATGGTGGAGACAATAAAACATACTCTCTCCCCACGCCTTCATGGTGGAGACAATAAAACATACTCTCTCCCCATGCCTTCATGGTGGAGACAATAAAACATACTCTCTCCCCATGCCTTCATGGTGGAGACATACTCTCTCCCCATGCCTTCGGCCTGGTGGAGACAATAAAACATACTCTCTCCCCATGCCTTCATGGTGGAGACAATAAAACATACTCTCTCCCCATGCCTTCATGGTGGAGACAATAAAACATACTCTCTCCCCATGCCTTCGGCCTGGTGGAGACAATAAAACATACTCTCTCCCCATGCCTTCATGGTGGAGACAATAAAACATACTCTCTCCCCATGCCTTCATGGTGGAGACAATAAAACATACTCTCTCCCCATGCCTTCATGGTGGAGACAATAAAACATACTCTCTCCCCATGCCTTCATGGTGGAGACAATAAAACATACTCTCTCCCCATGCCTTCATGGTGGAGACAATAAAACATACTCTCTCCCCATGCCTTCGGCCTGGTGGAGACAATACAACATACTCTCTCCCCATGCCTTCATGGTGGAGACAATAAAACATACTCTCTCCCCATGCCTTCGGCCTGGTGGAGACAATAAAACATACATGCATCAGAGTCGTGACTCACAGACTCTGATGAAGAGCGTGTAGGTGGAAACGTTAGACATTTATAACATAAAAGCCTCGAGTTTGTAACACTTTCCTCAGTTTAGCTGATTGAGGTGCCAGGGATAGGCGTGTACCTGCCAGAGAGGACCTGATTGAGGTGCCAGGGATAGGCGTGTACCTGCCAGAGAGGACCTGATTGAGGTGCCAGGGATAGGTGTGTACCTGCCAGAGAGGACCTGATTGAGGTGCCAGGGATAGGCGTGTACCTGCCAGAGAGGACCTGATTGAGGTGCCAGGGATAGGCGTGTACCTGCCAGAGAGGAGCTGATTGAGGTGCCAGGGATAGGCGTGTACCTGCCAGAGAGGAGCTGATTGAGGTGCCAGGGATAGGCGTGTACCTGCCAGAGAGGACCTGATTGAGGTGCCAGGGATAGGCGTGTACCTGCCAGAGAGGACCTGATTGAGGTGCCAGGGATAGGCGTGTACCTGCCAGAGAGGACCTGATTGAGGTGCCAGGGATAGGCGTGTACCTGCCAGAGAGGACCTGATTGAGGTGCCAGGGATAGGCGTGTACCTGCCAGAGAGGACCTGATTGAGGTGCCAGGGATAGGCGTGTACCTGCCAGAGAGGACCTGATTGAGGTGCCAGGGATAGGCGTGTACCTGCCAGAGAGGACCTGATTGAGGTGCCAGGGATAGGCGTGTACCTGCCAGAGAGGACCTGATTGAGGTGCCAGGGATAGGCGTGTACCTGCCAGAGAGGACCTGATTGAGGTGCCAGGGATAGGCGTGTACCTGCCAGAGAGGACCTGATTGAGGTGCCAGGGATAGGCGTGTACCTGCCAGAGAGGACCTGATTGAGGTGCCAGGGATAGGCGTGTACCTGCCAGAGAGGACCTGATTGAGGTGCCACCGTGCCAGGGATAGGCGTGTACCTGCCAGAGAGGACCTGATTGAGGTGCCAGGGATAGGCGTGTACCTGCCAGAGAGGACCTGATTGAGGTGCCAGGGATAGGCGTGTACCTGCCAGAGAGGACCTGATTGAGGTGCCAGGGATAGGCGTGTACCTGCCAGAGAGGATAGCCTCTCCTTTTTGAGGTGCCAGGATGGCATTAAGTTAAACCATTTAGATCTGAAGTAGAAATTTAAAAAATGTCTTTTCTTTAAAAAAACATGTTTCTATGTCAGTTGTTCTCAAACATATTCAAGTCAAGGAACTTTAGATATACATGACATTGGCCGCCGACCCCCATCTGAAAATATGTAGTTCCAGGGACCCTCTCAGTAGCAAAGATTTGAGTTAAAAACTCGCTCTGAAAGAACATATATTCAAAGATTCCAGGCACATTTTCACGATTTTTCAAAAATAGCAGACCTACGAGCTCGTAGCGTGCCACTCGGTGACGTGCTATGACTCAACCAAACATAATGAACCCTTACACATTAGATTGGAAGCGGTTGTATTGAAACGTAGAACCAGGGTGGGTTAGGTTACAGGAAAACAATCCTCCTGAAAACAAATCCTTCTCACTTTACTTCTCCTCCCTTTTTTTTAATTCATTTTTTTATCCCACAATTTTGTGACCCATTTTTCAGCCCCTTTGTCAATTCTTATCTAATGTGACCCTGGGCTCTACACACACAATGGGCTCTACACACACACACCCTCCGTCAACTAGATTCTTATCTAATGTGACCCTGGGCTCTACACACAACTAGCAACTTCACTAATGAGCCCAGAGAGTCAGGTGGTGTCAATTACAATTTACAATTTAGGCATTTAGCAGACGCTCTTAATCCAGAGCGACTTACATTAAGCAAGAACAAAAAGCATGGGAATACATCACATATGTAAAAATGCATTTATCGCGAAACATGCGTAAGCTAAGAACGTGACTAGAACATATCTATATAATGACACTATACATATAAACTATAACTAGAACATATCTATATAATGACACTATACATATAAACTACACATATATGCTATACTATGCTGTACATATATACTATGAAGTGCTATGACTACATACAATGCACTTATTGTGCTGTCTACATGACATGCTATAAGTCTGTTTCAAATGCTATATAAGTCTAAGAAGTGCTGTCTAAGGGGGGTAGGGTAAGTGCTATGGGCCATGATGGAGTCTGAAAAGGTGGGTTTTCAGACTACGGCGGAAGATCGGGAGTGATGCTGCAGTTCTGATTGCAACGGGAAGTGCATTCCACAGTTTTGGGGCCAGAAGGGAGAAGAGTTTGGGACGTGTGGAGCGTTGTCCCGGCGTTTTTAGTGAGGGTACTTCCAGCTTCCCTGCGTTGGCTGATCTGAGTGCGCGGGAGGGTTTGTAGGGTTCAATCATGCTGGCAAGATATGGGGGAGCCATACATTTGGTTGCTTTAAATGCAACAATCATCATCAGGTGGTGATTGCTCGTTAATTAGTAAATTTGTCAATAAATTTCCGTGCTGCTCCAGCCTCTTCTTCATCCTCGTCAAATAATAAGAATAATAATATTCTGAACCCCCCCCCCCCCCCCCCCCCACACACACACACGCCTTTGGTCATTTCTTGTTAATCCGGCTTGTTTTTCCCTGTTTGTTTTTAGTTCAATGGGAAAATGTACTCTTGTCCCATAACAAACATTAAATGCCATTAACACTAAAGATAATGTAATGTTTGTGTTGGCACCGTTTGTTTTTACATCACCATTACATCACCTAATCGACATGAGTTAGACTTTAATATATTAGCGCCCCTCACTTCACACAGGTGTGATTGTTTTTCTGGACCACAAGGTTAAAACGTAGTAATTTAGGATAGCAGTCTAAACAACAGGCTATCACACAGTTTCACGTGTTCATCATTATAATTCATAGATATTGTTTCAATGTACATTGAAAGATCTGCTTGTAGATCTGCTATTTTCAGCATGCAACCAAGTGTATAATGTCTTATACTGGATCTCCTGTCCACTAGTCCCTTCCTGACATTTTAGTCTAGTTTTTATTTGTTGACGAAATTGTCGGTATATTTTGTCTTAGCCCATTCTGGGCGGGAACCCCTTTGGGTGTTTTAACTAAGCATCATGTTATACTTTAGCTATTGAAAAATAGCAGACCTACAAGCTCGTAGCGCGCCACCGAGTGGCGCGCTACGAGCTTGTAGGTCTGCTATTTTTTTTTAAATCGTGAAAATGCGGCACAGATCTTTGAATATATATTCTTTCAGAATTTTAAATTTCGACGTCAGGCCTAAATGGGTTCTAGTCTTCATAGCTTAGTTTTAATTTAGTTTCGTCAGTGAAAAAAAAAAGGTAGTCGACGAACATTTTTTCGTTTTAGTTGACAAAATCCAACACAGGAATCTAGGTTTCAACATCAACGCCCGAGGCCAAACGGAGGACGGTGTCTTACCCAGGCAGGCCTGTTGGTGGCGCTGTGCTGCGTTGTTGGCAGCGTCCAGGTGGGCGGGGCCAGCAGGGTGGAGGAGGGCATGAAGAGGGGCGTGGCCAGGTGCTCCGCAGGGTCTGCGTTCAGCCAATCACGGAGCTGCTCTGTGCTCCTGCACCAATGAGACGAACAGACACAATTACTGTTGGTATCAAACTGTACCATTCAGGACGGGAACCCCTTTGTGTTTTAAGCATTAGGTTATACTTGAGCAATTTGCAAAAAACAGCAGATCTACAAGCTCATAGTGCGGCACCGAGTGCCGCACTATGAGCTTGTAGATCTGCAAAAAAAAAAATAATCGTGCAAATGTGGCGCAAATCTTGGAATACAATATATTTTTTTCAGAGCGAACGTTTGAGTGGTGCAACCACTCCAAGGAACAGCAATGTCCCTCTGGGCTATGGGACGGACTATGTCCCAATGTGTAGAGTACCAGTAGGGGCAAAAGTGGCGCTGTTGTGCCAGAAACAGAGAGAGAGAGATAGTGTTGCACTGTTGCCTGCTAATTACAGAGAGAGAGAGAGAGAGAGAGAGAGAGAGAGAGAGAGAGGCAGGGGGAGAGGGGAGTTGCACCACTCAGTTCACACAGGTGTGATTTTTAACTCAAATCTTTGCTTCTGGGGGGGGGGGGAGGGGGGTCCCTGGAACAACATATTTTGAGGTGGGGGTCCGCGGCCAAATACAGGTAATTCTGGGGGTCCTTGACATGATAAAGGTTGAGCACCACTGACACAGAAACAGGGTTTTAACCCTTTCAGAACCGCTGACACAGAAACAGGGTTTTAACCCTTTCACAACCACTGACACAGAAACAGGGTTTTAACCCTTTCAGAACCACTGACACAGAAACAGGGTTTTAACCCTTTCACAACCACTGACACAGAAACAGGGTTGTAACCCTTTCACAACCACTGACACAGAAACAGGGTTTCAAGTTTTAGGATTTAGAATACTTTTTTTTTTTTTTTTTTTTTTTTTTTATCGGCCTCAGTCCTAAATGTACTTAATCCATAGGTTTTCACCTGGTGGTCGGTGGAGGTATTGCATGTGTGTGTGTGTGTGTGCGTGCGTGCGTGTGTGTGTGCGTACCGGTGGCTCAGAGCGCTCTCCTCCTCCAGACTGTGTAACACCCGTGTGTGTGTGTGTGTGTGTGTGTGTGTGTGTGTGTGTGCGTACCGGTGGCTCACGAGCGCTCTCCTCCTCCAGACTGTGTAACACTCGTGTGTGTGTGTGTGTGCGTACCGGTGGCTCAGAGCGCTCTCTTCCTCCAGACTGTGTAACACTCGTTGGGGTAACAGCTCCAGGGCGCTGGGGGTGTGTGTGACGTCCAGAGGGGGGGGAGGGGGGGCCCCCGGGGGCCCCTCAGGGTCCGAGCGGCTCCGCCAGAACAGCTGTGATCTGAAGGGTGTGGAGGTGGTGGGGGGGGCACCACTGAGGACAAGGACAAGGACACACACACACACACACACACACACACACACAGTTCAATGTTAAACACATGCAGGCTGTACGCAGAAATTCTGCTGTCTCAGTGTGTGTGTGTGTGTACCTGTCTCTCTGCTGTCTCAGTGTGTGTGTGAGTGTGTGTGTATCTGTCTCTCTGCTGTCTCAGTGTGTGTGTGTGTGTACCTGTCTCTCTGCTGTCTCAGTGTGTGTGTGAGTGTGTGTGTACCTGTCTCTCTGCTGTCTCAGTGTGTGTGTGTGTGTACCTGTCTCTCTGCTGTCTCAGTGTGTGTGTGTGTGTACCTGTCTCTCTGCTGTCTCAGTGTGTGTGTGTGCGTACCTGTCTCTCTGCTGTCTCAGTGTGTGTGTGTGTGTACCTGTCTCTCTGCTGTCTCAGTGTGTGTGTGTGTGTACCTGTCTCTCTGCTGTCTCAGTGTGTGTGTGTGTGTGCGTACCTGTCTCTCTGCTGTCTCAGTGTGTGTGTGTGCGTACCTGTCTCTCTGCTGTCTCAGTGTGTGTGTATGCGTACCTGTCTCTCTGCTGTCTCAGTGTGTGTGTGCGTCTCACAGCGTCGGACCACTCCTCAGGGGGCTCGAAGCCCCCTAGTGTCTCCGCGAGGAAATACACCAACACCTCCCCGTCCTCAGTGACTGACCCTGCACACACACACACACACACACACACACACACACACACACACACACACACACACACACACACACACACACACACACACACACACACACACACACACACACACACACACACACACACACACACACACACACACACACACACACACACACACACACACACACACACACACACACACACACAATAAGCTCTCCACGGGTCCGGCCCGTGGAGCTCCTGAGAGCTCCACATCGTCGGCTCTGTGCCGTCAAAGAAACGCTGTTTTGACCAAAAATGCCATCTGGGACAAGGAATACAGGCGATTGAAAGAAACGGATAGAATGGATTATTATGGCGACGACGATCTAAGATGGACGACCCAGTGCTGTGCTAACAACATAGCTAGCTAACCGGCTAACGTAAGTAGCATTATGGCTCGATCCATCGAATGCACTATAAAAGCGCAATTGCCATTAATCAACGGCAATGGCGCTGAAAGTATTAACTACCTATTATGTAAAATAAAAAAAATAAATATATATATATATATATTTTTTTTTTTGGGAAATAAATATTTGTACATTTAAAAACTGTGTACATTGGTGACTATAACTATAATCTACCTGATCTTGAGGCCTACAAAATCAGGATTTTTTGTTCTTCTTATCAACTAGTACCAACAAGGTTGACTAGTGGGTTTACTAGTCGACTAGTTGAATAATGGACTAGTTGCTTAATGCCCTACGTGACGTCACATGCTCAATTGATCGTACAAAACATGCAAAGTTGTACAGAATAAGGTTACGTCCTCGTCTTCACAGCTCGATCCTAGCCCTACTCTGAAACACTGTTGATTTGGTTGACTAGACTAAAAGTATGACGTCGACTAACCTTTTTCACAGACAGACAGACAGACAGACAGACAGACAGACCTTCACAGACTGGGGGCCCGGCGGGGGGCCAGTCTTTCATCTTGTGGTCGATGCAGAGCAGCACAATGTCGTCCCAGGGGACGTGTTGGTACGCGGGGCCCTCTGCTCCTCCTGGGGGCCCCGCTGCTGCTCCCCGGGGGGCCCGGGGGGTCCGCGGGGTCCCTGGGGCCCCGTGGGAGCCCCGCATGCTGACGCTGTGCAGCAGGTGGTCCAGTCTGGACATGAGGAGAGGAGCTCTGTGGCGAGAGGCCGGGATCAGGGAGCAGTACTGGTAGATGGACCCACACAGCTCTGACCAGGAGGCTGGAACACAACATGTTATTATAACATGTTATTATAACAGTACTGGTAGATGGACCCACACAGCTCTGACCAGGAGGCTGGAACACAACATGTTATTATAACATGTTATTATAACAGTACTGGTAGATGGACCCACACAGCTCTGACCAGGAGGCTGGAACACAACATGTTATTATAACATGTTATTATAACAGTACTGGTAGATGGACCCACACAGCTCTGACCAGGAGGCTGGAACACAACATGTTATTATAACATGTTATTATAACAGTACTGGTAGATGGACCCACACAGCTCTGACCAGGAGGCTGGAACACAACACAACATGTTATTATAACATGTTATTATAACATGTTATTATAACAGTACTGGTAGATGGACCCACACAGCTCTGACCAGGAGGCTGGAACACAACACAACATGTTATTATAACATGTTATTATAACATGTTATTATAACAGTACTGGTAGATGGACCCACACAGCTCTGACCAGGAGGCTGGAACACAACATGTTATTATAACATGTTATTATAACAGTACTGGTAGATGGACCCACACAGCTCTGACCAGGAGGCTGGAACACAACATGTTATTATAACATGTTATTATAACAGTACTGGTAGATGGACCCACACAGCTCTGACCAGGAGGCTGGAACACAACGCAACATGTTATTATAACATGTTATTATAACAGTACTGGTAGATGGACCCACACAGCTCTGACCAGGAGGCTGGAACACAACATGTTATTATAACATGTTATTATAACAGTACTGGTAGATGGACCCACACAGCTCTGACCAGGAGGCTGGAACACAACACAACATGTTATTATAACATGTTATTATAACCCATTTAAACCTGACATCGGAATTGTCAGGTCTCCTCAGTCCCCTCCTCGGTCCCCCCAACAATTCCTCTACAATCTCTAACTGTGTCGACTTCTTGTAAATTAAGTCAAATGAAACCCAATGGACCCGTACGGGTCCATTTGGTTTCATTTCACGCTCTCAAGGCGGGCGACTGTGGCTCAGGAGGTAAAGCAGGTCGTCCAATGATCCATGGGTCGGCGGTTCGAATCCCGGCTCCTCCTCCTGTCTACATGTCGAAGTGTCCTTGGGCAAGAACCCCAAATTGCTCCCGATGTGCTGGTTGGTGCCTTGCATGGTTTCCGCCGCAATCGGTGTATGAATGGGTGAATGTAATGCACAATCTATGTAAAGCGCCTTGGATAAAGGCGCTATATAAATGCACCATTTACCATTTACAGTTACATTAAATTGGAGTAAGGGGGGGGGGCGGGTTCAAATAAGTGGTTTACTCAACAAAAACATAACGTGCTGGACTGCTGGTATCGGTACTAGTATAAATGAATAAACGTGTCCTCACTGACCGTGGTGGGCGGGCTCCGGGGTCCAGGCTGGGACCTGCAGGCTGAGCAGGGTCCGACGCAGCCAGGCCAGATGGGGCTCAGAGTTCCACCCCAGGTGAGGCAGCAGGTGTCTGGGCTCGGCCTCGTAGAACTCCCCCGGGGGCCACGAGAGGCTGGCCAGGGCCTGCAGAGCAGGGAGGGCAATTATCAATTCATTGTGACCAGATTTGACTGAGGGAGCTGTCATTGGATTTTGTTGTTTCACGTCATATGGAAGCAGGGAATCATAGCTTCAAATTGACATATTGGTTGTTCAGTTTGACCCACCAGTTTTGGAGATATGGCTTATAGAGTAATGTCTTGCAGAGAAACAGCGACTTGAGAAAACAGGCTTGAAAGGTTCACTTCTGTGGACTCTAACGTTACACCTAGCTACATGTTGAAGCATTTATTTCATATTTACATGTCTTCTGTGGACTCTAACATTACACCTAGCTACATGTTTAAGCATTTATTTCATATTTACATGTCTTCTGTGGACTCTAACGTTACACCTAGCTACATGTTGAAGCATTTATTTCATATTTACATGTCTTCTGTGGACTCTAACATTACACCTAGCTACATGTTTAAGCATTTATTTCATATTTACATGTCTTCTGTGGTCTCTAACATTACACCTAGCTACATGTTTAAGATGTGAGGGTATCTACCCTAGGGGACACGGGGAGAACATGCAAACTCCACACAGAAAGGCCCTTTCGACAACCCCGCCTCGGGTACGGGCACTGACGACGCAGAGGAGGAAACACGCCGCCAGCGCCCGCAGCGTCCCGAGTGGGAATCGAACCCAGGACCTTCTAGCTGTGAGGCGACAGCACCACCAACTGTGCCCCCTTTAACCGGTTAGTTTGATGACGCCGTTCCAGATGCAGTGTGTCGTCGTTTACACCCTTACCTGTGAGCTGACCACCTGGGCCAGGTGGCCCAGCACGGCGTTGTAGAGGCCTATGACTGGCCCCGGGGCCTCCGGGCCCAGAGCGGAGCTGCGACGCTCCGCGTGGTGGACGCACAGCCTGGACGTGAACTCTCTGGTCAGAGCGCTCTCCACCAGCTGGACCAGAGTCTGGCTGGACATGTGGACGGAGGGAGGGGAGCGACACAGCAGCCACGCCATGGCCTGCTTCACCTGGAGGAAAGAACATGTTATTATGACACGGAGGGAGGGAGGGGAGCGACACAGCAGCCACGCCATGGCCTGCTTCACCTGGAGGAAACAACATGTTATTATGACACGGAGGGAGGGAGGGGAGCGACACAGCAGCCACGCCATGGCCTGTCTCACCTGGAGGAAACAACAGGTTATTATGACACGGAGGGAGGGAGGGAGGGGAGCGACACAGCAGCCACGCCATGGCCTGCTTCACCTGGAGGAAACAACATGTTATTATGACACGGAGGGAGGGAGGGGAGCGACACAGCAGCCACAACATGGCCTGCTTCACCTGGAGGAAACAACAGGTTATTATGACACGGAGGGAGGGAGGGGAGCGACACAGCAGCCACGACATGGCCTGCTTCACCTGGAGGAAACAATATGTTATTATGACACGGAGGGAGGGAGGGGAGCGACACAGCAGCCACGCCATGGCCTGCTTCACCTGGAGGAAAGAACATGTTATTATGACACGGAGGGAGGGAGGGAGGGGAGCGACACAGCAGCCACGCCATGGCCTGCTTCACCTGGAGGAAACAACAGGTTATTATGACACGGAGGGAGGGAGGGGAGCGACACAGCAGCCACGACATGGCCTGTCTCACCTGGAGGAAGAGCATATTATGTTACTGTATGTGACAGTCATTAACACCAAACAATTTAGGCATTTAGCAGACTCTTAATCCAGAGCGACTTACATTAAGCAAGAACAAAAGCACGGCAATACATACAAAGTAGTTATCATAAGTCATACGCAAGCTGAGAACGTAATAATAGAATATCTTTATAATGGAACTATGCATGTACTCTTTATAGTGCTGTGTCTACATAAACATGCTATAAGTCTACATAAGATGGAGTCTGAAGAGGTGGGTTTTCAGACTACGGTGGAAGGTTGGGAGTGAGGCTGCAGTTCTGACTGCAATGGGAAGTTCATTCCATAGTTTTGGAGCCAGAAGGGAGAGGAGTTTGGGACGTGTGGAGCGTTGTCCCGGCGTTTTTAGTGACAAACAATGTGTCCATAGTCTCGGTGACCTTACAGACGTAAAAGTATGCAAAGGCTAAACGTATGTAATTTAGATAGCCTTTTATGTAGACATAGCATTCTATAGTGTATACTAGAGATGTCCCGATACTGAATCGGGACATCCCGAAAAAAGTGCATCGGGACATCCCTAGTGTACTCATAGTTTGATTGTACAGATATTATGTCTTAGCTTGCTTATGATCCTTGACAACTGTGTGTGTGTGTGTGTGTGTGTGTGTGTGTGTGTGTGTGTGTGTGTGTGTGTGTGTGACCTGTTCAGATCCCTGCAGGTCAGAGGTCATCTCAGGGATGTAGATCAGTGTGTATTCAGACAGCAGCCCCTCCCCCACCAGAGAGTCCAGCATCAGAGCTGTGGAGGAAAGAAACATTACATCTATGTATACATATTATACAATATAACACAGTTTATGTTATGTATGTATACATATTATACAATATAACATCTTATTACGTTACATCTATGTTATTATTATACAATATAACACCTTATTACGTTACAATATAACACAGTTTATGTTATGTATACATCGTTGCTGTCCAGAGGAAACCTCATAACTCCATTTGTTTCCATACATGCTATTGAACACCCTTTATGTCTGTGTGTTTCGAAAATATTGAACCAATGGAAAGGAGTAAAAAAACCACATTGGACAAAACCTCTCAACTCCAATGGACCCTCAAACTTTTACAAATCTATAAAGTAACTAAAGTTCTCAAATAACTGTAGGGCATTAACATAAAAATCGATTAGTCGACTATTCGACTAGCAAAACGGTAGTCGACACTGTAAATCAAAAATCGAGTAATCGTTAATATTATTTTTAATATTTTTTATGATTTTTTTTTATTTTTACAGCAGACATGCAGCTGTGAGCTCTGTTGTTTTGTTGGTAGTTCTCCAACTTAAGTACTAATCCCTTCCTGGCTGATTGTTTTCATATCATATACAAGCCGACTGTACGTGGGTTTTGCCGTCACCGTCACTCGTGTAGGTGCGGTGGGCGGCGGTGGCACTGGCAGCATTTAAGACAGATTTTCAAAAAGCATATGCCTCATACGCTCAATGGGGACAACTACAGTGTGTAAATACTTTTACTATTGGTGAGTTTACTACTGTAGTTTGTTCAACAAGTTAGATTGGAGACGTGTCGTCGTTTCGTCCGGTACAGTAGTATAGCAGCCTGTCCCTCCTCACTCTGCCCAATAATATCCAGTTTGGTGACAGTCAAACTACAGTAGCTCTTGCCGTGATTTCATGTTTATTTTTCATCTTTCTTCATGCTTATCCAACAAAAGTGCAGGCGTGCGGCATTATTAAAAACAAAGCCATGCCGCGCGATCATAGTTATAATAGTCGTGAAGTAGTTGATCATCTGATTCATAGCCTGGTAAGCCTGCTAGCTAGCAAGCCTAGTATGTAATCATAACCTCCTCCTAGCTTGTAGCTTCTAAAAACCAAAGGAACTGTGGTTGTAACTTGTTGTTGAACATTTAGGGTGTATGAAAAACATTGCATCATCCAACTGAACAAACATTTTCAACAACGTAACATGCTATGCTGCGCCGTAGAAAGGTCTTGCGCATCAAAAATAGCAGATCTACAAGCTCACAGCGCGTCCATCCGTGAGTCATTGTGGACTTGCAACTTTGACTTGACTTTTAACAGCTGTTGTGAATTTCGGCCAATCAGAGCGGCATTCAGCGTAATCTAGTAAGAGAGTGGCGACACTAGCGTTGACTCCCATTGTAACAATGGAATGCGGAAGTGCTCATTCTATCTCAATGGGATAGTTCCAATGTTTGGAACTATAGCCCATAGCACCCCGCTTTGTGGTGAGATCAAAGCGTGTCGCCACTCTCTTACTATTCCACTCGGCCTGCATTCACCACCTCTGTTTTGCAGTTAATCCTTCACTCGCGCTGGCCGTTTCAGAACACAATGTTTTAATGCTTGATTGGATGGAAAAAAATATCATATTTTACCGCCGACTAATCGATTATAAACCGATTTTGATGGTATTCGTGTCGACTATCAAAAATCACGTTTGGTTAATGCCCTAAACTGTAGTGGAGTAATTTAAATAGGTCAGTGTTGGGACTAGGGCGTTGCTTTTTGTGGCAACTAATAACGTAGTTACCATTTCCTATTCACTAACGCCGTTATGGTTACCGCCATTTAAATGGCTGCGCTACTGCGTTCCATTATAATCATCATGCCACGCCAGACCTCCCGGTCCTTCATTGCCATCCCCAGTTCCTGCTTACTGATGCCTGTGTCCCTAGCGATGACATCAGGGAACGACAGCTTTCTACCTCTGGTCCGCCCTGAGGCAGGACTCCAGAGAAGAAGGGAAGATATAACCTCATTGTCAGCTCTGTAGCAGTGGGGCTGTGTCATGTCTGAAGGTCTACATTAGTCTATGTAGTCATAGCACTTTATAAGTATAGTATAGTTTATATGTATAGTTTCATTATATAGAGATTCCATTGTTACGTTCCTAGCTTACGCATGTTTCTTGAATACTACTTTTTATGTATGTGATGTATTGCCATGATTGTTGTTCTTGCTTAGTGTAAATCGCTCTGGATTAAGAGCGTCTGCTAAATGCCTACATTGTAAATTGTAAGGCTCATTGCTCTTCCAAGACAGATTCTGCTGCTCTCATTAGAAGGCGGGTGTAAGTGCCATCCAACCGTTTCTCTAATTTCTTTGAAAGTGACCATGTCTCGGAGCCACAGAGTAGAATCGGCTCGACAGTCGCACGCACACGCACACGCACACACACACACACAGTATACCTTCTTCCAGCTGTGTTGCGTGGGCAGCACGCCCTCCGGGCACCAGGACCACCAGGGGCAGAGGGCAGTGCCAGCTGCTGACCTGCTGCAGTTGTCTGAGCTGGAGCAGAGCCGAGAGGAGGGACACGTCTCCGTCCTCCTGGCCTGCCCACGAGGCCCCGGCCTGGGCAGGGAGCAGCAGCACCAGGCTGCCGGTCCCCTGGAGGTCCAGGCCCTCTTCAGCCTTCAGCAGGCTGTCCTCGCTCAGAGGCCCACGGGACACCTGCAACGCCGGGGAGAGATGTCGTTACTCACTCACAAGAATAAGGTCGCAAATACAAGCGGTCGAAATGAGTTCTCTCCGCCGGGTGGCGGGCATCTCCCTTAGAGATAGGGTGAGAAGTTCAGTCACATGAGAGAGACTCCGAGTAGAACCGCTGCTCCTTCGCCTGGAAAGGAGCCAGCTTAGGTGGTTCGGGCATCTGGTTAGGATGCCTCTCGGGCGCCTCCCTAGGGAGGTCCTGGAGGCATCTGGTTAGGATGCCTCTCGGGCGTCTCCCTAGGGAGGTCATCGAGGCATCTGGTTAGGATGCCTCTCGGGCGTCTCCCTAGGGAGGTCCTCGATGCATCTGGTTAGGATGCCTCTCGGGCGTCTCCCTAGGGAGGTCCTCGAGGCATGTCCCACTGGGAGGAGACCCCGGGGCAGACCAAGGACCACGTCCCACTGGGAGGAGACCCCGGGGCAGACCAAGGATCACGTCCCACTGGGAGGAGACCCCGGGGCAGACCAAGGATCACGTCCCACTGGGAGGAGACCCCGGGGCAGACCAAGGATCACGTCCCACTGGGAGGAGACCCCGGGGCAGACCAAGGATCACGTCCCACTGGGAGGAGACCCCGGGGCAGACCAAGGATCACGTCCCACTGGGAGGAGACCCCGGGGCAGACCAAGGCGCAGTTGGAGGAAACACATCGACTCACTGGCCTTGGAACGTCTCGGGATCCCCCAGGAGGAAGTCACTAATGTTGCTCTGGAGAGGGATGTCTGGAGCTCTCTGGTGGAGCTGTTGCCCCCGCGACCCGACTACGGATAAGCGGTTGAAGATGGATGGTTACTCACTCACCGAAAGAAGTGCTTTGAAGGTGGTGGTTCTCGACTACTCTGGTCCACAGATACATGTTGTGACAACAGCCCATCTACAAGCTCACAACGCTTAGTTTGCAATAAGAAACAGTACTCCAGGAAAACCGTATTGTCCCGAATACAAGACGACTCGGATTATAAGACGACCCCCATTTTTCAAGACTCATTTGTGGAAATTGAATGTCAAATAGTCTCTAGTCCCTGATTATGATACCACCCCGTTGTATAGGATATTTATAATACCACCCCGTTGTTTAGGATATTTATAATACCACCCCGTTGTTTAGGGTATTTATAATACCACCCCGTTGTTTAGGGTATTTATAATACCACCCCGTTGTTTAGGATATTTATAATACCACCCCGTTGTTTAGGATATGTATAATACCACCCCGTTGTTTAGGATATGTATAATACCACCCTGTTGTTTAGGATATGTATAATACCACCCCGTTGTTTAGGATATTTATAATACCACCCCGTTGTTTAGGATATTTATAATACCACCCCGTTGTTTAGGATATTTATAATACCACCCCGTTGTTTAGGATATTTATAATACCACCCTGTTGTTTAGGATATTTATAATACCACCCCGTTGTTTAGGATATTTATAATACCACCCCGTTGTTTAGGGTATTTATAATACCACCCCGTTGTTTAGGATATTTATAATACCACCCCGTTGTTTAGGGTATTTATAATACCACCCCGTTGTTTAGGATATTTATAATACCACCCCGTTGTTTAGGATATTTATAATACCACCCCGTTGTTTAGGATATTTATAATACCACCCCGTTGTTTAGGGTATTTATAATACCACCCCGTTGTTTAGGGTATTTATAATACCACCCTGTTGTTTAGGATATTTATAATACCACCCCGTTGTTTAGGATATTTATAATACCACCCCGTTGTTTAGGATATTTATAATACCACCCCGTTGTTTAGGATATTTATAATACCACCCCGTTGTTTAGGATATTTATAATACCACCCCGTTGTTTAGGATATTTATAATACCACCCTGTTGTTTAGGATATTTATAATACCACCCCGTTGTTTAGGATATTTATAATACCACCCCGTTGTTTAGGATATTTATAATACCACCCTGTTGTTTAGGATATTTATAATACCACCCTGTTGTTTAGGATATTTATAATACCACCCCGTTGTTTAGGATATTTACATTGGAAAAAAACGTAGCACAATAGGGAATATATTAATGAACAATAGGAAAATACGCAATTACAAATGATAAACATTCTCTGCTTCAAGCCTTAATGCTGATGTGTGTGTGTCTGTGTGCACCTTGAGCCTACTGTGTGTGTGTGTGTGTGTGTGTGTGTGTACCTTGATGCTGACGTGCACGGTGTGTGTGTGTGTGTGTACCTTGATGCTGACGTGCACGGTGTGTGTGTGTGTGTGTACCTTGATGCTGACGTGCACGGTGTGTGTGTGTGTGTGTACCTTGATGCTGACGTGCACGGTGTGTGTGCGCTGTGCGTCGTGGTGGAGTGTGTTGCTGACGTAGAGCGTCTGCAGCGCACCGTCCGGTCGCTTCTCTGTAACCTCTGACCTCTTGTCTCCGCCCAGCTTCACCTCCAGCCAATCAGAGAGGATCCTACGACATAGGACAGGAAGTAGCGTTGTTAACATCGCCATGAACACGATTATGATGAGGAAAAAAGGAGAAAGAAGGAACATGCCTTCCCAGCATGCATTGCTCACTGAAGCCTCTCATGTCTCTTCAAATTAAAATGTTCTGCCAAATACCTGGAGGACTACTTAGCTATGAAACATGACTATGGTTTCACGCTTGCTATTTTATATATTTTTAAGTGTAGCAACAGTGAAAACAGCACAGGTAAACAGTGCTCTTATTTTACATTCCACAGACCAGCAGACAGAGCTCTCTGGACACGTTCAGGTGTTTAGACAGATATCTGTGTTGTGTTTATAGAAGACAGAGGTCTGGTCACGTTCAGGTGTTTAGACAGATATCTGTGTTGTGTTTATAGAAGACAGAGGTCTGGACACGTTCAGGTGTTTAGACAGATATCTGTGTTGTGTTTATAGAAGACAGAGGTCTGGTCACGTTCAGGTGTTTAGACAGATATCTGTGTTGTGTTTATAGAAGACAGAGCTCTGGACACGTTCAGGTGTTCAGACAGATATCTGTGTTGTGTTTATAGAAGACAGAGCTCTGGTCACGTTCAGGTGTTTAGACAGATATCTGTGTTGTGTTTATAGAAGACAGAGCTCTGGACACGTTCAGGTGTTCAGACAGATATCTGTGTTGTGTTTATAGAAGACAGAGCTCTGGACACGTTCAGGTGTTCAGACAGATATCTGTGTTGTGTTTATAGAAGACCGAACTCTGGTCACGTTCAGGTGTTTAGACAGATATCTGTGTTGTGTTTATAGACGGTTGCGTCCCCTCTCAAGCGAGCACTTGCCCAGTCTGGAAACCTAAAAGCAAACTCCACCTGACTCCAAACCTTAAACTCCAACCCTTAATGTCAATGCCTGCTTCTCCCTTCTCTAAAACACCCTGGACAACACTCCTCACGTCCTAGACTCTTCTCCCTTCTCTAAAACACCCTGGACAACGCTCCACACGTCCCAGACTCTTCTCCCTTCTCTAAAACACCCTGGACAACGCTCCTCACGTCCTAGACTCTTCTCCCTTCTCTAAAACATCCTGGACAAAGCTCCTCACGTCCTAGACTCTTCTCCCTTCTCTAAAACACCCTGGACAACGCTACTCACGTCCTAGACTCATCTCCCTTCTCTAGAACACCCTGGACAACGCTCCACACGTCCCAGACTCTTCTCCCTTCTCTAAAACACCCTGGACAACGCTCCTCACGTCCTAGACTCTTCTCCCTTCTCTAAAACACCCTGGACAACGCTCCTCACGTCCTAGACTCTTCTCCCTTCTCTAAAACACCCTGGACAACGCTCCACACGTCCTAGACTCTTCTCCCTTCTCTAAAACACCCTGGACAACGCTCCATGCGTCCTAGACTCTTCTCCCTTCTCTAAAACACCCTGGACCACGCTCCTCACGTCCTAGACTCTTCTCCCTTCTCTAAAACACCCTGGACAACGCTCCACACGTCCTAGACTCTTCTCCCTTCTCTAAAACACCCTGGACACCGCTCCACACGTCCTAGACTCTTCTCCCTTCTCTAAAACACCCTGGACAACGCTCCACACGTCCCAGACTCTTCTCCCTTCTCTAAAACACCCTGGACAACGCTCCACACGTCCCAGACTCTTCTCCCTTCTCTAAAACACCCTGGACAACGCTCCACACGTCCTAGAAGGTTAGATGATATTCTGACCTGTCCTCCAGGCTGGTGTGTCCATCGTGGTCTCCAGGCAGCAGCAGGGTGGTCTTCCAGTAGATCCTGTCAGGTGGGTTGGGAAGGTTCTCCATCACCAGCGCTGGAAGATCCAGTGGTCTCCATACCCTCTCACTGAAGAACATAGGATAAGTAAGAGAGTGTGTGCGTGCGTGCGCGCGCGCGCGCGCGCGCGCGCGCGCGCGCGCGCGTGCGTGCGTGCGTGTGCGTGTGCGTGTGCGTGTGCGCGCGCGTGTGTGTGTGTGTGTGTGTGTGTGTGCGCGTGTGTGTGTGTGCGCAATGTAAATGGTAGCCATTGGTTCAGTTACTTACTTCAACAGCTGTTGGAAGTAATACTGCACCCTCATCTGATGCACGGCCTCCTGTCTCATCTGGTCAAACCTGGAGGAAACAATGATTAAAGACTGGATTACGTATTATGTAAGGGATAATATCTGTAAGGGATAATATCTGTAAGGGATAATATCTGTAAGCATCCGTTAGACTTTAACTGTGGCTTTTCAAAATAAGAGCTCAAATGCTGGCGTGAATTAGATCCTAATTTTTCAATAAATGCTAGCACTGAAAGTTTTGTTTTGTACTCTGACAGGAGCCTGCCTGCTGCTCAGGGCAACCCTGCTGCTCAGAGTAACCCTGCTGCTCGGGGTTACCCCGAGCAGCATGCTCGGGGTAACCCTGCTGCTCGGGGTAACCCTGCTGCTCGGGGTAACCCTGCTGCTTTACCCTGCTGCTCGGGGTAACCCTGCTGCTTTACCCTGCTGCTCGGGGTAACCCCGAGCAGCAGGGTTACCCTGAGCAGCAGGGTTACAGGGTAACCCTGCTGCTCGGGGTAACCCTGCTGCTCGGGGTAACCCTGCTGCTCAGGACATGAATTGAATCTCCAAAGGTCCAAATGGGGACAACCCTACCGGTAAGTGACATCGTATTAACATGTTCCATCATACAGATTGGACAACCCTACCGGTAAGTGACATCGTATTAACATGTTCCATCATACAGATTGGACAACCCCACCGGTAAGTGACATCGTATTAACATGTTCCATCATACAGATTGGACAACCCTACCGGTAAGTGACATCGTATTAACATGTTCCATCATACAGATTGGACAACCCTACCGGTAACTGACATCGTATTAACATGTTCCATCATACAGATTGGACAAAAAAAAAAATTATTCACAGAAAAATAAGTTACATAGCGAGCCCTTAAGGTGACGGTGATAATGACCTGGTGCTGGGGAAGGTGAGAGTGTTAAAGTCACAGTGATAATTACCTGGTGCTGGAGAAGGTGACGGTGCCAGCGTTGCCCAGGTTGACCACACCCCGTGCCAGCTGTTCCAGGCAGGGCCTCTGGGGGGCGCTGGGGGTCAGCGCCTTCAGCTTGAAGCGGGGGTCCACGCAGCAGGGGGCCGCGGGGAAGCCGCGCATCTGTCTCTTTAGCTGACGGCGGACCGCCACCACATCCAACCACCTGGAATAACACATCCAACCACTTTAAACATCCAACCACCTGGAATTAACACATCCAACCACTTTAAACATCCAACCATCTGGAATTAACACATCCAACCATGTTAAACATCCAACCATCTGGAATTAACACATCCAACCATGTTAAACATCCAACCATCTGGAATTAACACATCCAACCATGTTACACATCCAACCATCTGGAATTAACACATCCAACCATGTTAAACATCCAACCATCTGGAATTAACACATCCAACCATGTTAAACATCCAACCACCTGGAATTAACACATCCAACCATGTTAAACATCCAACCACCTGGAATAACACATCCAACCACTTTAAACATCCAACCACCTGGAATTAACACATCCAACCATGTTAAACATCCAACCACCTGGAATTAACACATCCAACCATGTTAAACATCCAACCACCTGGAATTAACACATCCAACCATGTTAAACATCCAACCATCTGGAATTAACACATCCAACCATGTTAAACATCCAACCATCTGGAATTAACACATCCAACCATGTTAAACATCCAACCATCTGGAATTAACACATCCAACCACTTTAAACATCCAACCACCTGGAATTAACACATCCAACCATGTTAAACATCCAACCACCTGGAATTAAAACATCCAACCACTTTAAACATCCAACCACCTGGAATTAACACATCCAACCACTTTAAACATCCAACCACCTGGAATTAACACATCCAACCACTTTAAACATCCAACCACCTGGAATTAAAACATCCAACCACTTGAAACATCCAACCACCTGGAATTAACACATCCAACCACTTTAAACATCCAACCACCTGGAATTAACACATCCAACCACTTTAAACATCCAACCACCTGGAATTAACACATCCAACCACTTTAAACATCCAACCATCTGGAATGAACACATCCAACCATGTTAAACATCCAACCACCTGGAATTAACACATCCAACCATGTTAAACATCCAACCATCTGGAATTAACACATCCAACCATGTTAAACATCCAACCACCTGGAATTAACACATCCAACCATGTTAAACATCCAACCACCTGGAATTAACACATCCAACCACTTTAAACATCCAACCACCTGGAATTAACACATCCAACCATGTTAAACATCCAACCATCTGGAATTAACACATCCAACCATGTTAAACATCCAACCACCTGGAATTAACACATCCAACCATGTTAAACATCCAACCATCTGGAATGAACACATCCAACCATGTTAAACATCCAACCATCTGGAATTAACACATCCAACCATGTTAAACATCCAACCATCTGGGATTAACACATCCAACCATGTTAAACATCTAACCATCTGGAATGAACACATCCAACCATGTTAAACATCCAACCATCTGGAATTAACACATCCAACCACTTTAAACATCCAACCACCTGGAATTAACACATCCAACCATCTGAGATTAACACACTCGATCGGATTAATCCGGTTCGGTCTATATCATTTTTTTTTGTTTTTTTTGTTTTTTTATCCCACAATTTTGTAACCCATTTTTCACCCCTGTGCCAATTATCTAATGTGATCCTGGGCTCTACACACCCTCCGCCAACCTAGTCTCCATATATGGGGGACATGGGGAGAGCAACGGACTTGAACTCATGCTTCCTTCATGCCTGAGTGTCCAAGTTGCTCCTTTACACCTGACAGGGGGGAGTTTCCCTGGTTGGACGTAGCCCGTGGAAGGAACACGTTATTCCAACCAGTTCCTTTCCCCTCCATCAGGCGCCCCGGCTGGCCAGGGGGAGGCAGTTTAGAGACCAGGATTACTGCATGTTTTTTGTGAGGGTACCTACCCTAGGGGACACGGGGAGAACATGTGAGGGCACCTACCCTAGGGGACACGGGGAGAACATGTGAGGGTACTTACCCTAGGGGACACGGGGAGAACATGTGAGGGTACCTACCCTAGGGGACACGGGGAGAACATGTGAGGGCACCTACCCTAGGGGACACGGGGAGAACATGTGAGGGTACCTACCCTAGGGGACACGGGGAGAACATGTGAGGGTACCTACCCTAGGGGACACGGGGAGAACATGTGAGGGTACCTACCCTAGGGGACACGGGGAGAACAAGTGAGGGTACCTACCCTAGGGGACACGGGGAGAACATGTGAGGGTACCTACCCTAGGGGACACGGGGAGAACATGTGAGGGTACCTACCCTAGGGGACACGGGGAGAACATGTGAGGGTACCTACCCTAGGGGACACGGGGAGAACAAGTGAGGGTACCTACCCTAGGGGACACGGGGAGAACATGTGAGGGTACCTACCCTAGGGGACACGGGGAGAACATGTGAGGGTACCTACCCTAGGGGACACGGGGAGAACATGTGAGGGTACCTACCCTAGGGGACACGGGGAGAACATGTGAGGGTACCTACCCTAGGGGACACGGGGAGAACAAGTGAGGGTACCTACCCTAGGGGACACGGGGAGAACATGTGAGGGTACCTACCCTAGGGGACACGGGGAGAACATGTGAGGGTACCTACCCTAGGGGACACGGGGAGAACATGTGAGGGTACCTACCCTAGGGGACACGGGGAGAACATGTGAGGGTACCTACCCTAGGGGACACGGGGAGAACATGTGAGGGTACCTACCCTAGGGGACACGGGGAGAACATGTGAGGGTACCTACCCTAGGGGACACGGGGAGAACATGTGAGGGTACCTACCCTAGGGGACACGGGGAGAACATGTGAGGGTACCTACCCTAGGGGACACGGGGAGAATATGTGAGGGTACCTACCCTAGGGGACACGGGGAGAACATGTGAGGGTACCTACCCTAGGGGACACGGGGAGAACATGCAAACTCCACACAGAAAGGCCCTTTCGCCAACCCCGCCTCGGGGCACTGATGACGCGGAGGAGGAAACACGCCGCCATCACCCACATCGTCCTCAGCGGGAATCGAACCCAGGACCTTCTAGCTGTGAGGCGACAGCACTACCAACTGTGCCACCGTGCCCCCTAGGGGGCGCCACCATGCCCCTCTCTATCCTTGTATTACTCTAAGCCTCACACAGCTGCAGTGAGAGTGAGATCCCAGCGTTCCCATAGCCTGAAGGGCCTTAGTTCCCATTAGTAAAAAACGAAACGAACAAGACATTTTTTTTCTCCTTTCTTTAAGGGGCGGGTACCTTTTGATGTACTTGCGGATGCGCTGCAGCTCCGCCCTCAGGACGTTTTCCACCAATAGGGCGACGTCAGCCTCCAGCGTCTCCTCCAATAGGACGGAGCATTCCTCCTCGGTGCAGCGAGAGATAAGCTCCTCCTTCTCCTCCTGTGCCTCCCTGAGGAACACACACACACACACACACACACACACACACACACACACACACACACACACACACACACACACACACACACACACACACACACACACACACACACACACACACACACACACACACACACACACACACACACACACACACACACACACACACACACACACACACACACACACGATGAGTGTCAATGTGAGGGTTTGAGAACCGCTGCTGTAGTCTGTCGACTCTGTTCTCAGAACCACTAGTCTGTCGACTCTGTTCTCAGAACCACTAGTCTGTCGACTCTGTTCTCAGAACCACTAGTCTGTCGACTCTGTTCTCAGAACCACTGCTGTAGTCTGTCGACTCTGTTCTAAGAACCACTAGTCTGTCGACTCTGTTCTCAGAACCACTAGTCTGTCGACTCTGTTCTCAGAACCACTAGTCTGTCGACTCTGTTCTCAGAACCCCTAGTCTGTCGACTCTGTTCTCAGAACCACTAGTCTGTCGACTCTGTTCTCAGAACCACTGCTGTAGTCTGTTGACTCTGTTCTCAGAACCACTAGTCTGTCGACTCTGTTCTCAGAACCACTAGTCTGTTGACTCTGTTCTCAGAACCACTAGTCTGTTGACTCTGTTCTCAGAACCACTAGTCTGTCGACTCTGTTCTCAGAACCACTAGTCTGTCGACTCTGTTCTCAGAACCACTAGTCTGTTGACTCTGTTCTCAGAACCACTAGTCTGTTGACTCTGTTCTCAGAACCACTAGTCTGTTGACTCTGTTCTCAGAACCACTAGTCTGTTGACTCTGTTCTCAGAACCACTAGTCTGTTGACTCTGTTCTCAGAACCACTAGTCTGTTGACTCTGTTCTCAGAACCACTAGTCTGTTGACTCTGTTCTCAGAACCACTAGTCTGTTGACTCTGTTCTCAGAACCACTGGTCTGTTGACTCTGTTCTCAGAACCACTGGTCTGTTGACTCTGTTCTCAGAACCACTAGTCTGTTGACTCTGTTCTCAGAACCACTAGTCTGTTGACTCTGTTCTCAGAACCACTAGTCTGTTGACTCTGTTCTCAGAACCACAGCTGTAGTCTGTTGACTCTGTTCTCAGAACCACTGGTGTAGTCTGTTGACTCTGTTCTCAGAACCACTAGTCTGTTGACTCTGTTCTCAGAACCACTGGTCTGTTGACTCTGTTCTCAGAACCACTGGTCTGTTGACTCTGTTCTCAGAACCACTAGTCTGTTGACTCTGTTCTCAGAACCACTAGTCTGTTGACTCTGTTCTCAGAACCACTAGTCTGTCGACTCTGTTCTCAGAACCACTGCTGTAGTCTGTTGACTCTGTTCTCAGAACCACTGGTCTGTTGACTCTGTTCTCAGAACCACTGCTGTAGTCTGTTGACTCTGTTCTCAGAACCACTAGTCTGTCGACTCTGTTCTCAGAACCACTAGTCTGTTGACTCTGTTCTCAGAACCACTAGTCTGTTGACTCTGTTCTCAGAACCACTAGTCTGTTGACTCTGTTCTCAGAACCACTGCTGTAGTCTGTTGACTCTGTTCTCAGAACCACTAGTCTGTCGACTCTGTTCTCAGAACCACTAGTCTGTTGACTCTGTTCTCAGAACCACTAGTCTGTTGACTCTGTTCTCAGAACCACTAGTCTGTTGACTCTGTTCTCAGAACCACTGCTGTAGTCTGTTGACTCTGTTCTCAGAACCACTAGTCTGTCGACTCTGTTCTCAGAACCACTAGTCTGTTGACTCTGTTCTCAGAACCACTAGTCTGTTGACTCTGTTCTCAGAACCACTAGTCTGTCGACTCTGTTCTCAGAACCACTAGTCTGTTGACTCTGTTCTCAGAACCACTAGTCTGTTGACTCTGTTCTCAGAACCACTAGTCTGTTGACTCTGTTCTCAGCAAGTAGGCAGTGGTCCGGTAGACCGGTAGGTACCACTAGTACCACATAATCCTAATAGAATCATTTGCCACACGTTTTAGATAAGGCTGGAGGGAGAGTGACCTGGGCCTAAAGGTCAAAGGTCTGTTGACTCTGTTCTCAGAACCACTAGTCTGTTGACTCTGTTCTCAGAAACACTGCTGTAGTCTGTTGACTCTGTTCTCAGAACCACTAGTCTGTTGACTCTGTTCTCAGAACCACTGCTGTAGTCTGTTGACTCTGTTCTCAGAACCACTGGTCTGTTGACTCTGTTCTCAGAACCACTAGTCTGTTGACTCTGTTCTCAGAACCACTAGTCTGTTGACTCTGTTCTCAGAACCACTAGTCTGTTGACTCTGTTCTCAGAACCACTAGTCTGTTGACTCTGTTCTCAGAACCACTAGTCTGTTGACTCTGTTCTCAGAACCACTAGTCTGTTGACTCTGTTCTCAGAACCACTAGTCTGTTGACTCTGTTCTCAGAACCACTAGTCTGTTGACTCTGTTCTCAGAACCACTAGTCTGTTGACTCTGTTCTCAGAACCACAGCTGTAGTCTGTTGACTCTGTTCTCAGAACCACTAGTCTGTTGACTCTGTTCTCAGAACCACTAGTCTGTCGACTCTGTTCTCAGAACCACTGCTGTAGTCTGTTGACTCTGTTCTCAGAACCACTGCTGTAGTCTGTTGACTCTGTTCTCAGAACCACTAGTCTGTCGACTCTGTTCTCAGAACCACTAGTCTGTCGACTCTGTTCTCAGAACCACTAGTCTGTTGACTCTGTTCTCAGAACCACTGCTGTAGTCTGTTGACTCTGTTCTCAGAACCACTGCTGTAGTCTGTTGACTCTGTTCTCAGAACCACTGCTGTAGTCTGTTGACTCTGTTCTCAGAACCACTAGTCTGTCGACTCTGTTCTCAGAACCACTAGTCTGTCGACTCTGTTCTCAGAACCACTAGTCTGTTGACTCTGTTCTCAGAACCACTCCTGTAGTCTGTTGACTCTGTTCTCAGAACCACTAGTCTGTTGACTCTGTTCTCAGAACCACTAGTCTGTTGACTCTGTTCTCAGAACCACTAGTCTGTTGACTCTGTTCTCAGAACCAGTAGTCTGTTGACTCTGTTCTCAGAACCACTGCTGTAGTCTGTCGACTCTGTTCTCAGCAAGTAGGCAGTGGTCCGGTAGACCGGTAGGTACCACTAGTACCAACTAATCCTAATAGAATCATTTGCCACACGTTTTAGATAAGGCTGGAGGGAGAGTGACCTGGGCCTAAAGGTCAACGGCTACTACAGCCTGTGATGCTCTGACCTAGAGGTCAAACTCACCGTATCTGCTGGGCAGCGGTCTCCATGATGCTGTGACCTACGACCTCCTGGATGAGTTCTGTAGCCAGACTCACACTGTAGTGGCTGAGCAGCACCTCTCGCTCCTGTCTCCTCCTGTAAAGTCAAAGTCATACGATTTGTCACACACGTTACCGCAGTGAATCTTGTTCTCCGCATTTTACCCATCTCTTGGAGCAGTGAGCTGCAGCCAAGGAGCGTTGATCTGCAGCCGTGCCGCGCTCGGGAATAATTTGATCAGTAGATTTGACCCCCCCAATCCAACCCTTTGATGCTGAGTGCCAAGCAGGGAGGCATTGGGTCCCATTTTTACAGTCTTTGGTATGACCCGGCCGGGGATCGAACCCCCGACCTCCCAGTTCCCAGTTTCAGGGCGGACACTCTAACCACAAGGCCACTGTCTGGTAACATAAATATGATCAGAATTATTATCTAGTACTACTGTAGTGCAGTGCTCTAGTCCATCTATAAATGCACCAAGTCTCTGTACGTGTGTACATACGTGTGTAATCCACGTAACTCGAGAACCGTTCGCTACACCGACTTCAAATTCCACACAGGCGTTCCAATGAACACCCCCACAGGGAGTGCAGTGGCCGGTGTCGTGTCGGTCGGACACACAGTTGTCCAGAATCAGCACAAAAGGACACTAGTACGACCACACCGTTTTAAAGCAGACTTCCATGACAAGCAACGACAACGTCGGCGCACTGGCTCTTCAAAGGTTATGCCTTTTGTAATCTCTGCATCATTGAAAATGAGGCCTTTCCCTCAATGTATTCACAAGAAAATACAATTTACAATTTAGGCATTTATCAGACGCTCTTAATCCAGAGCGATTTACATTAAGCAAGAACAAAAAGCATGGCAATAAATCACATACATAAAAAGTAGTTATCATGAAAAATGGGTAAGCTAACGTAACAGTGGAATATCTATATAATGTACTATGAAGTGCTATGACTACATGCAATCTAAATCTAATCTAAATCTAATCTAATAAATCTAATCTAATCGAAATAAATAAAGGTTGAAAGAATACATTCTAAAGTACTTCATATTATTATCTCATCCATCGCCAAGGACTTATTTAACTTCTTTTTCATGATGTCCTGGAGCGCCAAGGACGTGTTTTTCGTGTTTTATAACATGGTAAAAAAAAAAAAAAAAAAAAAAAAACTTTTTTTTTATTTATTTTTTTAGACTTTTTTTAAAAAAATAAATAAAAATATATAAAATAAAATAAAAGATATATAGTGGCGGTCAGGGCCTTTTGGCGCCCCCTAGTGGCGATGGATGAGTTATCATTAAGGCCAGCAGGGGGCAGTCATTCCTACCTGGCTTCGTCCACTTTGCGTTTCTCCTCAGCGATACGTTCCTCCTCCAGATGGATCTGATTGGACGAAACCTCCCGAAGCTCCTCCCCCACGACCTCACTCACCAGCGCCTCCACCTGGACACTGCTCTCACTGCAGGACACACACACACACACACACACACACACACACACACACACACACACACACACACACACACACACACACACACACACACACACACACACACACACACACACACACACACACACAGTAGTGGGGGTCATCTTTCAGCTAAGGGGTCTGTAGAAGACTCCCTCGCTTACTGTAATGTGATTAATGTGAATGTCATGTGATACTGTAATGTAATGCGATTACTGTAATGTAATGCGATTACTGTAATGTGATTAATGTGAATGTAATGTGATACTGTAATGTAATGTGATTACTGTAATGTGATTAATGTGAATGTAATGTGATACTGTAATGTAATGTGATTACTGTAATGTAATGTGATTACTGTAATGTGATTAATGTGAATGTAATGTGATACTGTAATGTAATGTGATTACTGTAATGTGATTAATGTGAATGTAATGTGATACTGTAATGTAATGTGATTACTGTAATGTGATTACTGTAATGTGATTAATGTGAATGTAATGTGATACTGTAATGTAATGCGATTACTGTAATGTGATTAATGTGAATGTAATGTGATACTGTAATGTAATGCGATTACTGTAATGTGATTACTGTGAATGTAATGTGATACTGTAATGTAATGTGATTACTGTAATGTGATTAATGTGAATGTAGTGTGATACTGTAATGTAATGTGATTACTGTAATGTGATTAATGTGAATGTAATGTGATACTGTAATGTAATGTGATTACTTACTCCAGGGCTGCGGAGGTGTATGCAAAGCCAGCGAGCGCGACCTGGTTGACCTCCGACCCCAGCACCTCCTCCACCATGGAGTCCACCTCACACACAATGTCCTGCAGCACATTAACACTTTAGCGCCCATTCCATTTATAAACACGGAGCCCTTTTACGGACGGACCGTCTGTTGTTGTGGATGTCTGTGTTGCAGCTATCAATAGCAACGCCACTCTAGAGTCTGTTGTTGTGCATGTCTGTGTAGCAGCTAACAATAGCAACGCCACTCTAGAGTCTGTTGTTGTGGATGTCTGTGTAGCAGCTAACAATAGCAACGCCACTCTAGAGTCTGTTGTTGTGGATGTCTGTGTAGCAGACGGACCGGTGGTTGTTGTGGATGTCTGTGTAGCAGCTAACAATAGCAACGCCACTCTAGAGTCTACCAACGGACCGGCTGTTGTTGTGGATGTCTGTGTAGCAGCTATCAATAGCAACGCCACTCTAGAGTCTGTTGTTGTGGATGTGTGTGTAGCAGCTAACAATAGCAACGCCACTCTAGAGTCTGTTGTTGTGGATGTCTGTGTAGCAGCTAACAATAGCAAAGCCACTCCAGAGTCTGTTGTTGTGGATGTCTGTGTAGCAGCTAACAATAGCAACGCCACTCCAGAGTCTGTTGTTGTGCATGTCTGTGTAGCAGCTAACAATAGCAACGCCACTCTAGAGTCTGTTGTTGTGGATGTCTGTGTAGCAGCTAACAATAGCAACGCCACTCTAGAGTCTGTTGTTGTGCATGTCTGTGTAGCAGCTAACAATAGCAACGCCACTCTAGAGTCTGTTGTTGTGGATGTCTGTGTAGCAGCTAACAATAGCAACGCCACTCTAGAGTCTGTTGTTGTGCATGTCTGTGTAGCAGCTAACAATAGCAACGCCACTCTAGAGTCTGTTGTTGTGGATGTCTGTGTAGCAGCTAACAATAGCAACGCCACTCTAGAGTCTGTTGTTGTGCATGTCTGTGTAGCAGCTAACAATAGCAACGCCACTCTAGAGTCTGTTGTTGTGCATGTCTGTGTAGCAGCTAACAATAGCAATGCCACTCCAGAGTCTGTTGTTGTGGATGTCTGTGTAGCAGCTAACAATAGCAACGCCACTCTAGAGTCTGTTGTTGTGCATGTCTGTGTAGCAGCTAACAATAGCAACGCCACTCTAGAGTCTGTTGTTGTGCATGTCTGTGTAGCAGCTAACAATAGCAACGCCACTCTAGAGTCTGTTGTTGTGCATGTCTGTGTAGCAGCTAACAATAGCAACGCCACTCTAGAGTCTGTTGTTGTGGATGTCTGTGTAGCAGCTAACAATAGCAACGCCACTCTAGAGTCTGTTGCTGTGGATGTCTGTGTAGCAGCTAACAATAGCAACGCCACTCTAGAGTCTGTTGTTGTGCATGTCTGTGTAGCAGCTAACAATAGCAACGCCACTCTAGAGTCTGTTGTTGTGGATGTCTGTGTAGCAGCTAACAATAGCAACGCCACTCTAGAGTCTGTTGTTGTGGATGTCTGTGTAGCAGCTAATAATAGCAACGCCACTCTAGAGTCTGTTGTTGTGGATGTCTGTGTAGCAGACGGACCGGCTGTTGTTGTGGATGTCTGTGTAGCAGCTAACAATAGCAACGCCACTCTAGAGTCTACCGACGGACCGGCTGTTGTTGTGGATGTCTGTGTAGCAGCTAACAATAGCAACGCCACTCTAGAGTACACTCTGTGTAGCAGCTAACAATAGCAACGCCACTCTAGAGTCTGGATGTCTGTGTAGCAGCTAACAATAGCAACGCCACTCTAGAGTCTGGATGTCTGTGTAGCAGCTAACAATAGCAACGCCACTCTAGAGTCTGGATGTCTGTGTAGCAGCTAACAATAGCAACGCCACTCTAGAGTCTGGATGTCTGTGTAGCAGCTAACAATAGCAACGCCACTCTAGAGTCTGGATGTCTGTAGCAGCTAACAATAGCAACGCCACTCTAGAGTCTGGATGTATGTGTAGCAGCTAACAATAGCAACGCCACTCTAGAGTCTGGATTTCTGTGTAGCAGCTAACAATAGCAACGCCACTCTAGAGTGTGGATGTCTGTGTAGCAGCTAACAATAGCAACGCCACTCTAGAGTCTGGATGTCTGTGTAGCAGCTAACAATAGCAACGCCACGTTGTTGTGGATGTCTGTGTAGCAGCTAACAATAGCAACGCCACTCTAGAGTCGATCGACAACAACGGGAGGTAAGAATAAATCTATCGCGACTAGCGACTGGACCGCGGAGCGCCGTCTAACACAGGATCTTTTTTCATAATTAGGGATGATTTAGATCACGAGTTATTAATGTTTTAGGATTTTCGTTTTCGTCGGCTAAACAGGGGAGGGAGTTTTTCGATGACGTCTCACTCTTACGCAACATTGAGGATTGCCAAACAGGCGCCCCCTAGGCCGTGGAGCCATGGGATCCGTTCTCATATCAATCAACTTTGTCTTTTACTTCGTCCTAGGCGTCGGGCGTTACTAATAGAAAGGACGGTGAACTTCGTCCTGGGTGTTGGGGGTGTTAACATGGAGTCCACCTCACACACAGTCATTTTTCGTCTTAGTTTTAGTCGACAAAAACAACACGGGTGCAGGTGTGTGTGTGATTACCTCATCAGTGTAGGCGGGTGCAGGTGGGGGGGGCGTGGGCAGTTTGACAGGCTGCTCCTGGGCGGCGGGGGGCTGTTGGACGTCGGCGGCCTCCAGTGGCAGCGGTGGGGTAATGCAGGTGGTGTCCACCGGTGGCAGGGTGGGGGTACTGCAGGTGTCCTGCTGTCGTAGCGGGGTCTGGGGTCTGGGGCGGGCAGGGGGCGGGGCTTTGACCACGGGGGGCGGCGGCCACGACTCGACGTCACCGGTCTCTGACCTCACGTCCGGCTTCGCTGTGAACGCTGGACACGTTGGTGATGTATTAAATATAATAATAATGTAAATGTACTCAATTTTACAATGTATTAATTATTATAATACCTACGCATGTCGGCTCAAATCTTGACCGATAAGAAAAAAAACAAATGGCGTTTAAACATGTACATTCTGACCACACTGTGTGTGTGTGTGTACCTGGTCCGCGGAGGGGGCAGGGGGGGGCCTCGGGGGGGGTCTCCCCCCCTCCTCCAGTGAACTTGTTGTGAGCGTCGAAGCTGCAGACGGGGGTGTGGGGGGGAGGGGGGGGCAGGGCCCCCCCGTTCACCACCTGGCCAATCAGGGCGCTCATCTTCCCCTGGATGACCTCTGACCTGCGCTGGGACAGGGCCAGCTCTGGCTCCTGATAGGCTGTCCGACTCAGCTCCACCTGGCTGTGTGGGCAGAGCCAAGAGGGCCATGATGTGACATCATTCAGCATACCAACCAATAACACCCTGAGCGTCAAGGACGGAGTTCTCCGTTCAATCAATGAGTAACGCCCAATCAGGACGGAGTTCTCCGTTCAATCGATTAGTAACGCCCAATCAGGACGGAGTTCTCCGTTCAATCGATTAGTAACGCCCAATCAGGACGGAGTTCTCCGTTCAATCGATTAGTAACGCCCAGCGCTCAGGACGGAGTTCTCCGTTCAATCAATGAGTAACGCCCAATCAGGACGGAGTTCTCCGTTCAATCGATTAGTAACGCCCAGCGCTCAGGACGGAGTTCTCCGTTCAATCGATTAGTAACGCCCAGCGCTCAGGACGGAGTTCTCCGTTCCATCGATTAGTAACGCCCAACGCTCAGGACGGAGTTCTCTGTTCAATCGATTAGTAACGCCCAGCGCTCAGGACGGAGTTCTCCGTTCCATCGATTAGTAACGCCCAGCGCTCAGGACAGAGTTCTCTGTTCAATCGATTAGTAACGCCCAGCGCTCAGGACGGAGTTCTCCGTTCCATCGATTAGTAACGCCCAGCGCTCAGGACGGAGTTCTCCGTTCCATCGATTAGTAACGCCCAGCGCTCAGGACGGAGTTCTCTGTTCAATCGATTAGTAACGCCCAGCGCTCAGGACGGAGTTCTCTGTTCCATCGATTAGTAACGCCCAGCGCTCAGGACGGAGTTCTCCGTTCCATCGATTAGTAACGCCCAGCGCTCAGGACGGAGTTCTCTGTTCAATCGATTAGTAACGCCCAGCGCTCAGGACGAAGATTTATTGATATCAAAACCGATCGCATCGCTCCACAGGCTGGGAGCGTCTGTTGGGCAACATTCAATGTTATTTTCCAATTGCGGGACGGCTGCACCTGCAACCCTCCCACAATTAATTAATGATAATAATAATATGAATCCTACCCATCACTGACGGTCAGTCCGTACTGCGTCATGTATTCCGAGGCCTCGGCAGCGTGGTGGAACATCAGCATCCTGGTCATGTCCTCCACGGGGAAGCTGGTGGAGCGATGAGAGCCCACCGTGTGGGCCACATTCAGGGTCTTCAACGCCTTCGCTCTGACCTGCACGCACACGCACACACACACACACACACACACGCACACACACACAACCAGTAAGATACCCTGAGGGCGAGAAGCGACCTAAAGGGCGAGGTCACGTGCACGCATCCACCTGGGTGACGGCAGACTGCTGGGTGAGCGCTGGTGCTTTGGCATGGGGGGGGGGGGGTCAGATAAACATATGGAATGAATTCTGTACTGGCCATATATGGAGAGTTTTTACCAGCTGCTATGCAAGCCGGGTCTATCATCGACGTGCAAGCTAGTCCTGTACAGAGTAATCTAGTAAGAGAGTGGCGACACTAGCGTTGACTTCCATTGTAACAATGGAATGTGGAAGTGCTCATTCTATCTCAGTGGGATAGTTCCAATGTGTGGAACTATAGCCCATAGGCACCCGCTTTGTCTCAATGGGATAGTTCCAATGTGTGGAACTATAGCCCATAGGCACCCGCTTTGTCTCAATGGGATAGTTCCAATGTGTGGAACTATAGCCCATAGGCACCCGCTTTGTCTCAATGGGATAGTTCCAATGTGTGGAACTATAGCCCATAGCACCCTGCTTTGTCTCAATGGGATAGTTCCAATGTGTGGAACTATAGCCCATAGGCACCCCGCTTTGTCTCAATGGGATAGTTCCAATGTGTGGAACTATAGCCCATAGGCACCCCGCTTTGTCTCAATGGGATAGTTCCAATGTGTGGAACTATAGCCCATAGCACCCCGCTTTGTCTCAATGGGATAGTTCCAATGTGTGGAACTATAGCCCATAGGCACCCCGCTTTGTCTCAATGGGATAGTTCCAATGTGTGGAACTATAGCCCATAGGCACCCCGCTTGGTCTCAATGGGATAGTTCCAATGTGTGGAACTATAGCCCATAGGCACCCCGCTTTGTCTCAATGGGATAGTTCCAATGTGTGGAACTATAGCCCATAGGCACCCCGCTTTGTCTCAATGGGATAGTTCCAATGTGTGGAACTATAGCCCATAGCACCCCGCTTTGTCTCAATGGGATAGTTCCAATGTTTGGAACTATAGCCCATAGCACCCCGCTTTGTCTCAATGGGATAGTTCCAATGTGTGGAACTATAGCCCATAGGCACCCCGCTTTGTCTCAATGGGATAGTTCCAATGTGTGGAACTATAGCCCATAGGCACCCCGCTTTGTCTCAATGGGATAGTTCCAATGTGTGGAACTATAGCCCATAGGGCACCCCGCTTTGTGTCAATGGGATAGTTCCAATGTGTGGAACTATAGCCCATAGGGCACCCCGCTTTGTCTCAATGGGATAGTTCCAATGTGTGGAACTATAAGCCCATAGGCACCCCGCTTTGTCTCAATGGGATAGTTCCAATGTGTGGAACTATAGCCCATAGGCACCCGCTTTGTCTCAATGGGATAGTTCCAATGTGTGGAACTATAGCCCATAGGGCACCCCGCTTTGTGTCAATGGGATAGTTCCAATGTGTGGAACTATAGCCCATAGGGCACCCCGCTTTGTCTCAATGGGATAGTTCCAATGTGTGGAACTATAAGCCCATAGGCACCCCGATTTGTCTCAATGGGATAGTTCCAATGTGTGGAACTATAGCCCATAGGCACCTCGCTTTGTCTCAATGGGATAGTTCCAATGTGTGGAACTATAGCCCATAGGCACCCCGCTTTGTCTCAATGGGATAGTTCCAATGTGTGGAACTATAGCCCATAGCACCCCGCTTTGTCTCAATGGGATAGTTCCAATGTGTGGAACTATAGCCCATAGGCACCCCGCTTTGTCTCAATGGGATAGTTCCAATGTGTGGAACTATAGCCCATAGGCACCCCGCTTTGTCTCAATGGGATAGTTCCAATGTGTGGAACTATAGCCCATAGGCACCCCGCTTTGTCTCAATGGGATAGTTCCAATGTGTGGAACTATAGCCCATAGGCACCCCGCTTTGTCTCAATGGGATAGTTCCAATGTGTGGAACTATAGCCCATAGGCACCCCGCTTGGTCTCAATGGGATAGTTCCAATGTGTGGAACTATAGCCCATAGGCACCCGCTTTGTCTCAATGGGATAGTTCCAATGTGTGGAACTATAGCCCATAGGCACCCCGCTTTGTCTCAATGGGATAGTTCCAATGTGTGGAACTATAGCCCATAGGCACCCCGCTTTGTCTCAATGGGATAGTTCCAATGTGTGGAACTATAGCCCATAGGCACCTCGCTTTGCGGCGAGATCAAAGTGTGTCGCTACTCTCCTACTCTACACTCTCGCGTTCTCTTTCCATCTACACAAAATCTCTCCACCACAAAAATAAAATAAAAAGGAGATCTACAAGCTCACAATGCGTTTTGTGGGGGAATGTAGGGATGATTAGGTGTGTGTGTTTAGTACCTGGTTGAAGTATCTGTGCAGTAAACATCCAGGCAGGTAGGTGGCGCTCTGCACCAGCTTGAAGAACCGTACAAAGTTGTTGCAGTTCAGAGCAGAGAAGCACTGGACGGCAAACTGGACCTCTGGAGAGTTACGGACCGCTGGATGGTACTGCTGGACCTCCCTGTAACACACACACGCACACACACACACACACACACACACACACACACACACACACACACACACACACACACACACAGCTTGTAGATCTGCTATTTTTCAATAGCTAAAGTATAACATAATACTTTAAAACACCAACAGGGGTTCCCGCCCAAAATGGGTTAAGGTTCGGACACACCTTTCCATTCAATTCATTCTTATTATAATAATCAGCTTCTCGCAAACAGTGGACCAGGACCCATATGTGGGGAGTGAATCATTCAAACAGTGGACCAGGACCCATATGTGGGGAGTGAATAATTCAAACAGTGGACCAGGACCCATATGTGGGGAGTGAATAATTCAAACAGTGGACCAGGACCCATATGCAGTGATGTACCCAAACGCGTTCAAAGAACGGTAGTTCACGAACGCGTTCCTATTTCGGCTGAACGTGAACTGAACGTACTGTATTTCTGCCTGATGAACGTCATTGTGAACGCGTTCATTTCTGGCGTGTGTGAACGTCACTTTCTCACGTTCAACTTCGTTCAAAAGTGAGTGAGCCTTCCAGGCGAAACCCCCGCTAAAACACACCCTAACCAGTCCTTAATATCTAGCGGAAAACCCACCAATAAGCCCTTATTCAACACAAATTAACTAATCTTTCTCAAGCCGCACAATTTCACTGGAGCGCGCAGCGCGCATATGCACGCAGACAGCAGACACATACAGTCCTACATGTCCCAACCCAAACACTGAGGAGGTAAAGTAAACATGTTTATAATGTGCCACGGAAAATAGATTCCAATTGCTTGTTATTTTTGCGTCGATGAGGTATGTCGTATGTGTCCAACTGTCCATACATGATCGCCCTAACCCTAACCCGCCCTAACCCTAACCCTAAATTCGGTGGCATTTCACATTGCAAAGAGCTATTTTTTTCCCAAAATGTAAAAATAAATCACACCCGTGTGAACTGAGTGGTGCAACCACTGAGTGGTGCAACCACCGGCACACGGTAACTCTGTCATTTCTCAACCGTTTCGGAACCCCCCCCGGGAACCCCCACACGGAGTTGCACCACTCACTTCACACAGGTGTGATCTTTTTATTCAATAAAGTCTGCGGTTCTATATGGCTATGGGCTGTGGCAATAATACAAAAAAGAAAGAAAAAAGAAAAGAACGAAAAATAACTAAAATAGTTCATTTTTTGGAACCATGAACTTTAGTTCAAAATGTTGAATTAGGAACTATGAACTGAACTAGTTCCTTTTTAAATTTCTGAACTGTGAACTGAACTAGTTCATAAAATAAATGAACTTTCCCAACACTGCCCATATGTGGGCAGTGAATAATTCCAGCAACTGTTTTTGTCATGATATTTTAATATATCACAGAAAGCAAAGGATGTCTTAGTTAGCATTCACTGACCGCAGGATGTCTCCATCGTCCAGTTTGACCAGGATGTTGTACTGGCGGAACTCGGCCTCCTGGGGGCAGTAGACGCCGCGCGTGGCGAGATCCTGGTGAAATAACACAAGATAAGAGCTTTATTGATCTGAGGCAGCACTGCAGTTCAGTCATGTTCTCACCTGGTACATGTCCTTATTTGGTCATGTTCTCACCTGGTACATGTCCTTATTTGGTCATGTTCTCACCTGGTACATGTCCTTATTTGGTCATGTTCTCACCTGGTACATGTCCTTATTTGGTCATGTCCTCACCTGGTACATGTCCTTATTTGGTCATGTCCTCACCTGGTACATGTCCTTATTTGGTCATGTTCTCACCTGGTACATGTGCTTATTTGGTCATGTCCTCACCTGGTACATGCCCTTATTTGGTCATGTTCTCACCTGGTACATCTACTTATTTGGTCATGTTCTCACCTGGTACATGTCCTTATTTGGTCATGTTCTCACCTGGTACATCTCCTTATTTGGTCATGTCCTCACCTGGTACATCTACTTATTTTGTCATGTTCACACCTGGTACATCTACTTATTTGGTCATGTTCTCACCTGGTACATGTCCTTATTTGGTCATGTCCTCACCTGGCACATCTCCATATTTGGACATGTTCTCACCTGGTACATCTCCATATTTGGACATGTTCTCACCTGGTACATCTACTTATTTGGTCATGTCCTCACCTCGTACATCTCCATATTTGGACATGTTCTCACCTGGTACATGTCCTTATTTGGTAATGTCCTCACCTGGTACATCTCCATATTCGGTCATGTCCTCACCTGGTACATCTCCTTATTTGGTCATGTTCTCACCTGGTACATGTCCTTATTTGGTCATGTTCTCACCTGGTACATGTCCTTATTTGGTCATGTCCTCACCTGGTACATGTCCTTATTTGGTCATGTCCTCACCTGGTACATCTCCTTCAGGCTCTGCAGACACTTGGTCATGTTCTCGTTGTTGATCTTGGGGTCGAAGGTCATCAGGCGCTCCTCACACAGGTGGTGAGCACAGTGCACGTGGAAGCGCGTGCACTTCTCGATGAGAGACACGGTGAGCGGACAGCACAGGTGCTGCTGGGTGATGTCCTGCATTGGATACATGTTGTTTAGTTCCAGTGACATCACAGGACGTCCTGGGTGGATACATGTCATTTAGTTCCAGTGACATCACCCAGCAGCACAGGTGCTGCTGGGTGATGTCCTGCATTGGATACATGTTGTTTAGTTCCAGTGACATCACAGGACGTCCTGGGTGGATACATGTCATTTAGTTCCAGTGACATCACCCAGCAGCACAGGTGCTGCTGGGTGATGTCCTGCATTGGATACATGTTGTTTAGTTCCAGTGACATCACAGGACGTCCTGGGTGGATACATGTAATTTAGTTCCAGTGACATCACCCAGCAGCACAGGTGCTGCTGGGTGATGTCCTGCATTGGATACATGGCGTTTAGTTCCAGTGACATCACAGGACGTCCTGGGTGGATACATGGAGTTTAGTTCCAGTGACATCACAGGACGTCCTGGGTGGATACATGGAGTTTAGTTCCAGTGACATCACAGGACGTCCTGGGTGGATACATGGAGTTTAGTTCCAGTGACATCACAGGACGTCCTGGGTGGATACATGGAGTTTAGTTCCAGTGACATCACAGGACGTCCTGGGTGGATACATGGCGTTTAGTTCCAGTGTCATCACCCAGCAGCACAGGTGCTGCTGGGTGATGACAGGCCCTTTTGATGTCAATCAATCAACTAAGTCACCTTAATTCATATATTCCTCAGCCTAGTAGGAAAGTCTGTGAAAGATTTCACGTAAATTGTATGCTGCATTCATGTCATGATTTGAGGCTTTTTGTTCAAAACGGGCCAAACCTGCCAACTTTGAAAGCCAATGTTGGTCCGAGTCTGAAATATGGGACAGATCCGTCTTGAACACATGACTATAGAGATAGCGTGTAACGATTTGCGGGATTTTTGGACAAAATCTGGAGGATTAATATATATATATTTTTTTAAAAGGTGTTTTTCAAAAGCCGGCCTCCTGGTGGCGCTATAACAGGCCGTTCTGGAAAATGGGCAGAGGTTCATCGTTGGCATCCAGGGAGTGTGTGTGCAAAATTTGGCATCGACCGGGTTAACGGTGCCAGAGATTAGCTGGTAACGGACGGACGGACACACGGACGGACACACACACACACACACACACACACACACACACACGGACGGAGAAAACATACTCTCTCCCCATTCCTTCGGCCTGGTGGAGACAATAAGTAACTCTGACCTTGACATTATGGATAATAAATAAATGTATAATAAGTAACTCTGACCTTGACATTATGGATAATAAATGTATAATAAGTAACTCTGACCTTGACATTATGGATAATAAATGTATAATAAGTAACTCTGACCTTGACATTATGATAATAAATAAATGTATAATAAGTAACTCTGACCTTGACATTATGGATAATAAATGTATAATAAGTAACTCTGACCTTGACATTATGGATAATAAATGTATAATAAGTAACTCTGACCTTGACATTATGGATAATAAATGTATAATAAGTAACTCTGACCTTGACATTATGGATAATAAATGTATAATAAGTAACTCTGACCTTGACATTATGGATAATAAATGTATAATAAGTAACTCTGACCTTGACATTATGGATAATAAATAAATGTATAATAAGTAACTCTGACCTTGCGTATTGCGCGTGTGCGGTTCCACACAAAGTCGTACCAGTCGCTTGTGCTCTCCCTGGACTGGTCCAGGATCTGTGTGACCAGGTAGTCCATGGTCCGCGACAGGACAGGGAGGGGCCGGAGCTCATGGGGGAGGGGCTCCTCCTGGTCCGCTGAGGAGCGGCTGTACTCCTTAATGGCTGTCTGGTGGTCCACCTAAATATATAGAACAATATATGAAATATATAGAACAATATATATGAAATATATAGAACAATATATATGAAATATATAGAACAATATATATGAAATATATAGAACAATATACTGTACTCCATAATGGCTGTCTGGTGGTCCACCTGAATATATATGAAATATATATATGAAATATTATAGAACAATATATGAAATATATGAATGAAGCATGTGCTTAAATTCATATTTAGAAAATGTTCCAGATGTCAAAAATGTCTGAGATTATGGAACGGTGATGGATGATGATGATGATGTAATGATGATGTAATGATGATGGAACGGTGATGGATGATGATGGTCATAGAAGAGGAACCATCTGAAAGCTTCAACATCTAAAGAAAACAGTCAAAATGACCTCTCAGACATGCTAGTGTTAACCCTTAGAAGAGCAAAGACGCCAATTGGCGTCTTCATCAGAATTCCGTAAATGAGCAATGACGCCAATTGGCGTCTTTCTCTTTTTTGATTAATCTAAACATACTAATATGCTCCGAAGCGCTGTTTAAATTCCTGAGCTTATATTCCAACTACATTACCCAGAAAACCCGTGTCACGTGACACACGTGTACGTGTTGCCATTGGAAGCTGGTCCCACCCCCTGTAAACAGTGGGGGCAGAGGGAGTCTTCATAGTTTTCATTGTTTTGCCTGTTTTGCCGTCTCGCCCGAGCGATTTTCTAGCAGAAAAAGTTGAAAGCAGTACTATTTATTTGAGCGAGTTTTGTGGTAGTAGTATTGATCCATACGCGTCCCAGTCGCCTTCTCCAGGCGGAGTAGCCCTGGTCCAGTGCTTACAGCGAGACTCGCTGCTCCCTCCCTCCTTTTTTCATTGTCTCCCCATCGTCGTCCGATGAGCTATACCGGGAAACCATTGAAGAAGACGATCAACCCGGAATGTTTTGAGGTAATCTTATTGTAGAAAATGCCCTTCTATAGTGATCAGAAAAGTCATAAGATGATCGCTACAAATAGATGCTTGGATAATTACTACTACTAGTCAGATCATGACGCCAGAATGACTCACCACGATGGCCCCCAGCCATTAGCCAGCACCGAAGGTGCTGGCTAATGGTGTTGGTCGGTGCATTGGTGCTGGCTAAGGGCTGGAGGGGGGGGTTGGTGTCGATCGGTTGGTTGGTGCAGTACAAATGTATCGTAGCAGGCATGCACGCATGGCAGTACAAGTATTTTATATTGTAGCGTGCCTTATAGGCGATCTGATCTTTAGAGTAATGTTCGCTCCTTTTATTTACTGTCTACAAAGACGGAGAACAAACATGCATCGTTTACTGAAGCAACGCGTGGTTATGATGACGTTGCTACAAGGATCGGAGGGGGGACGGGGAGTGAAGCTAACAGTAGCGTATTATATAAGATCTGTATGACGTTTCATTGACGTCTGAGCTTGCATGATAATTGCATTCATTGTATATTGTATACAATCATGATTGTACATTGTTTAGTGTGTCTCCGTGTGATGATGATGATGACGATGATGTCAGATAGCCTACGTCCCCCCCCCCCCCCAACTGGCTATTGGCCGGGCTGACTACAGCTAAATGTTTATTTTTATATATTTAGAACTGGCATCGGAGGAGGAGGAGGATGATGATGATGATGATGATGATGATGAAGACGAAGAGTCAAGACTGCGATGGTGTTCTCCGACACTGAACCGGATGCATTCATTCATTTCAGTTGTTGTTTTTTTTTTAAATTTAGCCTACACACACACACACCGTCAAGAACAACTGGAATGCAGTGGTTTGGGGACACTGGGGAGTTTGGGGACAACTGTTTTGTATGTAGGCCTATTTATTTTCTGTAATATTTATTATAATTGTATTATGTTAGTAGTCATAAAAAATAAAAGACAAGCTTTTACAATGAGTTAGACCTGTCATGGCTATTTTGTTCACTAGTCTGAGGTTTATGGTTTGACTAAGCGAGTTTCAACTGTGATTTACTCTGTAACGGTAGATGGTAAGAACCCAATTTTTTTGTTATAATACAGTATACATTCAAGTCTATATTTTGATACATATCATGGGCACAAAGTCATATCAAAACAATGTCCTTGGATGAGTTTTTTATCAAAACTGTTTCTTCACAACAGGTTTTTGAGATACATGCATGAATAGACACGGTACTGGTAAGACTATGTAAACATGGTATATATCAAAATGTGCGTTAGAATGTCTAATTTTACCCCAAAAAAGAATTGAGTTTATATGATGTTCCATTTCAGAGCTAGGGGGACTTTTAGCTGGATAGGTCAGATTGATCATGACTGACCATGCTATTTATAGATGGCAAAATATCTACAGTGGTACATGTGAGAAACTTTTTATTTTATTTTAATTGAACTAGACAACTCACCCTTTAAAATGAGATATTGCATGGCTATGTACGCCCAGCAGAAAAAAAGTTATTTAGAAAATAAAACTTCAACCGGTCATAACTTTTTTTGTTGTCCTAGAAACACTACCCAGTGTAAATGCAGGCTCTTTTAAATGGCTTCCAACACCACAACTAAACATTTTATCAACTCAGTTCATTTTTTTCCTGGAAGCAGACAAGCCAAGCTTTCTCTGAAGGTCTTTCGTTGTCACACATTCACAACAGAGAATTTTCAATAAATCATTCAAAAACGCCATTCTGCCATAGAGAAGTCTAAAAACTATATAGAAATCCATGAAACTCTCAAAGAGTTAATGGCTGTCTGGTGGTCCACCTGAATATATAGAACAATATATGAAATATATAGAACAATATATAGAACAATATATGAAATATATAGAATATAATAGAACAATATATACTGTACTCCTTAACCCTTAGAAGATGAAAGACGCCAATTGGCGTCTTCATCAGAATTCCGTAAATGATCAATGACGCCAATTGGCGTCTTCACAGTTTTTGATGAATCTAAACATATTAATATGCTCCGAAGCGCTGTTTAAATTCCTGAGCTTATATTCCAACTACATTACCCAGAAAACCCGTGTCACGTGACACACGTGTACGTGTTGCCATTGGAAGCTGGTCCCACCCCCTGTAAACAGTGGGGGCAGAGGGAGTCTTCATAGTTTTCATTGTTTTGCCTGTTTGCCGTCTCGCCCGAGCGATTTTCTAGCAGAAAAAGTTGAAAGCAGTACTATTTATTTGAGCGAGTTTTGTGGTAGTAGTATTGATCCATACGCGTCCCAGTCGCCTTCTCCAGGCGGAGTAGCCCTGGTCCAGTGCTTACAGCGAGACTCGCTGCTCCCTCCCTCCTTTTTTCATTGTCTCCCCATCGTCGTCCGATGAGCTATACCGGGAAACCATTGAAGAAGACGATCAACCCGGAATGTTTTGAGGTAATCTTATTGTAGAAAATGCCCTTCTATAGTGATCAGAAATCATAAGATGATCGCTACAAATAGATGCTTGGATAATTACTACTACTAGTCAGATCATGACGCCAGAATGACTCACCACGATGGCCCCCAGCCATTAGCCAGCACCGAAGGTGCTGGCTAATGGTGTTGGTCGGTGCATTGGTGCTGGCTAAGGGCTGGAGGGGGGGGTTGGTGTCGATCGGTTGGTTGGTGCAGTACAAATGTATCGTAGCAGGCATGCACGCATGGCAGTATAAGTATTTTATATTGTAGCGTGCCTTATAGGCGATCTGATCTTTAGAGTAATGTTCGCTCCTTTTATTTACTGTCTACAAAGACGGAGAACAAACATGCATCGTTTACTGAAGCAACGCGTGGTTATGATGACGTTGCTACAAGGATCGGAGGGGGGACGGGGAGTGAAGCTAACAGTAGCGTATTATATAAGATCTGTATGACGTTTCATTGACGTCTGAGCTTGCATGATAATTGCATTCATTGTATATTGTATACAATCATGATTGTACATTGTTTAGTGTGTCTCCGTGTGATGATGATGATGACGATGATGTCAGATAGCCTACGTCCCCCCCCCCCCCCAACTGGCTATTGGCCGGGCTGACTACAGCTAAATGTTTATTTTTATATATTTAGAACTGGCATCGGAGGAGGAGGATGATGATGATGATGATGATGATGATGAAGACGAAGAGTCAAGACTGCGATGGAGTTCTCCGACACTGAACCGGATGCATTCATTCATTTCAGTTGTTTTTTTTTTAAATTTAGCCTACACACACACACACCGTCAAGAACAACTGGAATGCAGTGGTTTGGGGACACTGGGGAGTTTGGGGACAACTGTTTTGTATGTAGGCCTATTTATTTTCTGTAATATTTATTATAATTGTATTATGTTAGTAGTCATAAAAAATAAAAGACAAGCTTTTACAATGAGTTAGACCTGTCATGGCTATTTTGTTCACTAGTCTGAGGTTTATGGTTTGACTAAGCGAGTTTCAACTGTGATTTACTCTGTAACGGTAGATGGTAAGAACCCAATTTTTTTGTTATAATACAGTATATATTGAAGTCTATATTTTGATACATATCATGGGCACAAAGTCATATCAAAACAATGTCCTTGGATGAGTTTTTTATCAAAACTGTTTCTTCACAACAGGTTTTTGAGATACATGCATGAATAGACACGGTACTGGTAAGACTATGTAAACATGGTATATATCAAAATGTGCGTTAGAATGTCTAATTTTACCCCAAAAAAGAATTGAGTTTATATGATGTTCCATTTCAGAGCTAGGGGGACTTTTAGCTGGATAGGTCAGATTGATCATGACTGACCATGCTATTTATAGATGGCAAAATATCTACAGTGGTACATGTGAGAAACTTTTTATTTTATTTTAATTGAACTAGACAACTCACCCTTTAAAATGAGATATTGCATGGCTATGTACGCCCAGCAGAAAAAAAGTTATTTAGAAAATAAAACTTCAACCGGTCATAACTTTTTTTGTTGTCCTAGAAACACTACCCAGTGTAAATGCGGGCTCTTTTAAATGGCTTCCAACACCACAACTAAACATTTTATCAACTCAGTTCATTTTTTTCCTGGAAGCAGACAAGCCAAGCTTTCGCTGAAGGTCTTTTGTTGTCACACATTCACAACAGAGAATTTTCAATAAATCATTCAAAAACGCCATTCTGCCATAGAGAAGTCTAAAAACTATATAGAAATCCATGAAACTCTCAAAGAGTTAAAGGGGAATTTCTCCCTAAACCTTTTTTTTTTACAAAAGTAAGTTGATAATTATGTATATTGACCAAAAAAATATATATAAAAAAAAAAATAAAGATATAGGGGAGCTGGAGCAGCAGAAGGAGCTGGGGCTGCTGCTGGAGGGGTCTAACGCTAGAACTCCTATTCAATCGCACAGTTGTTTTTTGTTTACATCTGTTCTAGATGATGTGACAGCAACACAATGCATGTCAACATGCATTGTTGACACTGCACTCTACCTGGTCTGCGTGAGCTGTTGTTAGACCCCCCCAGCAGCAGCCCCAGCTCCAGCTCCACTATATCTTTATTTCTTTTCTTTTTTATATATTTTTTTGGTCAATATACATAATTATCAACTTACTTTTGTAAAAAAAGGTTTAGGGAGAAATTCCCCTTTAATGGCTGCCTGGTGATCCACCTGAATATATAGAACATATACCATCTCAGTGTCTGGGAGGACAGATAGTTACCATCTCGGTGTCTGGAAGGACCTCGAAGGCACTGAGCTGGTTGCGTGTCTCTCTCATGTAGCGTTCCTTCTCTGGACACATGTCAGGACACGTCCCCACGAACACCTTGGACATGTCCAGGTCCGTCCTCTTAGAGCGGCCTGCGATGCGAGGAAGTTTGGAAAACAAAAAATAAATCACACCCGTGTGAAGTGAGGGGCGCTCTTATCAACATACATCAGCTCATTCCGGCCAATCACAATTTGCGTCCTCACCTTCGTCTTCAATGTTTGCGTTTACACGTTCGTTGTCTATGGCATTCAATGTTAGCGTTAGGACAAACACTCAAAACTGGCCACGCATTGTCAAAGGCATTCGATGTTTGTGTTAGGACGATGTTTGCGTTTACACAAACCCCTCAAAGCTGAACATGGGAGGGGCACGCTGCAGCCAGCCTACCTGAGTTCTGAGGAGCTGTGCTGGGATTCACTAATTTGCATTGACGTTGATCTCCTTTCATCAATAAACCCAGAAACAGTGACAGTCAATACTTCCTTTATCAATAAACCCAGAAACAGTGACAGTCAATACTTCCTTTATCAATAAACCCAGAAACAGTAACCGTCAATACTTCCTTTATCAATAAACCCAGAAACAGTAACCGTCAATACTTCCTTTATCAATAAACCCAGAAACAGTGTCCGTCAATACTTCCTTTATCAATAAACCCAGAAACAGTGACCGTCAATACTTCTTTATCAATAAACCCAGAAACAGTAACCGTCAATACTTCCTTTATCAATAAACCCAGAAACAGTGACCGTCAATACTTCCTTTGATCCTTTTATTTGTTGAAAATAGCAGACACGTCGCAGCGCGACGCGTTGTGAGCTTGTAGAAGCTATTTTCAGCATGCAACCAAGTGTAAAATGACTTATATTGGATCTCTTGTCCACTAGTCCCTTCCTAACATTTTAGTCTAGTTTTTATTTGTTGACGAAATTGTCGATACATTTAGTCTTAGTTTTAGTCGTCATAGCTTAGTTTTCATGTAGTTTCCATTTAGTTTTCGTCAGTGGAAAAAGGTCGACGAACATTTTTCGTCTTAGTTTTAGTCGACGAAAACAACACTGATCGACACTGCGGGGGCGGAGCTATGGGGGCGGAGCTACGGGGGCGGAGCTATGGGGGCAGCGCTACGGGGGGGCGGAGCTACGCTACCTTGACGCAGTATCTTGTCCCGCTGCTCCAGGAGGCGGTACTTGTCCTCGGCGGTCTCGGCCAGCTGGCCAATCAGGTGCAGGATGGAGGAGGGGACGGGGCGCTCGGAGGAGGAGGAGCTGCTGGTTGTGGGCGGGGCATCCGGGCCCGGCTCCTCCCCTCTCTGCTGACCGTCACTGTCCATCTGGAGGGTCTTAGCTGACGCTGGCTTCTTGACCGGAGAGCTGACACTGGACACAGACACCAGCACACGGGCGCACGCACGCACGCACATTAAAAAAGAATCACACCCGTGTGAACTGAGTGGTGTAAGGCCTGTCTGACGTAATGAAATCATGTCTGACGTAATGAAATCACACCCGGGTGAACAGGGTGAACATAGCAACAATGCTCATTTTTTCTGGACTAACAAAGCCAGTTGTCTGACGTAATGAAATCACACCCGGGTGAACATAGCAACCATGCTCATTTTTTCTGCACTAACAAAGCCAGTTGTAGGAGTGGTTTTTTTTTTCTCTCTCTCTCACACACACTCACTCACTCACTCACACACACACACAGCAAGGCTGGACAAACAAGCTACTTTACTTTACTACACATGTGCATTATGAGATATAACCCCTCTACCTACTCCCCCCCCCCCCCCCCCCCATCTCTCTCTCTCTCTCTCATTAGCAGGCAACAGTGCAGCACTATCTCTCTCTCTGTTTCTGGCACAACAGCGCCCCTACTGGTACTCATAGTCATACTGGTGCTCATAGTCACATAGGTGAACACGGACATTGCTGTTCCTTGGAGTGGTTGCACCACTCAAAAACACAAAGCATTCTCAGATGGGGGGGGTTGTGGGGGGGGTGGGGGGGGTTCCGCGGCCAAATATATCTATATCATTCTGGGGGTCGTTGGCACAAGGACGTTTGAGAATTACTGATTTAGAAAAGGGGTTCTCAACCCGTGGGTCGCGACTCGTGACCCCTCGGGGGGGTCTCCAAATTACTTTGGGGGATCCCCAAACTATTTAAAAAAAATATATATATATGTTTTTTGCACCTGAATGGCTGGAATATGGAAATGAAGAGTTTACATAGTACACATAGTGAATATGGAAATGAAGAGTTTACATAGTACACATAGTGAATATGGAAATGAAGAGTTTACATAGTACACATAGTGCATGCATACACTTTTCCTTAATTTCCTTAGAGTGGGGGGAGAGGAGGGGCTATGGGGTACAGTAGCTCAGGCTATGGGGTACGGTAGCTCAGGCTATGGGGTACGGTAGCTCAGGCTATGGGGTACGGTAGCCCAGGCTATGGGGTACGGTAGCTCAGGCTATGGGGTACGGTAGCTCAGGCTATGGGGTACGGTAGCTCAGGCTATGGGGTACGGTAGCTCAGGCTATGGGGTACGGTAGCTCAGGCTATGGGGTACGGTAGCTCAGGCTATGGGGTACGGTAGCTCAGGCTATGGGGTACGGTAGCTCAGGCTATGGGGTACAGTAGCTCAGGCTATGGGGTACAGTAGCTCAGGCTATGGGGTACAGTAGCTCAGGCTATGGGGTACAGTAGCTCAGGCTATGGGGTACAGTAGCTCAGGCTATGGGGTACAGTAGCTCAGGCTATGGGGTACAGTAGCTCAGGCTATGGGGTACAGGGCCCACAATATACATAAAGTAATTACAAGTATTTTAAGGCTTACCTGCGGGGGGTAAAGATGGCGCTGACCGGTGGAACTCTAGGTGGCGCCGTTGGTCGTCTGACCGGAGACGAGGATGACGAGGAGCTCTGGGCCTTCATCTCCTCCTCCTGCCTCTTCGGGGGGGCTCTCTTTCCCTTCTCTGCTGGACCTGATTAACAACCCTTTATCCTTTAGTTCCAACACACTTCCCCCCTTTATCCTTTAGTTCCAACACACTTCCCCCTTTATCCTTTAGTTCCAACACACTTCCCCCTTTATCCTTTAGTTCCAACACACTTCCCCCCTTTATCCTTTAGTTCCAACACACTTCCCCCTTTATCCTTTAGTTCCAACACACTTCCCCCTTTATCCTTTAGTTCCAACACACTTCCCCCCTTTATCCTTTAGTTCCAATACACTTCCCCCTTTATCCTTTAGTTCCAACACACTTCCCCCTTTATCCTTTAGTTCCAACACACTTCCCCCTTTATCCTTTAGTTCCAACACACTTCCCCCCTTTATCCTTTAGTTCCAACACACTTCCCCCTTTATCCTTTAGTTCCAACACACTTCCCCCCTTTATCCTTTAGTTCCAACACACTTCCCCCTTTATCCTTTAGTTCCAACACACTTCCCCCCTTTATCCTTTAGTTCCAACACACTTCCCCCTTTATCCTTTAGTTCCAACACACTTCCCCCCTTTATCCTTTAGTTCCAACACACTTCCCCCCTTTATCCTTTAGTTCCAACACACTTCCCCCTTTATCCTTTAGTTCCAACACACTTCCCCCCTTTATCCTTTAGTTCCAACACACTTCCCCCCTTATCCTTTAGTTCCAACACACTTCCCCCCTTATCCTTTAGTTCCAACACACTTCCCCCCTTATCCTTTAGTTCCAACACACTTCCCCCCTTATCCTTTAGTTCCAACACACTTCCCCCCTTATCCTTTAGTTCCAACACACTTCCCCCCTTATCCTTTAGTTCTAACACACACACACACACACACACACACACACACACACACACGCACACGCACACGCACACGCACACGCACACGCACACGCACACACACACGATATTTACTCTGTTTCTTCCTCTGCCAGAGAATGTAGAGTTCGTGTCGCTGGAGGTTTTTGCCCTTCTTCTTTGCCTTGGCTGCAGATTCCTGAAGGAGACACAGTTCAAACATGTCCTTAACATGTCCTGAAGGAGACACAGTTCAAACATGTCCTTAACATGTCCTGAAGGAGACACAGTTCAAACATGTCCTTAACATGTCCTGAAGGAGACACAGTTCAAACATGTCCTTAACATGTCCTGAAGGAGACACAGTTCAAACATGTCCTTAACATGTCCTGAAGGAGACACAGTTCAAACATGTCCTTAACATGTCCTGAAGGAGACACAGTTCAAACATGTCCTTAACATGTCCTGAAGGAGACACAGTTCAAACATGTCCTTAACATGTCCTGAAGGAGACACAGTTCAAACATGTCCTTAACATGTCCTGAAGGAGACACAGTTCAAACATGTCCTTAACATGTCCTGAAGGAGACACAGTTCAAACATGTCCTTAACATGTCCTGAAGGAGACACAGTTCAAACATGTCCTTAACATGTCCTGAAGGAGACACAGTTCAAACATGTCTGTGTCATAAAGACACAGTTCAAACATGTCCTTGTCATAAAGACACAGTTCAAACATGTCCTTGTCATAAAGACACAGTTCAAACATGTCCGTGTCATAAAGACACAGTTCAAACATGTCCTTGTCATAAAGATGTGCTTGACGTCATTAACATTAACACAGTGTTTACATCCTGGAGCCAGTGTGGGTCCCATGGGTCGACAAAATAAGGTCATCAAGCATCTCGTTTGGAATATCAACGCTTCGAAAGAGAGCTCAGACGAGGTAGCGCGATGTAGTAGTGGAACATTATACCTCCCGGTCTTGGGGGGGAATGGAAGGCGGGGCTTTTCAGAGTAAAATCACCCTCATCTGCTGGGCACTCTAGCGCCTTTATTTTGAAAAATTCCGGCACATAAAAAGTGGTAATAGTGACTAGCAGTGAATAAACTCACGTGGTCGTGGAAGTGCACGTTGCCAGGTTCTAGTTAATAGTGAGTAGCAGTGAATGGACTCACGTTGCCAGGTTCTCGTTAACAGTGAGTAGCAGTGAATGGACTCACGTTGCCAGGTTCTAGTTAACAGTGAGTAGCAGTGAATGGACTCACGTTGCCAGGTTCTCGTTAACAGTGAGTAGCAGTGAATGGACTCACGTTGCCAGGTTCTAGTTAACAGTGAGTAGCAGTGAATGGACTCACGTTGCCAGGTTCTAGTTAATAGTGAGTAGCAGTGAATGGACTCACATTGCCAGGTTCTAGTTAATAGTGAGCAGTGAATGGACTCACGTTGCCAGGTTCTAGTTAATAGTGAGCAGTGAATGGACTCACGTTGCCAGGTTCTAGTTAATAGTGAGTAGCAGTGAATGGACTCACATTGCCAGGTTCTAGTTAATAGTGAGCAGTGAATGGACTCACGTTGCCAGGTTCTAGTTAATAGTGAGTAGCAGTGAATGGACTCACGTTGCCAGGTTCTCGTTAACAGTGAGTAGCAGTGAATGGACTCACGTTGCCAGGTTCTAGTTAATAGTGAGTAGCAGTGAATGGACTCACGTTGCCAGGTTCTCGTTAACAGTGAGTAGCAGTGAATGGACTCACGTTGCCAGGTTCTAGTTAATAGTGAGTAGCAGTGAATGGACTCACGTTGCCAGGTTCTCGTTAACAGTGAGTAGCAGTGAATGGACTCACGTTGCCAGGTTCTAGTTAATAGTGAGTAGCAGTGAATGGACTCACGTTGCCAGGTTCTAGTTAACAGTGAGTAGCAGTGAATGGACTCACGTTGCCAGGTTCTAGTTAGTAGTGAGTAGCAGTGAATGGACTCACGTTGCCAGGTTCTAGTTAACAGTGAGTAGCAGTGAATGGACTCACGTTGCCAGGTTCTAGTTAACAGTGAGTAGCAGTGAATGGACTCACGTTGCCAGGTTCTCGTTAACAGTGAGTAGCGGTGAATGGACTCACGTTGCCAGGTTCTCGTTAACAGTGAGTAGCAGTGAATGGACTCACGTTGCCAGGTTCTAGTTAATAGTGAGCAGTGAATGGACTCACGTTGCCAGGTTCTAGTTAATAGTGAGCAGTGAATGGACTCACATTGCCAGGTTCTAGTTAATAGTGAGCAGTGAATGGACTCACGTTGCCAGGTTCTAGTTAATAGTGAGCAGTGAATGGACTCACGTTGCCAGGTTCTACTTAACAGTGAGTAGCAGTGAATGGACTCACGTTGCCAGGTTCTCGTTAACAGTGAGTAGCAGTGAATGGCCTCACGTTGCCAGGTTCTCGTTAACAGTGAGTAGCGGTGAATGGACTCACGTTGCCAGGTTCTCGTTAACAGTGAGTAGCGGTGAATGGACTCACGTTGCCAGGTTCTCGTTAACAGTGAGTAGCAGTGAATGGACTCACGTTGCCAGGTTCTAGTTAATAGTGAGCAGTGAATGGACTCACGTTGCCAGGTTCTAGTTAATAGTGAGCAGTGAATGGACTCACGTTGCCAGGTTCTAGTTAATAGTGAGCAGTGAATGGACTCACGTTGCCAGGTTCTAGTTAATAGTGAGCAGTGAATGGACTCACGTTGCCAGGTTCTACTTAACAGCGAGTAGCAGTGAATGGACTCACGTTGCCAGGTTCTCGTTAACAGTGAGTAGCAGTGAATGGACTCACGTTGCCAGGTTCTAGTTAATAGTGAGCAGTGAATGGACTCACGTTGCCAGGTTCTAGTTAATAGTGAGCAGTGAATGGACTCACGTTGCCAGGTTCTAGTTAATAGTGAGCAGTGAATGGACTCACGTTGCCAGGTTCTAGTTAATAGTGAGCAGTGAATGGACTCACGTTGCCAGGTTCTAGTTAGTAGTGAGTAGCAGTGAATGGACTCACGTTGCCAGGTTCTAGTTAACAGTGAGTAGCGGTGAATAAACTCACGTGGTCTCTGAAGTGCACGATGGCCAGGTTCTGGTTAACAGTGAGTAGTGGTGAATAAACTCACGTGGTCTCTGAAGTGCACGATGGCCAGGTTCTGGTTAACAGTGAGTAGCGGTGAATAAACTCACGTGGTCTCTGAAGTGCACGATGGCCAGGTTCTGGTTAACAGTGAGTAGCAGTGAATAAACTCACGTGGTCTCTGAAGTGCACGATGGCCAGGTTCTTGTGCGGGCGGCAGTAGACCGTCCTCAGCGCTCCGTACTGACTGAAGTGTTTGGTCAGAATGTCCTTCTTGTTGAGCTGAGGAGGGACGTTCTTACACTGCAGCACCATCAGCTCTCTGAGCTCATTGGGCGACAGACCCTCCGTGCTCTCCGCCCGTTGGCTGCCGCGTCTGGCCGGGGTCGTGGCCAAGGGCTCCGCCTTCACGGCTTTGGCTGAATCTGGTTGGACAATAAATAAAAAATGACAAAATTAAATGAAATGATAATTCACCTTTAGCTAAGCCCCGCCCTCTCCCACTTAAGACACTCTTATATGTATTCTTCATATAAAATACACCCACGTACCCGTGGTGTCCACCAGCTCTCTCTCCAGAACCTCTCTGGTGGGAGCCTGGGCCCTGCAGGGTGGCGGACCCCCCTGAGCGGGGCTGGGGTCCGTCCACTCTGCTGCTGCTGGTGCCTGGGGGGCCATGGGGGGCTGCTGCAGGGGGCTCCTGCTGTCCCGCGTCCACTCTGCTGCCTGGCCCGTGGGGCTCCTGTTCCTCAGCGCTGGCTCACTGCGTCTGGCCTCCTTCAGGACGCCACTCAGCGCCCGACCGAACAGGCCGGCCACCGGGCCCCGAGAACGCAGCAGAGGCCTCTTCTGTACAACCAGGAGGCAAACAATGACGGAGGCATTAGATTTAGGTCAAAAGGATCATCCTAGATGTTCAGTCCAACATCTGCACATGTTTGTATCTGTACTAGCCTATGTTCATGTATCTGTACTAGCCCTATGTTCATGCCTATATATTTATTATGTCGGTTTAGATTTCGTATATTGTGTATTTTGCCCTGCCACGAAAAGATGAGAGAGAGAGAGAGAGAGAGAGAGACACAGAGACAGAGACAGAGACAGAGCGAGACAGAGACACAGAGAGACAGAGAGAGAGACAGAGAGACAGAGAGAGATAGAGAGACAGAGAGACAGAGACAGAGAGAGATAGAGAGACAGAGAGAGAGAGACAGAGAGAGAGAGAGAGAGAGAGAGAGACAGAGAGAGACAGAGAGAGACAGAAAGAGAGAGACAGAGAGACAGAGAGAGATAGAGAGAGACAGAGGAGTGTATCAATGCATACACAGTGCTGCCTTGATCCCGCCTCTAGCTGCCACTGATTGGCCAGGCCGTTTGGTGGCCGGAGCATCAAGTCTGCCTGAGAGTTCCCAGATGGGAGCAGGAGGGGGGAACCCAGTGTACTCTCTGCTGCCCCATCTGGCGGAGTCAGGTTACGGGAGCAGTGCATGTTGGCCAACCTTACTGCATGTTCCCAGTGTACTCTCTGCTGCCCCATCTGGCGGAGTCAGGTTACGGGAGCAGTGCATGTTCGCCAACCTTACTGCATGTTCGGACTAACTCTCTGCTGCCCCATCTGGCGGAGTCAGGTTACGGGAGCAGTGCATGTTCGCCAACCTTACTGCATGTTCGGACTAACTCTCTGCTGCCCCATCTGGCGGAGTCAGGTTACGGGAGCAGTGCATGTTGGCCAACCTTCCTGCATGTTCCGACTAACGGGACTTCGGATCTATGGGCAGTCCCCGTACGTGTGTGCGTTAATGTAACAAAGGTGCAGACGATCAGAAATCAGCAGAGAGCGAGCGACGTTTTCGCTACTCTATGCCGTATTGAAGTGGACTGACTCTGCCACAGACATTTTTTTTTCTCCCTGGAAATAAAAACGTCTGGGTTTCCGAGGCTACCATAACGCTGACCTGTGGTTGTGGAGGCGTCTCCCCCTCCGTCTGGGGACTCTACGTATGTTACATATTGTGTTTAATGACCTGTGGTTGTGGAGGCGTCTCCCCCTCCGTCTGGGGACTCTACGTGTGTTACATATTGTGTTTAATGACCTGTGGTTGTGGAGGCGTCTCCCCCTCCGTCTGGGGACTCTACGTATGTTACATATTGTGTTTAAATAATGACCTGTGGTTGCCGTGGCGTCTCCCCCTCCGTCTGGGGACTCTACGTATGTTACATATTGTGTTTAATGACCTGTGGTTGCCGTGGCGTCTCCCCCTCCGTCTGGGGACTCTACGTATGTTACATATTGTGTTTAATGACCTGTGGTTGTGGAGGCGTCTCCCCCTCCGTCTGGGGACTCTACGTATGTTACATATTGTGTTTAATGACCTGTGGTTGCCGTGGCGTCTCCCCCTCCGTCTGGGGACTCTACGTATGTTACATATTGTGTTTAATGACCTGTGGTTGCCGTGGCGTCTCCCCCTCCGTCTGGGGACTCTACGTATGTTACATATTGTGTTTAATGACCTGTGGTTGCCGTGGCGTCTCCCCCTCCGTCTGGGGACTCTACGTATGTTACATATTGTGTTTAATGACCTGTGGTTGCCGTGGCGTCTCCCCCTCCGTCTGGGGACTCTACGTATGTTACATATTGTGTTTAATGACCTGTGGTTGTGGAGGCGTCTCCCCCTCCGTCTGGGGACTCTACGTATGTTACATATTGTGTTTAAATAATGACCTGTGGTTGCCGTGGCGTCTCCCCCTCCGCCTGGGGACTCTACGTATGTTACATATTGTGTTTAATGACCTGTGGTTGTGGAGGCGTCTCCCCCTCCGTCTGGGGACTCTACGTATGTTACATATTGTGTTTAATGACCTGTGGTTGTGGAGGCGTCTCCCCCTCCGCCTGGGGACTCTACGTATGTTACATATTGTGTTTAATGACCTGTGGTTGTGGAGGCGTCTCCCCCTCCGCCTGGGGACTCTACGTATGTTACATATTGTGTTTAAATAATGACCTGTGGTTGCCGTGGCGTCTCCCCCTCCGTCTGGGGACTCTACGTATGTTACATATTGTGTTTAATGACCTGTGGTTGCCGTGGCGTCTCCCCCTCCGTCTGGGGACTCTCCTCCTTCTTGGCTCTCTCTGGCCCGTCGGGACCCGACGGGCTGTCCTTCCGCTTGGTTCCTTTGCTGGGCCGCTGTGCAGCGAACGGGTTGGATTCCCCCGTGGCCTCCCGGTCAGCCGCGTTGGAGGACAAGGAGGAGGAGGAGCTCCTCTCCTCTGCGGGGGCGTCCTTGGCGAACGGAGACGCCTGACCGAAGCTGCTCGCCCCGAAGAGGGGAGCTACGCTCTGTGGCTGGAGCACTGTGGTTGAAAAGCTGAGAGACAAGAACAAGGCAAGTGGATTTGCATTATTTTATTATTGCTTTGTGTTTTTTTAACCCATATTGACCTGAGATCAGATTCACCTGAATGTAGACGGGGTGGTGGGCTCGGTAGGGGGGGGGGGGACTCACCTGAATGTAGACGGGGTGGTGGGCTCGGTAGGGGGGGGGGGGACTCACCTGAATGTAGACGGGGTGGTGGGCTCGGTGGGGGGGCTCACCTGAATGTAGACGGGGTGGTGGGCTCGGTGGGGGGGGGGGGACTCACCTGAATGTAGACGGGGTGGTGGGCTCGGTGGGGGGGGGGGGGGGGCTCACCTGAATGTAGACGGGGTGGTGGGCTCGGTGGGGGGGGGGGGCTCACCTGAATGTAGACGGGGTGGTGGGCTCGGTGGGGGGGGGGGGCTCACCTGAATGTAGACGGCGTGGTGGGCTCGGTGGGGGGACTCACCTGAATGTAGACGGGGTGGTGGGCTCGGTGGGGGGGGGGGGGCTCACCTGAATGTAGACGGGGTGGTGGGCTCGGTGGGGGGGGGGCTCACCTGAATGTAGACGGGGTGGTGGGCTCGGTGGGGGGGGGCTCACCTGAATGTAGACGGGGTGGTGGGCTCGGTGGGGGGGGGGGGGGGGGGCTCACCTGAATGTAGACGGGGTGGTGGGCTCGGTGGGGGGGGGCTCACCTGAATGTAGACGGGGTGGTGGGCTCGGTGGGGGGGGGGCTCACCTGAATGTAGACGGGGTGGTGGGCTCGGTGGGGGGGGGGGGCTCACCTGAATGTAGACGGGGTGGTGGGCTCGGTGGGGGGGGGGCTCACCTGAATGTAGACGGGGTGGTGGGCTCGGTGGGGGGGGGGGGCTCACCTGAATGTAGACGGGGTGGTGGGCTCGGTGGGGGGGGGGGCTCACCTGAATGTAGACGGGGTGGTGGGCTCGGTGGGGGGGGGGCTCACCTGAATGTAGACGGGGTGGTGGGCTCGGTGGGGGGGGGGGGGGGGGGGGGGCTCACCTGAATGTAGACGGGGTGGTGGGCTCGGTGGGGGGGGGTGGGGGGGCTCACCTGAATGTAGACGGGGTGGTGGGCTCAGTGGGGGGTGCAGTGTTGGTGCCACAGGGCGAAGCTGGCTGGGAGAAGGTGAACTGCAGCGCCGCAGAGCCTCCGGTGGTGGAGGAGGAGGAGGCGGTGGAGGCCTGAGGCGGCGGAGGCTCCTTCTGGGCGGAGATGTGAGCAGGCTGGGAGAAGCTGAAGCCCAGGGGTGGTGCTGGTGCTGGAGGAGGAGGAGGAGGAGGAGGAGGAGGAGAGCTGCTCTCCATGCCAGACCCAGCAGCGCTGCTCGGTTCAGGGTTGTTGTTGGAGGAGGAGGAGGAGGGGGGTGGTGGTGGTGGTGGTGGTTCGGGGCTGGCACTGAAGATGGGCTTAAACAGCACCTCGTTGGCGGGCTTGAAGCTGAACTGGGGCAGGGCCACGCCTCTGCTTTGGCTCGAACCCTGAGCCGTTGAGCCGAACACCCCCCCAGCAGAGGACGATGCACCTTGAGGGGTTGACCCAAACACCCCCCCAGCAGAGGACGATGAACCCTGAGCCACTGACCCAAACACCCCCCCAGCAGAGGAGGAGGAGCCAGTGGACAGAGGCTGGCCGAAGGGGGTGTGTCCAAAAGAGCCTGTGGTGGAGGAGGTGGAACCTGTGGACAGACATTAACCCATTTTGAGCGGGAACCCCTTTTGGTGGTAACATACATTATGTTATAATTTAGCTATTGAAAAATAGCAGATCTACAAGCTCATAGCGCGCCAACTTGTAGGTCTGCTATTTTTGAAAAATCGTTAAAATGTGCCTCAAATCAAGTCATGATTTTGTTTTAAATTTCAACGTCAGGCCTAAATGGGTTAAGATGGGTTCTGATTGATAACAAGGTTCAAGGTTGTCTTTATTTGTCTCCCTTGGGAGACATGTGTCTTGGAGACGGAGTCACAGCTGCATACAAATAACATAAGAAAAGGAAAAACACCATGAAACACCCAACATACAGAACAGAGATATTGCACACATTCCCTTGATAAAGTGCAACTAGTCAATAAAGTGCATTCGGCGATCTCTGATTGAGCATTTTGATTGACAGGGGAACAAATGAGTGTTTGCCCATGATCTTCCCAGCCATAATTGCTAGCCTACTTATTTGAGATTTGTACTTCACAGTTAGATTTCCAAACCAGCTGGACATACCGTATCTTAAGATTGACTCTATACTAGCTCTGTAAAAGGTCAACATGATATTTACACTGACTCCGAAAAGCCTAACACCGGGGCTCCACCGGGCGCGTCAGCGTCGCGTCTCCGTCACCGTCAGGGAATGTTGATGTTATTGTCATGGACACTAATCGTACTGTGGTCTCCTATGGACCTGTTTGATGTTATGGTCATGGACACTAATCGCACTGTGGTCTCCTATGGACCTGTTTGATGTTATGGTCATGGACACTAATCGCACTGTGGTCTCCTATGGACCTGTTTGATGTTATGGTCATGGACACTAATCGCACTGTGGTCTCCTATGGACCTGTTTGATGTTATGGTCATGGACACTAATCGTACTGTGGTCTCCTATGGACCTGTTTGATGTTATGGTCATGGACACTAATCGCACTGTGGTCTCCTATGGACCTGTTTGATGTTATGGTCATGGACACTAATCGCACTGTGGTCTCCTATGGACCTGTTTGATGTTATGGTCATGGACACTAATCGTACTGTGGAACAACAGTTCAATTCCATGATGGAGGGGATGAAACAGTTCTGCATGCTCTAACCCACCTGTGGTGGTGGTAGTGTGGGAGGCAGCAGACGAGAGGCTGAACACTGAAGCCTGCTGACCGAAGCCTGGAGGAGGAGGAGGCTGCTGACCGAAGCCTGGAGGAGGAGGAGGCTGCTGACCGAAGCCTGGAGGAGGAGGAGGCTGCTGACCGAAGGCTGGAGCAGGAGGAGGCTGCTGCTGACCGAAGGCTGGAGCAGGAGGAGGCTGCTGACCGAAGCCTGGAGGAGGAGGAGGCTGCTGCTGACCGAAGGCTGGAGCAGGAGGAGGCTGCTGACCGAAGCCTGGAGGAGGAGGAGGCTGCTGACCGAAGGCTGGAGGAGGAGGAGGCTGCTGACCGAAGGCTGGAGGAGGCTGCTGACCGAAGACCGACTGCTGACCGAACGCTGGAGTCTGTCCAAACACGGCTCCACTCACCTGGAGGGAGCGGAGCAACGCAGTATATCACAGTTAAAAAATAATAAACATTCATTAATTAATTGCGTTTTCGGCATAGAGAATTGAGGCTTGAATATAGAATATTATTCTAAATACGTATTTTATTGATGGTAATAGTAATGCTCCTAAACATGTATTATATTGATAATAATAAATATTATAATTATTCTTAATGATACCGACCTGTCCAAAAGCTGCTGTGCTGCCACTGCCCGCCCCGAACATAGAGCTGCTGCTCATAGAGCTGCTGCTCATAGAGCTGCTCTGACCAAAGGCCTGGAACAGAATAGATCATTGATTAGTGATCTCTTGGGTCTCCAGACACCGTACAGGAGACACATTGATTAGTGATCTCTTGGGTCTCCAGACACCGTACAGGAGACACATTGATTAGTGATCTCTTGGGTCTCCAGACACCGTACAGGAGACACATTGATTAGTGATCTCTTGGGTCTCCAGACACCGTACAGGAGACACATTGATTAGTGATCTCTTGGGTCTCCAGACACCGTACAGGAGACACATTGATTAGTGATCTCTTGGGTCTCCGGACACCGTACAGGAGACACATTGATTAGTGATCTCTTGGGTCTCCAGACACCGTACAGGAGACACACCTAGAACGCCCAGGACCAAGTATCTTCGTCTTATCTATTAGTAACGCCCGACGCCACAACACAGCCATCAAACAAAAATGTTTGATGTTTGAATTAAACACGGACAAGACACAAGACAGCCGTCTCAATAGTGTGACTGAGGCCTAAGGCTTCGTACACACATATCAGACGAACATGCTCTGTGCTGTCCGTGTTTCATGGCCGCCTCAATGCTTTTCCAATGAAAGTCACGTGGTTTGACCAAACAGTTGTGTGTGATGGGGGGAGGGGGGGGGGGGGGGGGGGGGGGCAATCAAACACAAGTGTTTGGTCAAACCACGTGACTTCCATTGGAAAAGCATTGGGGCGGCCATGAAACACAGGCAGAGCACAGCACAGTTGTTCTTTGTGTGTGTACGAAGCCTGAGAAAACGTACTAGTGACTACGTCACACAGGAAGGAATAACAACAGCATCACTACAACACTGGAGCATGGTAACCTGCCTGGCTCATCGGGGTTGGCGGTTCAGATCCCTGTGGCTGTCCGAACAGCGAGCTCTGACCCAGAGAGGAGGACGCCGTCTGTCCAAAGGAGGGAGTCTGTCCGAACATGGAGGTCCCAGCTGGGCCTGTGTGACACCATGGAGAACATTTATTACAGTATCACACCATTCACAGGCCTGTCACAAGTATTACTTCATCGCCTAATTGCAATTATTTTTTCATGATCGTCAATCGTTTCCAACAATGTCCATACATTTAAAAGAAAGGAAATAGCAGAAATAGTTGATCTACAAGCTTACAACACGTCACGTTGTAAGCTTGTAGATCAACTATTTGCTATTTTGAAGGAAAAAAAATAACATAGAATGTTGCGCAACAGACTCTTCCAGCCTGTGGAGCAATGCGATCGGTTTTGATATCAATAAATCTCCATCCTTTTGATCAATCTCAGTCCTGAGCGCTGGGCGTTACTAATTGAAAGGGCGGAGAACTTCATCCTAAATAGTGCATTTATATAGCGCCTTTATCCAAGGCGCTTTACATAGATTGTGCATTACATTCACCCATTCACACACACACTCATACACCGATTGCGGCGGAAGCCATGCAAGGTACCAACCAGCAAAATCGGGAGAAATTTGGGGTTCAGTGTCTTGCCCAAGGACACTTCGACATGTAGCCAGGAGGAGCCGGGATTCGACCCGCCGACCCATGGATCATTGGACGACCTGCTCTACCTCTTGAGCCCTGTGCGCTCAGGGTGTTAATCGTCAACTTAAAAAATTGTAATAGTGACAGCCCTAACCACTCAGTGTCATTAGCGTTAGGGTGATTTAGGGCTACCTTCCTACCTACCTCCAACAGCTGGTGTGTGTCCCTGCATCATAGCGGACTGTGGGAACATTCCAGACTGGAAGAACGCAGCACTCTGTGGCTGAGAGCCAAACGCAGCAGTCTGTGGCTGAGAGCCAAACGCAGCAGTCTGTGGCTGAGAGCCAAACGCTGCAGTCTGTGGCTGAGAGCCAAACGCAGCGCTCTGTGGCTGAGAGCCAAACGCAGCGCTCTGTGGCTGAGAGCCAAACGCAGCACTCTGTGGCTGAGAGCCAAACGCAGCGCTCTGTGGCTGAGAGCCAAACGCTGCAGTCTGTGGCTGAGAGCCAAACGCAGACTGGAACATCCCCGGCTTGTTGCTGCTGCCGCCACCGCCGGGAACCTGGAAGGCGCCCCCTTGAGGCGAAGCCCCGAACAGACCCCCGCTGGGATTCATTTCACCGAGTCGAAACTAAAGCATTGATGTGTGTCTGTTTGCTCTGTTTGTTTTCTCTGTCTTCTTCGCTGCAGATTCCTGAAGCAGAAACAAAAAAAACACAATCAGGTAAATACATACAAACCACAGAATAAACTAGAACTGCACTCTGTCGAGTGCCTACTTGCTTGTTGCACACAAGTAGGCCAGAAATGGCCTAGTGCGCAAGCAGAGCGTGCAACTACTGTCGACCACTACAAACTGTCAAATCTCAGCTATGTATATGTCATTTGTAAGTTGATTAGCGGTATACTGTGGTTACTTTGCGTATGCCCCGTTTGATGCGTATGTATCGTAGCAGCATAATGACGTCAGGGTATAACTGGTACAACTAGCTCTCAATGATGACGTAATAAAGATGTGGATTAAAGGACCCAATGCCAGGGTGTAATTGGTTTTCGATGGTGACGTAATGACGATATGTTTAAGTGTCGGGAGGATTAAAGGTAATGCCCCCAATGTATGCATGTATGTAATCTGACACCACTGCCATATCAAGCACAAGTAGTCATTATGTCATACGCTGGCACGGCGCATACGCATCAAACGGCGACATACGCATCGAAGCACTGGACGAAAACTATTACTTGCGCGCTCTGCTTGCGCAAGTAATTACTTTCCGTCTGTTTTCACAAATCATTTCTTCTGTGCGGAAAGACAAAACAGTTCTGTTGTGTGTGTTTTGGTGCATCAGATTCACCACAGACACATTGTTTATAGGATCAATATAAAAATAGAAAAATTGCATCATGTACAGTATATTCATTGCATCCCATATACGTAGAGCTTGTAGACCTGCTATTTTCAAAATATATTTGGGTTTTTTATGTTTTTGAGTGGTGTAAACCACTCCTACAACTGGCTTTGTTAGTCTGTGCAGAAGAAATGAGCATGGTTGCTATGTTCACCCTGTTCACCCGGGTGTGATTTCATTATTGAGTGGTGTTAAACCACTCCTACAACTGGCTTTGTTAGTCTGTGCAGAAAAAATGAGCATGGTTGCTATGTTCACCCTGTTCACCCGGGTGTGATTTCATTATTGAGTGGTGTAAACCACTCCTACAACTGGCTTTGTTAGTCTGTGCAGAAAAAATGAGCATGGTTGCTATGTTCACCCGGGTGTGATTTCATTACGTCAGACATGATTTCATTACGTCAGACAGGCTATATAACTACACTACTATTACACTACTCAGTTCACACGGGTGTGCTTTTTTGATTGACAAAGAGATCCATTATTAATGAATTGCATTTTATAGCGCTTTTCCAAGTGCTCAAAGCGCTTTACAATGGTCCATTCATTCATACATTGGGAGGTGAAGCGGCGAACAGTCGACGCCACATTCACACACCACATTCCCACTCACACCGACCGACTCATTGGGGGCAGAGTGGAGTTCAGTGTCGTCTTGCTCAAGGACCCTTTGACATGTGGACAGGAGGAGGAGCCGGGACTCGAACCGCCGACCCAGGGATCATTGGACCACCTGCTCTACCTCCTGAGACACAGCCGCCCTGGAACTATACCAGTGGTTCTCAAAGTGCCCTCTGAGGTCCTTCTCAGGGGGGGGGGGGGGGGGGGGGGGGGGGTCTGTACTGTACTGTGTACACATGGAACCAAATGGACCCTTACAGGTCTGTAACTCTGAGAGTGTAACACATGGAACCAAATGGACCCTTACGGGTCTGTAACTCTGAGAGTGTAACACATGGAACCAAATGGACCCTTACGGGTCTGTAACTCTGAGAGTGTAACACATGGAACCAAATGGACCCTTACAGGTCTGTAACTCTGAGAGTGTAACACATGGACCCTTATGGGTCTGTAACTCTGAGAGTGTAACACATGGAACCAAATGGACCCTTACGGGTCTGTAACTCTGAGAGTGTAACACATGGAACCAAATGGACCCTTACGGGTCTGTAACTCTGAGAGTGTAACACATGGAACCAAATGGACCCTTACAGGTCTGTAACTCTGAGAGTGTAACACATGGACCCTTATGGGTCTGTAACTCTGAGAGTGTAACACATGGAACCAAATGGACCCTTGCGGGTCTGTAACTCTGAGAGTGTAACACATGGAACCAAATGGACCCTTACAGGTCTGTAACTCTGAGAGTGTAACACATGGAACCAAATGGACCCTTACAGGTCTGTAACTCTGAGAGTGTAACACATGGACCCTTATGGGTCTGTAACTCTGAGAGTGTAACACATGGAACCAAATGGACCCTTGCGGGTCTGTAACTCTGAGAGTGTAACACATGGAACCAAATGGACCCTTACAGGTCTGTAACTCTGAGAGTGTAACACATGGAACCAAATGGACCCTTACAGGTCTGTAACTCTGAGAGTGTAACACATGGAACCAAATGGACCCTTACAGCTCTGTAACTCTGAGAGTGTAACACATGGAACCAAATGGACCCTTACAGGTCTGTAACTCTGAGAGTGTAACACATGGACCCTTATGGGTCTGTAACTCTGAGAGTGTAACACATGGAACCAAATGGACCCTTGCGGGTCTGTAACTCTGAGAGTGTAACACATGGAACCAAATGGACCCTTACAGGTCTGTAACTCTGAGAGTGTAACACATGGAACCAAATGGACCCTTACAGCTCTGTAACTCTGAGAGTGTAACACATGGAACCAAATGGACCCTTACAGGTCTGTAACTCTGAGAGTGTAACACATGGAACCAAATGGACCCTTACAGGTCTGTAACTCTGAGAGTGTAACACATGGAACCAAATGGACCCTTACAGGTCTGTAACTCTGAGAGTGTAACACATGGAACCAAATGGACCCTTGCAGGTCTGTAACTCTGAGAGTGTAACACATTGTATTCTATTATATGTCTGTGTCATGCCATTGACTACTGATGAAAATCAGCACTGTTGCTAAACTCCGAATATGTTGACATTATATCAGCCTGTCTGTCCACTAATATTTTAATTAGCACATACTGTCAATTAGACAGACAGACAGACAGACAGACAGACAGACAGACAGACAGACAGACAGACAGACAGACAGACAGACAGATAGATAGATAGATAGATAGATAGATAGATAGATAGATAGATAACACAACACAACAACGTGTGTGTTTGTGAACACAGCTCGTCATTTAAGGTATTTTAAGGCCCCTTAACGTTATAACGTGAATTCTCTGACGTGTGAGACTCATTTCAAAGTGTTGCACCAAGTGAACCGCTTCATTAATGTCATAATGTCATAAAGTGTCATAATTAAACAATAAGTTAAATCAAGTAATCAACCACTTACTGTTATCCGTTTAGCCGTTAGCAGGTCAGCCTTCTTCTTCTTCTTCTGGCGCACAGAAAAAAAACTTTGTTTACACTCAGTTCCGGTTCCGGTCCGGTCCGTCTATGTTTTGGTCTCGGCTGGAATCCGTTCCGCTCTTCATTTAGTTCCCACCTCTTTAAATCTGTCGACATTTTATTTTACCTTTACTGTTTGGCCTAAAAGGCAATAAAGTACCTTAAGTCATGGTTTACGGAGAATCACGTGGTTTAGTGGCGTCACTGCACTGCAGTGGTTCTCAACCAGTGGTCCGGGGACCACCAGCGGTCCTTGAGGGGGTTCCAGGTGGTCCGGGGACCACCAGGGGTCCTTGAGGGGGTTCCAGGTGGTCCGGGGACCACCAGGGGTCCTTGAGGGGTTCCAGGTGGTCCGGGGACCACCAGGGGTCCTTGAGGGGGTTCCAGGTGGTCCGGGGACCACCAGGGGTCCTTGAGGGGGTTCCAGGTGGTCCGGGGACCACCAGGGGTCCTTGAGGGGGTTCCAGGTGGTCCTCATGCAGATAAATGATGGAGGGTTGGTAACCAAATAGACCCTTATTAGATCTTTTACTCTTGAGAGTGTAAAATGAAACAAAATTTGGTTTTATTTTACCTCAAGAGTTAAATTATTGTTAAACATCTGCATTACTTAATTTACAAGAATCTACACAATTAGAGAATGTAGAAGGATTGTTATTTTGATCAAGGTTTGCCTGTTATCTCTCCACATCAATACAGAATGGGATTGTGGACAAAATATTATCCAGCGATAACATTACATGAATAGTTTTGGGTCTGAGAGGCTAATTGTCATCAAAATGTGGTCCGTGGCTTAAATCAGTGGTTCTCAAACTTTTTCACGTCAATTAAGGACCCCCAAATTGACACTAATTAGCCTGCGGAAATTATATTCCAGGGACCAGTGATTCTCAACCCGTTTAATTTCAAGGACCCCCAGTTTGACATTAGGCTACGGAACCAACGCAAATAAAATCTGTGTACAAACTATTACTGTTTCCTTTGAAGGGAAAAAAGTACCTCAAGTCACGGTTCTCGGAGATTCACGTGGTTCAGCGGGTGGGCGTCATGATGGGCGTGGCTCTGAGGGCTGAGGATCAGTTCACTTTGCACGTTCCTGTTCCGGTCTGAGCCGGAAACAGAACGTTCATGTATGTGTAGCTGTTATAAAGCGGATACAGTAGGCGGGGCCTGGACCGGATGTGAGCCTGGAGTGATGAATAGAAACCACACAGATCTAGAGGGTGGACAGCAGTCAGTGTTGCCAAGTCTGCTTATTATAAGCATCGATCTTTGGCTTGTTTTCATGGAAAGTAGTTTGTCAAGTTCACATTAAAAAAAAATATATATATTTTTGTTTTCACTAGTAACTTAGAAGTACTTAATTGTCCCCAACCATGTACAAAATCTGTTTTGTGCCGGGGAGATCCCCGGGAAAAAAATAATTCCGCTCCTATGCCACTAAAATCTGGAACGCCCTGCCAACAGCCATTAAGACATGTGAATCCCTAGACTCCTTCAAAGCCGCTCTCTAAGAGCACAGGTCTACGGACGGCTGCAATTTGAAACTGGCCCCCGTAAATAAAGTCTGAGTCACTCCCCGGCCGCCCCGCTACGCCCCCCCGCCCCGCTACGCCCCCCCGCCCACCACCTCTTTCTCCCCGTACTGTACTATAGGCCTACATGTTTTTACCTCTTTTACTTTCTTTATATGAATTTAAATGTAACCATTATGCATACTGGGAAATAAATAATTCATTCAATCAATCAATCAATCAATCAATTGGGTTGTTAGAATATTTCAAGTATTCGAAGTATCAAATAATCCACTGTTTTAAGTTAAAAATAAAATAAAATAAAAATATTTAAAAAAACAAAAAAATAAATAAGTAGTGCTCTTGAAGATGTTTTTTCAAATAGGCTTAAAAGTGGTTGCTTGTTTCTCTCCCAGAATGTGGCAACAGTGACAGTCTGACAGTAGGCTATATTGTCAGTACATGTTACAGTATTCTATGCATGTGTGTGCGCGTGAAGCCAGGAGTTATATCCGTGTGACAACTTTATACAACTATATTATACTACATTACCCCACACTGCTCAGGTAACAACCACTATACTTAATTTATTCATATTCATTTATTACTGTATTTATGGCTGTTGATTTGTTTTATGGAATGTGCTTTTACATTTTGGATGTCAACTATAAACACAAACAGCTGTATACACAGCTGTAAGGATCTGTACACATTCAATCAGCGCTTTCAACAATATCACAATCATCTTTATTGTCACATCACAGTTTTACACGTAAAAAAGTGGGTTTTTGTGCATATAGTTTGGCTCTATTATTATTATTATTATTATTATTATTATTATTATTATTATTATTATTATTATTATTATTATTATTATTATTATTATTATTTCAATAACTGTGGGAATGTACAAATGGAACCGGGCGAGTCCCAAAAGAAAAATAAAAGAAAACATGACTACATCATGCATCAAAAGCAATCAACAAACTATACTATAAAAACGGATCAAACATTGGCCAAATTGTCAAATAACATGAAAGAGGAAAATCTTTTGAAAATAGCCGATCTACAAGCTCACATCACAGCGCAAGTCTTGTTGTAGATCGGGTATTTTCAATAGGCAATAGGCTAGGTAAACGGTAGGCCTACAGAACGCACATCACATTATTGCATGTTTTTAATGGTGTGATGTAGTTCCTAGATGGCCCAGTGGGGGGCGCTGCAGCGCCTAGAAGCTGCTCAGCAGGAGCAGGTGAACCAGATGTATGAGACGATGAACTTCCCCATGGAGGTGAGACACTACCTGTCTCACTGGATGGAGACGACAGACTGGTAGGTACCTGTCTCACTGCTTATACCTGTCTCACTGCATAGACACTACCTGTCTCACTGGATGGAGACGACAGACTGGTAGGTACCTGTCTCACTGCTTATACCTGTCTCACTGCATAGACACTACCTGTCTCACTGGATGGAGACGACAGACTGGTAGGTACCTGTCTCACTGCTTATACCTGTCTCACTGCATAGACACTACCTGTCTCACTGGATGGAGACGACAGACTGGTAGGTACCTGTCTCAATGCTTATACCTGTCTCACTGCATAGACACTACCTGTCTCACTGGATGGAGACGACAGACTGGTAGGTACCTGTCTCAATGCTTATACCTGTCTCACTGCATAGACACTACCTGTCTCACTGGATGGAGACGACAGACTGGTAGGTACCTGTCTCACTGCTTATACCTGTCTCACTGCATAGACACTACCTGTCTCACTGGATGGAGACGACAGACTGGTAGGTACCTGTCTCACTGCTTATACCTGTCTCACTGCATAGACACTACCTGTCTCACTGGATGGAGACGACAGACTGGTAGGTACCTGTCTCACTGCTTATACCTGTCTCACTGCATAGACACTACCTGTCTCACTGGATGGAGACGACAGACTGGTAGGTACCTGTCTCACTGCTTATACCTGTCTCACTGCATAGACACTACCTGTCTCACTGGATGGAGACGACAGACTGGTAGGTACCTGTCTCAATGCTTATACCTGTCTCACTGCATAGACACTACCTGTCTCACTGGATGGAGACGACAGACTGGTAGGTACCTGTCTCAATGCTTATACCTGTCTCACTGCATAGACACTACCTGTCTCACTGGATGGAGACGACAGACTGGTAGGTACCTGTCTCACTGCTTATACCTGTCTCACTGCATAGACACTACCTGTCTCACTGGATGGAGACGACAGACTGGTAGGTACCTGTCTCACTGCTTATACCTGTCTCACTGCATAGACACTACCTGTCTCACTGGATGGAGACGACAGACTGGTAGGTACCTGTCTCACTGCTTATACCTGTCTCACTGCATAGACACTACCTGTCTCACTGGATGGAGACGACAGACTGGTAGGTACCTGTCTCACTGCTTATACCTGTCTCACTGCATAGACACTACCTGTCTCACTGGATGGAGACGACAGACTGGTAGGTACCTGTCTCACTGCTTATACCTGTCTCACTGCATAGACACTACCTGTCTCACTGGATGGAGACGACAGACTGGTAGGTACCTGTCTCACTGCTTATACCTGTCTCACTGCATAGACACTACCTGTCTCACTGGATGGAGACGACAGACTGGTAGGTACCTGTCTCACTGCTTATACCTGTCTCACTGCATAGACACTACCTGTCTCACTGGATGGAGACGACAGACTGGTAGGTACCTGTCTCACTGCTTATACCTGTCTCACTGCATAGACACTACCTGTCTCACTGGATGGAGACGACAGACTGGTAGGTACCTGTCTCAATGCTTATACCTGTCTCACTGCTTATACCTGTCTCACTGGATGGAGAGGACAGACTGGTAGGTACCTGTCTCACTCTCACTGTATAGACACTACCTGTCTCACTGCATAGACACTACCTGTCTCACTGGATGGAGAGGATAGACTGGTAGGTACCTGTCTCACTGCTTATACCTGTCTCACTGCATAGACACTACCTGTCTCACTGGATGGAGAGGACAGACTGGTAAGACCTGTCTCACTTACATAGACTGGTAAGACCTGTCTCACTTACATAGACTGGTAAGACCTGTCTCACTTACATAGACTGGTAAGACCTGTCTCACTTACATAGACTGGTAAGACCTGTCTCACTTACATAGACTGGTAAGACCTGTCTCACTTACATAGACTGGTAAGTAATAGAGAAAATACCGCATTGTACCGAATATAAGAGCACTCTGATTATTAGACGACTCCATTTTTCAAGAGTCAGTTCAGTGTAAACAGAACATTGAACGTCAAATAGTCTATAGGCCCTGATTATGATACCACCCCGTTGTTTAGGATATTTACATTGGGGGAAAAATATTATATCTTATATTCAGCACAATAGGGTACATTATCAATGATCTTATGTGTTTGTTTGTTTGTTTGTTTGTTTGTTTGTTTGTTTGTTTGTTTGTTTGTTTGATTGATTGATTGATTGATTGATTGATTGATTGATTGATTGATTATCCAGGGGTGTGCCAGCAGAGAGTGAGAGCACAGCCAGAAGTTATTTAATAATTAATAATAATAATAATGTTCTCCAGGGGTGTGGCAGCAGAGAGTGAGAGCACAGCCAGAAGTTATTTAATAATAATAATAATGTTCTCCAGGGCTGTGGCAGCAGAGAGTGAGAGCACAGCCAGAAGTTATTTAATAATAATAATAATGTTCTCCAGGGCTGTGGCAGCAGAGAGTGAGAGCACAGCCAGAAGTTATTTAATAATAATATTAATAATAATAATGTTCTCCAGGGCTGTGGCAGCAGAGAGTGAGAGCACAGCCAGAAGTTATTTAATAATAATATTAATAATAATAATGTTCTCCAGGGCTGTGGCAGCAGAGAGTGAGAGCACAGCCAGAAGTTATTTAATAATAATATTAATAATAATAATGTTCTCCAGGGCTGTGGCAGCAGAGAGTGAGAGCACAGCCAGAAGTTATTTAATAATAATAATAATGTTCTCCAGGGGTGTGGCAGCAGAGAGTGAGAGCACAGCCAGAAGTTATTTAATAATAATAATAATGTTCTCCAGGGCTGTGGCAGCAGAGAGTGAGAGCACAGCCAGAAGTTATTTAATAATAATAATAATGTTCTCCAGGGCTGTGGCAGCAGAGAGTGAGAGCACAGCCATAAGTTATTTAATAATAATATTAATGTTCTCCAGGGCTGTGGCAGCAGAGAGTGAGAGCACAGCCAGAAGTTATTTAATAATAATAATAATGTTCTCCAGGGCTGTGGCAGCAGAGAGTGAGAGCACAGCCAGAAGTTATTTAATAATAATAATAATGTTCTCCAGGGCTGTGGCAGCAGAGAGTGAGAGCACAGCCAGAAGTTATTTAATAATAATATTAATGTTCTCCAGGGCTGTGGCAGCACAGAGTGAGAGCACAGCCAGGAGTTATTTCCATGACCTCCTGCTCCAGTTGGACGCGCTGCGAGAAGGCTTCGTCCTGGAGAACAACATCCTGCAAAGACCCAACTTTACCAGGATCAGAAATGACTTACAGGTAATAACATGTTATACCTGTTATTAACATGTTATACCTGTTATTAACATGTTATACCTGTTATTAACATGTTATACCTGTTATTAACATGTTATACCTGTTATTAACATGTTATACCTGTTATTAACATGTTATACCTGTTATTAACATGTTATAACTGTTAATGTGTGTGTGTGTGTGCGGGGGGGGGGGGGGGCTGATATGATTATATTATTGAAGTATAATCAAAGAAGGGGGTCTGCTTATGTAAACAAACACATATAAAGCAGCACGTATGTACAGTAGGCACATAATGTGAGACCAAATGATACAACTTATTCCTTTATTTGTCAGACATTTTTCCAGGAGGATCCGCTCTACATGGCCTCCGTCATCTACAGCTGTCTGACCAAGGAACGAGACATCCTGTCTGCCGCCACACAGGTCTGTCTGTCTGTCTGTCTGTCTGTCTGTCTGTCTGTCTGTCTGTCTGTCTGTCTGTCTGTCTGTCTGTCTGTCTGTCTGTATGTCTGTCTGTCTGTCTGTATGCTACAGAGTTTAAAACACTGAAACTCAACTTAAAATGCACATAGTGTAGTATAGTAAATCTCCCCTCCTCCCCAGGAGAACGGTGTAAACAGCGCCAACCCCAGGCTGGAAGCAGGACAGCAGATGGACGCCATGATCGCACAACTGAGAAAGCTGCTTCAGGTCACACACACACATACACACACACACACACACGCACGCACGCACGCACGCACGCACGCGCGCACACACACAATACATTTTTATAGTCATAATGGGTTAAGAGAGGATCAATTATATGAAGATATTAGTTTTAAAATGAGTGAAATGGTATTCTGAGTAAAGTGGGTGCTGAACAGTTAGTTCAACTAGGAAAAGGCAAGGAAGCAACCATGCAGGTGCTCAACAGAGACGTTCAGGTAGATACAAGATATAAAAATCACACCCGTGTGAAGTGAGGGGTGCTAATATATTAAAGTCTAACTCATGTTGATTAGGTGATGTAATGGTGAAGTAAAACAAACGGTGTCAACACAAACATTAAACGCCATTAACAATAAAGAGACAATATGACATAATGAGGCACATTATGACGTAAATGTTCCCTTCATTGTCAATTTACAAAACAAAAGACAAACATTAAACCTGTGTATAGGAGGGGCTAGCACCCCTCAAAAATAGTAAAAAGGTGCTCCTGGGATCAGCCGGGATAAAACATCTATAGAAAAAGGCGGATATCCGAGCACACCAAATAGTTGAAAAGGAGGACAACTTTATTGAAGCAACATGTTTCGACCTATACTGGTCTCTATGATGAAGGTCGAAACATGTTGGTAAGGTTTTCCTCCTTTTTAACTATTTTGTGTGCCTTTTTTCTATAGAGTTAGTTAAACTAGTTGTACGAGTTATAGCTATAATATTCTTGTTTTCTTCTTACAGGAAGTAGAGTCCGTTTTGGACAAACAGGAGGAAGTGGATTCCAGGATAAAAAGCTTCAATGATCAAGGTAAACAAAGACAAAACATGTTTTGTGTTATAAAGAGGAGTGTGTGTGCATGTCTCGTACCTGGATTTTAACTACATGCAGCACATCAAAGCAAGACTCAGGGGGCACGGTGGCAGTCGGTAGTGCTGTCGCCTCACAGCTAGAAGGTCCTGGGTTCCATTCCCACAGTCGGTAGTGCTGTCGCCTCACAGTTAGAAGGTCCTGGGTTCGATTCCCACAGTCTGTAGTGCTGTCTCCTCACAGCTATAAGGTCCTGGGTTCGATTCCACCCTCACATGTTCTCCCCGTGTCCCCTAGGGTAGGTACCCTCACATGTTCTCCCTGTGTCCCCTAGGGTAGGTACCCTCACATGTTCTCCCCGTGTCCCTATAGGGTAGGTACCCTCACATGTTCTCCTCGTGTCAGCTAGGGTAGGTACCCTCAAATGTTCTCCCTGTGTCCCCTAGGGTAGGTACCCTCATATGTTCTCCCCGTGTCCCCTAGGGTAGGTACCCTCACATGTTCTCCCCCCGTGTCCCCTAGGGTAGGTACCCTCACATGTTCTCCCCGTGTCCCCTAGGGTAGGTACCCTCACATGTTCTCCCCGTGTCCCCTATAGGGTAGGTACCCTCACAAATACATGCAGTAATCCTGGTCTCTAATCTGCCTCTGCGCCTGATGGAGGGGAAAGGAACTGGTCGGAATAACGTGTTCCTTCCACACGCTACGTCCGGCCGAGGAAACTCCACTGTCAGGTGGAAAGAAGCAGCTTGGACTCCTCATGTATGGAAGGAAGTCCGCTGTTCGGGGTGTTAACACTTAGACTGCGGGATTAATTCAGCAACATTCTACTGTGTGTGTGTGTGTGTGTGTGTGTGTGTGTGTGTGTGTGTGTGTGTGTGTGTGTGTGTGTGTGTGTGTGTGAGAGTGCGTGCGTGCGTGCGTGCGTGCGTGCGTGCGTGCGTGCGTGCGTGCGTGCGTGCGTGCGTGCGTGCGTGCGTGCGTGCGTGCGTGCGTGCGTGCGTGCGTGCGTCCACAGTGGAACAGCTGAAAGGCTCAGCCCTTCCTCAGACATTACTAAATGAACAACGCTCCATCCAGGATGACTTCGACTCCCTGAGTGCGGCTGCCACCAAACAGGTGTGTGTTTGTTTGTTTTCACGGTCAAGGACCACGCCACCAGATTAAGAAGTTTAACCACTTTTATTAACAAAAATATGAATGCATGAAACGATTAACGAAACGAATAATGAACGGAAACGAAGCTGGTCATCAGGTCATTTAACACATCCCATCCATAGGACGTCTGGAAACGTCCTATGCATCCTCAATGATACCAGGCGAGAGAAGAATATTCTGCATTTTTTCCTGTTTTGAATTTTTGAGTCGGACTCTCGGCCACCGTACGCTTCGCTCTACGGTCATATTAGCGTCCCGTTCACCAGCCTGTTAGCGCGGCAGAAAGAATGCCTCGTCTCTCCTAATCCAGGGCACTCTCTGTGGTTTAGGTCATACAGGGGCCTCGTATCTGCTAATCAGGGCGCTCTCCGTGGTTTTGATCTGATGGATATACTAGCGCTTCAATTCTGCTCCTCATCCGCCTCTCGTTCAAAATATGAACGCTTTTTGGATCATGTATCGTATAAATGAAATCGAGAGCAAGGTAAGCTAGCAAAATATCAAAATATTTCTCTGTGTGTTTTCCGGATTGTTTCCGAGGGGGGGTTCAGAGTAAAAGCGGCCATGTCTTTCCGGCACCCCAGAGCTCCTATTTTGAAGGAATCCTGGGAATGATTGTGTCAAGGTGGGGAGGCTTCGGGGATCCCACGGGCACGACAAACCCCCCTTAGGGACCTGTAAAGAAGGAGAGGTCAGAGAGGGAGTAGGATTAGAATTAGGGTGGGATTAGGGATGAGCAGAGGGAGAACCGTGGGTTGGATGGGCTTTTATACGGGTGGAGGTGACCCGTTGGCTGGATAGGAGGTCTCTTGATAGGAGGGTGATTGCATTGTGTGTGTCTGTCCTGCAGGTGGCAGCGCAGCAGATTGTGAACCTCCTCCAGCTGGCTGAGCAGACGGTTGAAACGCTAACGAGCGAGGAGCTTCCTCTGTGGCGTCGCAGGCAGCAGAGAGCCTGCATCGGAGGGCCGGATAACACCTCCCTGGACCAGCTGGAGACATGGTACCCTACAATACCCTCTGTACCCTAAAATAACACCCTAACCTACCCTCTGTACCCTAAAATAACACCTCCCTGGACCAGCTGGAGACATGGTACCCTACCCTACCCTCTGTACCCTAAAAAAACACCCTAACCTACCCTCTGTACCCTAAAATAACACCTCCCTGGAGCCCCTGGAGACATGGTACCCTACCCTACCCTCTGTACCCTAAAATAACACCCTAACCTACCCTCAGTACCCTAAAATAACACCTCCCTGGACCAGCTGGAGACATGGTACCCTACCCTACCCTCTGTACCCTAAAATAACACCCTAACCTACCCTCTGTACCCTAAAATAACACCTCCCTGGACCAGCTGGAGACATGGTACCCTACCCTACCCTCTGTACCCTAAAAAAACACCCTAACCTACCTTCTGTACCCTAAAATAACACCTCCCTGGAGCCCCTGGAGACATGGTACCCTACCCTACCCTCTGTACCCTAAAATAACACCCTAACCTACCCTCAGTACCCTAAAATAACACCTCCCTGGACCAGCTGGAGACATGGTACCCTACCCTACCCTCTGTACCCTAAAATAACACCCTAACCTACCCTCTGTACCCTAAAATAACACCTCCCTGGACCAGCTGGAGACATGGTACCCTACCCTACCCTCTGTACCCTAAAATAACACCTCCCTGGACCAGCTGGAGACATGGTACCCTACCCTACCCTCTGTACCCTAGAATAACACCCTAACCTACCATCTGTACCCTAAAATAACACCTCCCTGGACCAGCTGGAGACATGGTACCCTACCCTACCCTCTGTACCCTAAAATATCACCCTACCCTACCCTCTGTACCCTAAAATAACACCTCCCTGGACCAGCTGGAGACATGGTACCCTACACTACCCTCTGTACCCTAAAATAACACCTCCCTGGACCAGCTGGAGACATGGTACCCTACCCTACCCTCTGTACCCTAAAATAACACCCTACCCTCTGTACCGTAAAATAACACCTCCCTGGACCAGCTGGAGACATGGTACCCTACCCTACCCTCTGTACCCTAAAATAACACCCTACCCTCTGTACCGTAAAATAACACCTCCCTGGACCTGCTGGAGACATGGTACCCTACCCTACCGTCTGTACCCTAAAATAACACCCTAACCTACCCTCTGTACCCTAAAATAACACCTCCCTGGAGCCATGGTACCCTACCCTACCCTCTGTACCCTAAAATAACACCGTACCCAACCCTCTGTACCCTAAAATAACACCCTACCCTACCCTCTGTACCCTAAAATAACACCTCCCTGGACCAGCTGGAGACATGGCACCCTACCCTACCCTCTGAACCCTAAAATAACACCCTAACCTACCCTCTGTACCCTAAAATAACACCTCCCTGGAGCCCCTGGAGACATGGTACCCTACCCTCACCCTCTGTACCCTAAAATAACACCCTAACCTACCCTCTGTACCCTAAAATAACACCTCCCTGGACCAGCTGGAGACATGGTACCCTACCCTACCCTACCCTCTGTACCCTAAAATAACACCTCCCTGGACCAGCTGGAGACATGGTACCCTACCCTACCCTCTGTACCCTAAAATAACACCCTAATCTACCATCTGTACCCTAAAATAACACTTCCCTGGACCCCCTGGAGACATGGTACCCTACCCTACCCTCTGTACCCTAAAATAACACCTCCCTGGAGCCCCTGGAGACATGGTACCCTACCCTACCCTCTGTACCCTAAAATAACACCTCCCTGGACCAGCTGGAGACATGGTACCCTACCCTACCCTCTGTACCCTAAAATAACACCTCCCTGGACCAGCTGGAGACATGGTACCCTACCCTACCCTCTGTACCCTAAAATACATGGTACCCTAGTGCCTGACCACCCTAAATACATGATACCCAAACTAACCCCATAGCCTAAAATACATACCCTAAAAGCTCACAATGTGCTTCCCTGTGTGCACGTATAGCGTAGGTGATACGACTCCCATCCTGGCTGTGTCCTGGTCGGCCTCATCTTTCTCTCTCTGACCTTGTCCGTGTGTGTGTGTGCGTGCGTGCGTGCGTGCACGTACGTGCGTGCGTGCGTGCGTGCGTGCATGCGTGCGTGCGTGCGTGTGTGCGTGCGTGCGTGCGTGCGTGCGTGCGTGCGTGCGTGCGTGCGTGCGTGCGTGCGTGCGTGCGTTCGTGCGTGCGTATTCTGCAGGTTCACGGCGGTAGCAGAGTTGCTCCTTCAGTTGCGTGGGCGTGTCCAGAACAAGCCTTCCTGTGTGCAGATCATCCACGGAGAGGACTTCACCCGACAGCTGCTGCAGAAGATGCAGTTCCTTCTGGAGAAGCTTCTGGAAAAGTACCTGATGCTAATTACAGACACTGACGCACACATAACCACACGCACACATAACCACACGCACACACGCATATACATGTAGGGGCGGCGGTGGCTCAGGGGTAGAGTGGCCCGCAAGTTTCCCGGTTCGATCCCTGTGGGCTCCCCCAGAGTTAGTGTGGAAGTGTCCTTGAGCAAGACTCTGAACCCCTAATTGCTCCCGATGTGCTGGTTGGTGTCTTGCATGGTTTCCTCCGCCATCTGTGAATGAATGGGTGAATGTAAGGCACAACCTATGTAAAAAGGTGCTATATAAATACACCATTCAACATGTGTGTATTTAGACTAAAATGTGTGTATTTAGACTATATAAATGTGTGTATTTAGACTATATACATGTGTGTATTTAGACTATATAAATGTGTGTATTTAGACTATATAAATGTGTGTATTTAGACTATATACATGTGTGTATTTAGACTATATAAATGTGTGTATTTAGACTATATAAATGTTTGTATTTAGACTATATAAATGTGTGTATTTAGACTATATAAATGTGTGTATTTAGACTATATAAATGTGTGTATTTAGACTATATAAATGTGTGTATTTAGACTATATAAATGTGTGTATTTAGACTATATAAATGTGTGTATTTAGACTATATACATGTGTGTATTTAGACTATATAAATGTGTGTATTTAGACTATATAAATGTGTGTATTTCCAGAGCCCTGGTGGTGGAGAGACAGCCCTGCATGTCCTCTCTGCCTCATCGACCGCTCGTTGTGAAAACTAAGACTCAGTTCTCTGTCAAACTCAGGTGAGTTTTACACACCTGGAACCATCAATGATTACTATAATAACACCTGGAACCATCTATGATTACTATAATAACACCTGGAACCATCTATGATTACTATAATAACACCTGGAACCATCTATGATTACTATAATAACACCTGGAACCATCTATGATTACTATAATAACACCTGGAACCATCTATGATTACTATAATAACACCTGGAACCATCTATGATTACTATAATAACACCTGGAACCATCTATGATTACTATAATAACACCTGGAACCATCTATTATTACTATAATAACACCTGGAACCATCTATTATTACTATAATAACACCTGGAACCATCTATGATTACTATAATAACACCTGGAACCATCTATGATTACTATAATAACACCTGGAACCATCTATGATTACTATAACAGATGTTTCCAGAGGTGCACACTACACTGTACACATCTGGAACTATGACTCTATATAGTATATATACCGTACACATGTGGAAACATCAGTTTATACATATGTGACCAGATTTGACTGAGAGCCTTCAGCCTGCCATCACGTAAAATCCAGCTTTTCACCAGAGGAGAAAAACTTATTTTTCTCTTTTTTTTTATCCAAAATGAGTTAATAGCACAGGCAGACTCTTCACATACTAGAGCATGTCTGAAATAAGTATCAGAGCTGAAATTGACATGTAAATATGAAATAAAAGCTTAAACATGTAGCTAGGTGTAATGTTAGAGACCACAGAAGACATGTAAATATGAAATAAATGCTTAAACATGTAGCTAGGTGTAATGTTAGAGACCACAGAAGAAGACATGTAAATATGAAATAAATGCTTAAACATGTAGCTAGGTGTAATGTTAGAGTCCACAGAAGACATGTAAATATGAAATAAATGCTTAAACATGTAGCTAGGTGTAATGTTAGAGTCCACAGAAGACATGTAAATATGAAATAAATGCTTAAACATGTAGCCTTTTTTCTCAACTCGCTGTTTCTCTGTAAGACATTACTCTATAAGCCATAACTCCAAAACTGGTGGGTCAAACTGAACAACCAATATGTCAATTTGAAGCTATGATTCCCTGCTTTCACACACATGACATGAAAAAAATTAATTCAAAAAAATAAATATATATACTCATCTCACTGTGTTCAGGTTTCTGGCCAACCTCCGTGACCTCAGGTATCATCTCAGAGTGGAGGCAGTTCTCAAGGAGTAAGTGAACAACATCGTCTACGTTATCCTAGTTTAATTGATTCATTATATTCATGACAATATTGTTTTATATTTCTAACGTGTTATTTGTGTTTTTTGTATCCACAGCAGCAGTGTTAAAGGGTACGTCTGTTTAAAATTAATACATATATGCTGTACTGCAGTGCACTGCACTGCACTGTACTGTACTGTACTGTACTGTACTGTACTGTACTGTACTGCACTGTACTGTACTGTACTGTACTGTACTGTACTGCACTGCACTGCACTGTACTGTACTGCACTGCACTGTACTGTACTGTACTGCACTGCACTGTACTGCACTGCGCTGCGCTGCGCTGCGCTGCGCTGCGCTGGCTGCGCTGCGCTGCGCTGCGCTGCGCTGCGCTGTACTGTACTGTACTGTACTGTACTGTACTGTACTGTACTGTACTGATTGTGTTAATTAGCCGTTACAAGTGTAATTAAGTTCCAAATATCCTCAGGTTTCGCAAATTTACCTTCGAAAATGGAGTCCAAACCAAAGTCCTGGATCTGGAGAGCCCTGGCGGGGGCGGGGGCCTGGTGGCGGAGTTCGGACAGACTTCAGATTCACTACTGGTGAGAACAACGACTACTCTATTCACTACTACTCTATTCACTACTACTCTATTCACTACTGGTGAGAACAACGACTACTCTATTCACTACTACTCTATTCACTACTGGTGAGAACAACGACTACTCTATTCACTACTACTCTATTCACTACTGGTGAGAACAACGACTACTCTATTCACTACTGGTGAGAACAACGACATACGATTCATTCACTACTGGTGAGAACAACGACATACGACATGATTCACTACTGGTGAGAACAACGACATACGACATGATTCACTACTGGTGAGAACAACGACATACGACATGATTCACTACTGGTGAGAACAACGACATACGACATGATTCACTACTGGTGAGAACAACGACATATTCACTACTGGTGAGAACAACGACATACGACATGATTCACTACTGGTGAGAACAACGACATACGACATGATTCACTACTGGTGAGAACAACGACATACGACATGATTCACTACTGGTGAGAACAACGACATACGACATGATTCACTACTGGTGAGAACAACGACATATTCACTACTGGTGAGAACAACGACATACGACAACGTTTCATTCACTACTGGTGAGAACAACGACATACGACATGATTCACTACTGGTGAGAACAACGACATACGACATGATTCACTACTGGTGAGAACAACGACATATTCACTACTGGTGAGAACAACGACATACGACATGATTCACTACTGGTGAGAACAACGACATACGACATGATTCACTACTGGTGAGAACAACGACATGATTCACTACTGGTGAGAACAACGACATATTCACTACTGGTGAGAACAACGACATACGACATGATTCACTACTGGTGAGAACAACGACATATTCACTACTGGTGAGAACAACGACATACGACAACGTTTCACTACTGGTGAGAACAACGACATTCACTACTGGTGAGAACAACGACATACGACAACGTTTCACTACTGGTGAGAACAACGACATACGATTCACTACTGGTGAGAACAACCACATACGACTGGATTCACTGCTGGTGAGAACAACGACATACGACAACGTTTCAACTAAACATAGGATTCACTACTGGTGAGAACAACGACATACGGTTCATTCACTACTGGTGAGAACAACGACATACGGTTCATTCACTACTGGTGAGAACAACGACATACGGTTCATTCACTACTGGTGAGAACAACGACATACGATTCACTACTGGTGAGAACAACGACATACGACAACGTTTCATTCACTACTGGTGAGAACAACGACATACGACAACGTTTCATTCACTACTGGTGAGAACAACGACATACGACAACGTTTCAACTAAACAGAGTAGTGATTCACTACTGGTGAGAACAACGACATACGACAACGTTTCAACTAAACAGATTCACTACTGGTGAGAACAACGACATACGACAACGCTTCAACTAAACAGGATTCACTACTGGTGAGAACAACGACATACGACAACGTTTCAACTAAACAGATTCACTACTGGTGAGAACAACGACATACGACAACATTTCAACTAAACAGGATTCACTACTGGTGAGAACAACGACATACGACAACGCTTCAACTAAACATAGGATTCACTACTGGTGAGAACAACGACATACGACAACGTTTCAACTAAACAAAATGTTGCTAAACCAGTAGAACGGAAGAAATTAAGCACACGCACACAATTTACAATTTAGGCATTTATCAGACGCTGTTAATCCAGAGCGATTTACATTAAGCAAGAACAAAAAGCATGGCAATACATCAGGCGCTCTTAATCCAGTCCCATTCACTACATAAAAATCACACCCGTGTGAACTGAGTGGTGCAAGGTCTTATATAACCTGATCAGCTGTGGTCTGACGTAATGTCAGTGACCATAGTAACCATGCTCATTTATTTGGGTCCCACGTACAGGTACACACACGTACAGGTACACACATACATAGACACAAACATAGATACAGACAAAGCTGGTTGTTGGAGTGGTTTGCACCACTCAAAAAGTATTTATCATGAAACATGCGTAAGCTAAGAACGTAACAGTGGAATATCTATATAATTAAACTATACATATAAACTATACATATATACTATCTATTATACAATTGAAAACATGTACACAACCCAATACCCAAAGTCACCAGCTACTACGCCACTGACACGCTGGGTGCCGAAGCCGAAGCAGGAGCAACACACACTGCAACAACACACTAAGACGTCACAGACTTACCCTCCGCGTCGATCCACGGCTATCTCCTCATGTCGTGCCGCACGCCCACACTCAACACCACCCGCGTAAAAATTGTCATTGCACTGCCACTAAAGCCGCCTCCCGTCCAGACTCACAAACAATATCAATATCAATAATAAACACAAACACGCCACAAGCACCGACACCCCCGCCTAATTTGTTGCCACGTCTATGAAAACAAGCACAGAAAAAATGCCATTCAACACGCTACTTACACACACTACCACTCGCTTACAATACGCGGACCTGGCAACACTACATTCCCTCTCCCATTTGCTCAAAGCCCACCACGTGACCCACACACACATACCCCGAGCCTTAGAAAAGACATGGCTCTGCACATACCAAAAGAAGAAGAAGAATTACACACCGCACACACTGACTCTAACTTGGACAGTTCTAATCATGCAAACACGACCGCGTCCACACCTGGCGTGCTACAAGCGGGACGACCCGAGGCGCATATATGGATACGAACAACAACACCAACAACACACGCACACGCGCGCGCTGCAACAACAAACAGCTACGTACAGTGTGTGTGTGTGCGTGCGTGCGCGGGGGGGGATTTAGGATCGCCGCGCGATGCAGCGCAAATTGCACTACACTACACAGGGCTCGACAGTGCGACTACGTACTCGCATTTGCGACTTAAAATATCACCGTGCAAGTTGTACAATTCACTTTGTAGCACCGGCGCGACTACATAATCCGATCTTTAAAGCTAAAAGTTGCGCAGTTTACATCCAAAAGAATGTGTCACTCTCTCGGTTCTGCACCGCAGCTGGAGAAGTATAGCACTGTCGAAGGCAGCGCAACTAATCCCCCCCCCCCCCCCCCCCCCCAGCGAGGGAGGAGAGAGAAGAGAGCGAGAGAGAGAGAGTGGCAGTGGCAGCCAGCAGCGATGTAAGATGAGCCTGTGCATTTTTTCTTACGCATAGGCAATCAAGTCAAGACCATTAATTAATGACAGCTGTGTAGGGGTGACGATTGCGTGATGCTTATATGTACAGGATTCTATAGGTCACCACTTTTGGTGTGACACACACACGGCTCCTGTCTCGGTTTACAATGCGTTGTCAAGATTTTGGAGAAGACTGATAGTTCATCCTTTAGTAATTAGGCTGTGGAAGTATTCACACTAGGCTACTTTTGAATTTATTGGGATTGGCAATTTGGGGAAAGGAGGAGGAGGAGGTGATCAAGCTCCACAAGACCACATTGGTGGCTCAAGGCTGCATTTATTTTCCTTTTTTTTCCTCTCGAGGGTGCATGGGATGATGTGACCCCCTCCAGCAGGCTAGGGAGCCCCGCTCACGTTAGCGGAAAATGACCGCGGGGTGCGGGTTGCCAGGTTTTTGTATAAGTAAAGTATTCAAAACAAAACAAATTAAATTACAAAACATATATATATAATAATATATTTGAATTTACGTCATATTTTGCGGAATTTTGACCTAATTTCTCTGTTCATTGTCAATGGCAAATATTGAGACGTGTGGGGACTAAAGCTGTATATAGGATAGGAGGGCCCTCAAACACATTATTTCAGAACTTTTCATCGTGCTCCTAAAATAATTTGCGTGCTACTTGGAAAAATGCTAAGCGTCGAGCCCTGCTCACACACACACTACAACACGCTTAAAACTCGCGGACCTGGCAACACTGCATCCTTTTTTCCCATTGCCTACTGTTGCTAATTTGTTGCCACGTCTATGAAAACAAGCACAGAAAAAATCTACACCTGGCGTGGAACAAACGGGACGAACCGAGGCGCATATATGGATAAGAACAACACCAACAACACTACACGCACACGCGCGCACGCGCTGCAACACAAAACAGCTGCATACAACGCGTGTCACTGTGGACTTCTGTATCTGTGGACTTCTGTATCGCAACGCGGGGCAACGCAACTCTGGGATGAGCGGGCCGAAGGCCCGCGAAATTCTAGTGCTATACATATGTACTATGACTACATGAATGCAATTCTAGTGCTGTCTACATAACATAACATAACACACACGCACACGCAAAACGCATTCCAATGATCATTGGTCTTTGTGTTTTTCTTCTAGTCGCTCAAGGAGAAAACCAGGAGGCCTTCTGAGGTATGATGTTTTACCCTTACAACCAATCCCTGAATACCTATACGTCATTAATCCCTCCCACCACAGAGCCTGGCCAATCCCTGAATGCCTATACATCATTAAACCCTCCCACCACAGAGCCTGGACAATCCCTGAATACCTATACGTCATTAAGCCCTCCCACCACAGAGCCTGGACAATCCCTGAATACCTATACGTCATTAAGCCCTCCCACCACAGAGCCTGGCCAATCGCTTAACGCCCGTGTGATGTCATTGAGATCAAATTGATCAATTGTTTCTGCGGCTGGAGTTATTTTAAACACAGTTTTCATGTTTAGTTTTATTTAGAGGGAGAGTTGGCTGTGTGAGGTTCCTATAACTGACAGGGACATGTAGTTTTATTTAGTGGGGGAGTTGGCTGTACCAGGTTCCTATAGCTGACAGTGACATGTAGTTTTATTTAGAGGGAGAGTTGGCTGTACCAGGTTCCTATAGCTGACAGGGACATGTAGTTTTATTTAGAGGGAGAGTTGGCTGTACCAGCAGGTTCCTATAGCTGACAGGGACATGTAGTTTTATTTAGAGGGAGAGTTGGCTGTACCAGCAGGTTCCTATAGCTGACAGTAGGTGCGTTTCCATAAAGCCGTTTCTTTGCGCATTAAGGCTCTTGCGCAAAATCTCCTGGATGGAAACACATCAACATGCGAATAAGTCTCCATTTTTCGCAAAAACACTTTTTCGCTTGGAGGTTGCGGATTTAGGCTTTTTCGAAAAAAGGGAAATGCGCAAATAGTGTATGGAAACACTTGCGGAAAAGGTTTTTAATTAGAAAGCATTGAACTCGCATTATATCGCTTTTGAACAGTTGGAAAATAAAATAAAACAACGATGGGGAGGCAGTGGAGTGAACAGTGCATGGGATGGTGGACAGAGAGGAAGAGGGAGTGTCGGAGTGATGTTGTGGATACATATAAGGTCCCAATTTACTACTACCCGATCCGTCCGATTAATAATTGTGTAGCGTGTTCAAAGATCCCATATGAAGTCTGAATCCTCCCGAGTTGATCGGGGCGCTCCGATCATTTTGATATCTGGATCGCTACTGTATGGATGCAAGACACACACACACACACACACACATGCACACACACATGCACACACACACACACACACACACACACACACACACACACACACACACACACACACGTGGACTACGAGTAGTGTAGTAGACTAAACTTTTATATAACCTAGCTGCCTGGGTCCCTACTCCCTGCAGGCTATTCGATTTCAATCCATGCATATGCTTCATCTATTCTTATTTATTTAATATTTATATTCATTGCATAAGATAAGCAACCTAAACGTGTAGGCTATAGGCTATATAGCCGATGAAACAAGTTATTCACAACTGTTTGCAGCTGCAATCAATCAATTTACAGTATAAACGACCAGTATGCTCCAATCGAGTCCCGTGACATATAGGCTACATGTGCCCCGAATATATTAAGACAAGCATTACACAACAAATCGTTCTTTGTACGTTCTTTGACTGTAGGTGTCGTCAATACTGTGAAAGCAGCAGACGGTCGGTCAGCCGCTGACCAGGGATCAGATTACAGCGCAGTATATGGGGTCCCGTCCGTTAAACTGAGATACATACAGCATACAGCATACATACAGCGCATCAAATCAATGGTGTGAACATCGATTAGGACTACTTTACATGAGCCTCACTTTACTGGCAAAACAGTGCAACCTACTGCACATTTCATGAACTTATTGCATATGCGCATTTTATCAGTTTAATGGAAACACCGACAATTCGCTTTTATTTTTTCGACTTAATGAACATACGCTTCCTTTTTTCGCAAAGGCTTAATGGAACCGCACCTAGTGACATGTAGTTTTATTTAGAGGGAGAGTTGGCTGTACCAGCAGGTTCCTATAGCTGACAGGGACATGTAGTTTTATTTAGAGGGAGAGTTGGCTGTGCCAGCAGGTTCCTATAGCTGACAGGGACATGTAGTTTTATTTAGAGGGAGTTGGCTGTGCCAGCAGGTTCCTATAGCTGACAGGGACATGTAGTTTTATTTAGAGGGAGAGTTGGCTGTGCCAGCAGGTTCCTATAGCTGACAGGGACATGTAGTTTTATTTAGAGGGAGAGTTGGCTGTACCAGCAGGTTCCTATAGCTGACAGGGACATGTAGTTTTATTTAGAGGGAGAGTTTGCTGTGCCAGCAGGTTCCTATAGCTGACAGGGACATGTAGTTTTATTTAGAGGGAGAGTTGGCTGTGTGAGGTTCCTATAGCTGACAGGGACATGTAGTTGTATTTAGAGGGAGAGTTGGCTGTACCAGGTTCCTATAGCTGACAGGGACATGTAGTTGTATTTAGAGGGAGAGTTGGCTGTACCAGGTTCCTATAGCTGACAGGGACATGTAGTTGTATTTAGAAGGAGAGTTGGCTGTGTGAGGTTCCTATAGCTCAGGGGTTCTCAACCCGTGGGTCGCGACCCCTCGGGGGGTCGCCAAATCATTTTAGGGGGTCCCCAAATTATTTAAAAAAAAAAAAAAAAAAAAAAAGATTTATTTTTAAATTTTATTTTCACTTTTTTTCAAAAATAGCAGACCTACAAGCCCTATGAGCTTGTAGATCTGCTATTTTTCAATAGCTAAATTATAACAATGCTTAAAACACCAAAAGGGGTTTCCGCCCAAAATGGTTTAAGGTTATTGTAGCAGTCAATTTATATTGGGGGTCGGGAGGGGGCGGGGCGGGGGTCCCGAGACATTGCCAAAGCATTTCCGGGGGTCCCCGGCCAAAAACGTTGAGAACCCCTGCTATAGCTGACAGGGACATGTAGTTGTATTTAGAGGGAGAGTTGGCTGTGTGAGGTTCCTATAGCTGACAGGGACATGTAGTTTTATTTAGAGGGAGAGTTGGCTGTGCCAGCAGGTTCCTATAGCTGACAGGGACATGTAGTTTTATTTAGAGGGAGAGTTGGCTGTACCAGGTTCCTATAGCTGACAGGGACATGTAGTTTTATTTAGAGGGAGAGTTGGCTGTGCCAGCAGGTTCCTATAGCTGACAGGGACATGTAGTTTTATTTAGAGGGAGAGTTGGCTGTACCAGGTTCCTATAGCTGACAGGGACATGTAGTTTTATTTAGAGGGAGAGTTGGCTGTGCCAGCAGGTTCCTATAGCTGACAGGGACATGTAGTTTTATTTAGAGGGAGAGTTGGCTGTGCCAGCAGGTTCCTATAGCTGACGGGGACATGTAGTTTTATTTAGAGGGAGAGTTGGCTGTGCCAGCAGGTTCCTATAGCTGACGGGGACATGTAGTTTTATTTAGAGGGAGAGTTGGCTGTGCCAGCAGGTTCCTATAGCTGACAGGGACATGTAGTTTTATTTAGAGGGAGAGTTGGCTGTGTGAGGTTCCTATAGCTGACAGGGACATGTAGTTGTATTTAGAGGGAGAGTTGGCTGTACCAGGTTCCTATAGCTGACAGGGACATGTAGTTTTATTTAGAGGGAGAATTGGCTGTGCCAGCAGGTTCCAACCTGACAGAGACATGTAGTTTTATTTAGAGGGAACTTTCCTCTGTGTAGGGAAAGTTTTTGAGCGTGCTCAATCTAACCAAAAATAAAACATCTGGGATGGTATCATACATCATTAACACCTAGAGCGCCCGGGGTTATTTAATCCATTAAATCAGAGGTTATTTAATCCATTAAATCAGAGGTTATTTAATCCATTAAATCAGAGCCCAGCGATTTATAGCAGCGGAGCACATTTAGCGACGGACCGGATGTTCTCCCGGATGTGGCTGAAGCAGCTAGATGTAGCCAAAACACTCTAGAGGCGATCGACAACAACGGGAGGTATGATTAATTCTACCGCGACTAGCGACGGGACCGCGGTGGGCCGTCTAACACATAACCTTTGCTTAGAATTGGACGGAATGATTTAGATCAAGAGTTATTCACGTTTTAAGATTTTCGGTGACGTCCCACCGGAAATCGGAAATCGAATGTTTCACAACAGACGCTCCCAGCCTGTGGAGATGTGTAGATGCGATCGGTTTTGATGTCAATAATCCGTCCTTTTCCTTCAGGGTCCAGTAGCAGTCACAGAGGAACTGCACGTCATTACGTTCGTCACCCAACTGAACAAGGACGGCCTAAAGATCGACATACAGGTGAAGTCCAGCAGTGACTACATTAACCATGATGCATTGTGTTGTAGTCCTCCAGTCTACCGGTGGTAGTGGTGTTAACCATGATGCATTGTGTTGTAGTCCTCCAGTCTACCAGCAGTGACTACATTAACCATGATGCATTGTGTTGTAGTCCTCCAGTCTACCAGCAGTGACTACATTAACCATGATGCATTGTGTTGTAGTCCTCCAGTCTGCCGGTGGTAGTGGTGTCCAGCAGTAATCAGGTTCCTGCAGCCTGGGCCTCCGTCCTCTGGTACAACATGATGGACCCTGAACAGGTACACACGCACGCACGCACGCACGCACGCACGCATGCACGCATTTCAGGACTTGTCGCTGTGTGTTTTGTGGTATTTCAGGACCTGTCTCTGTGTGTTTTGTGGTATTTCAGGACCTGTCGCTGTGTGTTTTGTGGTATTTCAGGACCTGTCGCTGTGTGTTTTGTGGTATTTCAGGACCTGTCTCTGTGTGTTTTGTGGTATTTCAGGACCTGTCTCTGTGTGTTTTGTGGTATTTCAGGACCTGTCTCTGTGTGTTTTGTGGTATTTCAGGACCTGTCTCTGTGTGTTTTGTGGTATTTCAGGACCTGTCGCTGTGTGTTTTGTGGTATTTCAGGACCTGTCTCTGTGTGTTTTGTGGTATTTCAGGACCTGTCTCTGTGTGTTTTGTGGTATTTCAGGACCTGTCTCTGTGTGTTTTGTGGTATTTCAGGACCTGTCTCTGTGTGTTTTGTGGTATTTCAGGACCTGTCGCTGTGTGTTTTGTGGTATTTCAGGACCTGTCGCTGTGTGTTTTGTGGTATTTCAGGACCTGTCGCTGTGTGTTTTGTGGTATTTCAGGACCTGTCGCTGTGTGTTTTGTGGTATTTCAGGACCTGTCCCTGTTCGTCAGGCCTCCTCCAGTGCCATGGCAGGTCCTGTCAGATGTGTTGAGCTGGCAGTTCAAATCCATCAGCGGACGAGGACTGGACGACCTGCAACTGAACGCCATCAGAGACAAACTGACTGGTCTGTCTGTCTGTCTGTCTGTCTGTCTGTCTGTCTGTCTGTCTGTCTGTGATGTGAGATTTTTCAGTGACACAGGTAAACACATAGCATGCAGAGACAGTGTAGTGCGGTGGTTTTCAACCCTTTTCACATCAAGGCCCATTATGTATTGTCTCCACCAGGCCGAAGGCATGGGGAGAGAGTATGTTTTATTGTCTCCACCAGGCCGAAGGCATGGGGAGAGAGTATGTTTAGTTGTCTCCACCAGGCCGAAGGCATGGGGAGAGAGTATGTTTTATTGTCTCCACCAGGCTGAAGGCATGGGGAGAGAGTATGTTTTATTGTCTCCACCAGGCCGAAGGCGTGGGGAGAGAGTATGTTTTATTGTCTCCACCAGGCCGAAGGCATGGGGAGAGAGTATGTTTTATTGTCTCCACCAGGCCGAAGGCATGGGGAGAGAGTATGTTTAGTTGTCTCCACCAGGCCGAAGGCATGGGGAGAGAGTATGTTTTATTGTCTCCACCAGGCCGAAGGCATGGGGAGAGAGTATGTTTTATTGTCTCCACCAGGCCGAAGGCGTGGGGAGAGAGTATGTTTAGTTGTCTCCACCAGGCCGAAGGCATGGGGAGAGAGTATGTTTTGTTGTCTCCACCAGGCCGAAGGCATGGGGAGAGAGTATGTTTTATTGTCTCCACCAGGCCGAAGGCATGGGGAGAGAGTATGTTTTATTGTCTCCACCATGAAGGCATGGGGAGAGAGTATGTTTTATTGTCTCCACCAGGCTGAAGGCGTGGGGAGAGAGTATGTTTTATTGTCTCCACCATGAAGGCATGGGGAGAGAGTATGTTTTATTGTCTCCACCAGGCTGAAGGCGTGGGGAGAGAGTATGTTTTATTGTCTCCACCAGGCTGAAGGCATGGGGAGAGAGTATGTTTTATTGTCTCCACCAGGCTGAAGGCATGGGGAGAGAGTATGTTTTATTGTCTCCACCAGGCTGAAGGCGTGGGGAGAGAGTATGTTTTATTGTCTCCACCAGGCTGAAGGCATGGGGAGAGAGTATGTTTTATTGTCTCCACCAGGCTGAAGGCATGGGGAGAGAGTATGTTTTATTGTCTCCACCAGGCTGAAGGCATGGGGAGAGAGTATGTTTTATTGTCTCCACCAGGCCGAAGGCGTGGGGAGAGAGAGTATATTTTGCACCCCGTCCGTCCATCTGTGTGTCCGTCCGTGTGTGTGTGTCCGTGTGTGTGTGTCCGTCCGTCTGTCTGTTACCAGCTAATCTCCAGCACCGTTAACCAGATGCCAAATTTTGCACACACACTCCCTGGATGCCAACGACGAACCTCTGCCCCAAATTTTCCAGAACGGCCTGTTATAGCGCCACCAGGAGGCAGACCTTTGTAATTACTCCTCCATATTTTGTCCAAAATTCCCGCAAATCGTTACACAGTATCCCTATAGTCATGTGTTCAAGAAAGATCTGTCCGATATTTCATATTCCATCCTGATTGGCTAACATTGGCTTTCCAAGGATTGGCCCGTTTTCAACAAAAAAGCCTCAAATCATGAACGCAGCGTGCAATTTACATGAAATCTTTCACAGACGTTCCTACTAGGCTGAGGAATATATCCCACCCTTTTCACATTATAGCACCACCCCTCGTTGAGGGGGACCACCTGGAACCCACACACATGTACACACATGTACACACACACATGTACACACATGTACACCCATATACACACACGTACACACACATACACACACGTACACACATGTACACACATTTACACACATGTACACACATGTACACACACGCTGCTATTGGACTAGTTGTGCTGTTGCTATAGCAACCGGACAGTGATGTTTGTTTACATTCCTACAGACGACCCTGATGACATCATCACCTGGGGCCGCTTCTGCAATAAGGTGGGCGTGAATACATATAGGAGCATTCTACACGCACGCACGCACGCACGCACGCACGCACGCACTCTCGCATATGGGTTAATATAACTTGTTAAACTATACATTTGTTCATTCATGTTTTTGTCTAGAATGAGGGTGTGTGGTTTTGGCTGAACGGAATCCTGGAGTTGATCAAAACGTACCTCCTAGACCTCTGGGATGCAGGGTGAGATGAGACTGTTATTATTATTACCTCCTAGACCTCTGGGATGCAGGGTGAGATGAGACTGTTATTATATTATTATTAGTTTAATAGTTTATTAGTATTTTTATTAGTATTTTTTTACCTTACAAAAACATTTCATATTCGGAAAAAAAGTGTAGACTGAAGCCTAGCTTAATACGTCTACCCTTTTGTTAATTAAAACTAATATGTATACACCTTTTCTAAGTATTCAAACACATCGATCAGTTCATGCAGCTCGAGTCAACAATCACAATCATGGGAGTTGTATTCTCTGGGTGGTTTCAGGTGCATCATGGGAGTTGTATTCTATGGGTGGTTTCAGGTGCATCATGGGAGTTGTATTCTATGGGTGGTTTCAGGTGCATCATGGGAGTTGTATTCTCTGGGTGGTTTCAGGTGCATCATGGGAGTTGTATTCTATGGGTGGTTTCAGGTGCATCATGGGAGTTTTATTCTATGGGTGGTTTCAGGTGCATCATGGGAGTTGGTGGTTTCAGGTGCATCATGGGAGTTGTATTCTCTGGGTGGTTTCAGGTACATCATGGGGTTTGTGAGTAAAGGCGCGGCCGGGGCTCTGTTGATGGACAAGCCAAACGGGACGTTTCTGCTTCGCTTCAGTGACTCCGCCAGAGACGGCGCCGTTACCTTCAGCTGGGTGGAACGCCTCGGCCTCAACAGAGGTACTGAAGTACATGACATAACAACCACACCAAGGGCTCTAATGCAGTACTGTCACCTCATAAACACATGACATAACAACCACACCAAGGGCTCTAATGAAGTACTGTCACCTCATAAACACATGACATAACAACCACACCAAGGGCTCTAATGAAGTACTGTCACCTCATAAACACATGACATAACAACCACACCAAGGGGTCTAATGAAGTACTGTCACCTCATAAACACATGACATAACAACCACACCAAGGGGTCTAATGAAGTACTGTCACCTCATAAACACATGACATAACAACCACACCAAGGGGTCTAATGAAGTACTGTCACCTCATAAACACATGACATAACAACCACACCAAGGGGTCTAATGAAGTACTGTCACCTCATAAACACATGACATAACAACCACACCAAGGGCTCTAATGAAGTACTGTCACCTCATAAACACATGACATAACAACCACACCAAGGGGTCTAATGAAGTACTGTCACCTCATAAACACATGACATAACAACCACACCAAGGGCTCTAATGAAGTACTGTCACCTAATAAACACATGACATAACAACCACACCAAGGGCTCTAATGAAGTACTGTCACCTCATAAACACATGCCATAACCACACCAAGGGCTCTAATGAAGTACTGTCACCTCATAAACACATGACATAACAACCACACCAAGGGCTCTAATGAAGTACTGTCACCTCATAGACACATGACATAACAACCACACCAAGGGCTCTAATGAAATACTGTCACCTCATAAACACATGACATAACAACCTCACCAAGGGCTCTAATGAAGTACTGTCACCTCATAAACACATGACATAACAACCACACCAAGGCCTCTAATGAAGTACTGTCACCTCATAAACACATGACATAACAACCACACCAAGAGGTCTAATGAAGTACTGTCACCTCATAAACACATGCCATAACAACCACACCAAGGGCTCTAATGAAGTACTGTCACCTCATAAACACATGACATAACAACCACACCAGGGGGTCTAATGAAGTACTGTCACCTCATAAACACATGACATAACAACCACACCAAGGGCTCTAATGAAGTACTGTCACCTCATAAACACATGACATAACAACCTCACCAAGGGCTCTAATGAAGTACTGTCACCTCATAAACACATGACATAACAACCTCACCAAGGGCTCTAATGAAGTACTGTCACCTCATAAACACATGACATAACAACCACACCAAGGGCTCTAATGAAATACTGTCACCTCATAAACACATGACATAACAACCACACCAAGGGCTCTAATGAAGTACTGTCACCTCATAAACACATGACATAACAACCACACCAAGGGCTCTAATGAAGTACTGTCACCTCATAAACACATGACATAACAACCACACCAAGGCCTCTAATGAAGTACTGTCACCTCATAAACACATGACATAACAACCACACCAAGAGGTCTAATGAAGTACTGTCACCTCATAAACACATGACATAACAACCACACCAAGGGCTCTAATGAAGTACTGTCACCTCATAAACACATGACATAACAACCACACCAGGGGGTCTAATGAAATACTGTCACCTCATAAACACATGACATAACAACCACACCAAGGGCTCTAATGAAGTACTGTCACCTCATAAACACATGACATAACAACCACACCAAGGGCTCTAATGAAGTACTGTCACCTCATGAACACATGACATAACAACCACACCAAGGGCTCTAATGAAGTACTGTCACCTCATAAACACATGACATAACAACCTCACCAAGGGCTCTAATGAAGTACTGTCACCTCATAAACACATGACATAACAACCACACCAAGGGCTCTAATGAAGTACTGTCACCTCATAAACACATGACATAACAACCACACCAAGGGCTCTAATGGAGTACTGTCACCTCATAGACACATGACATAACAACCACACCAAGGGGTCTAATGAAGTACTGTCACCTCATAAACACATGACATAACAACCACACCAAGGGCTATAATGAAGTACTGTCACCTAATAAACACATGACATAACAACCTCACCAAGGGCTCTAATGAAGTACTGTCACCTCATAAACACATGACATAACAACCACACCAGGGGGTCTAATGAAGTACTGTCACCTCATAAACACATGACATAACAACCACACCAAGGGCTCTAATGAAGTACTGTCACCTCATAAACACATGACATAACAACCACACCAGGGGGTCTAATGAAGTACTGTCACTTCATAAACACATGACATAACAACCACACCAAGGGCTCTAATGAAGTACTGTCACCTCATAAACACATGACATAACAACCACACCAAGGGCTCTAATGAAGTACTGTCACCTCATAAACACATGACATAACAACCACACCAAGGGCTCTAATGAAGTACTGTCACCTCATAAACACATGACATAACAACCACACCAAGGGCTCTAATGAAGTACTGTCACCTCATAAACACATGACATAACAACCACACCAAGGGCTCTAATGAAGTACTGTCACCTCATAAACACATGACATAACAACCACACCAAGGGCTCTAATGAAGTACTGTCACCTCATAAACACATGACATAACAACCACACCAAGGGCTCTAATGAAGTACTGTCACCTCATAAACACAACACAACCTCACCAAGGGCTCTAATGAAGTACTGTCACCTCATAAACACAACACAACCTCACCAAGGGCTCTAATTAAGTACTGTCACCTCATAAACACAAAACAACCTCACCAAGGGCTCTAATGAAGCCGTTACCTTCAGCTGGGTGGAACGGCTCGGCCTCAACAGAGGTACTGAAGTACATGAAACGCGGTGAAGGAGGTGACCACCAGTGGTTTGTAAACAACAGAGAGATGTATGCGTGGCGCAACGCGACGTCATTAGTTGTTTCCACTAAAACGCCCTACCAACAGTCCTTAAGACATGTGAACCCCCTACCAACAGTCCTTAAGACATGTGAACCCCCTACCAACAGTCCTTAAGACATGTGAACCCCCTACCAACAGTCCTTAAGACATGTGAACCCCCTACCAACAGTCCTTAAGACATGTGAACCCCCTACCAACAGTCCTTAAGACATGTGAACCCCCTACCAACAGTCCTTAAGACATGTGAACCCCCTACCAACAGTCCTTAAGACATGTGAACCCCCTACCAACAGTCCTTAAGACATGTGAACCCCCTACCAACAGTCCTTAAGACATGGGAACCCCCTACCAACAGTCCTTAAGACATGTGAACGCCCTACCAACAGTCCTTAAGACATGTGAACCCCCTACCAACAGTCCTTAAGACATGTGAACGCCCTACCAACAGTCCTTAAGACATGTGAACCCCCTACCAACAGTCCTTAAGACATGTGAACGCCCTACCAACAGTCCTTAAGACATGTGAACCCCCTACCAACAGTCCTTAAGACATGTGAACCCCCTACCAACAGTCCTTAAGACATGTGAACGCCCTACCAACAGTCCTTAAGACATGTGAACCCCCTACCAACAGTCCTTAAGACATGTGAACCCCCTACCAACAGTCCTTAAGACATGTGAACCCCCTACCAACAGTCCTTAAGACATGTGAACGCCCTACCAACAGTCCTTAAGACATCTGAATTTCTCAAATCTGATCTTTTGGCCCGACCGTTCACACTGCTTTTGCAAGGATTGGATCTGTGTGTGTGTGTGTGTGTGTGTGTGTGTGTGTGTGTGTGTGTGTGTGTGTGTGTGTGTGTGTGTGTGTGTGTGTGTGTGTGTGTGTGTGTTCAGACTGGCATCCGGATCCAGCCTGAATCAGATCTCCCGTCTGTGCCACATCCAGATTGGAATCCGAAATGTTCTGCAACCTTATATGCAGTTTGTAAGGCAATGTTGTACTTCTGTTTATGGGCACATCAATACATATTCCGAATATGTGTGTGTGTGTGTGTGTGTGTGTGTGTGTGTGTGTGTGTGTGTGTGTGTGTGTGTGTGTGTGTGTGTGTGTGTGTGTGTGTGTGTGTGTGTGTGTGTGTGCGCGCGTGTGCGTGCGTGCATGTGTGCGTGCGTGCGTGCGTACAGGCTTGGTGCGTGCGGTGAAGCCGTACACCAGGAAGGAGCTGACGGGGGTCTCCATGTCAGACGAGGTTTACAACTACAAGTTCCAGCAGGGCTCTGAAGCCCCGGCCAACCCTCTGCTCTACCTCTACCCAGGCATCCCCAAAGACCAGGCCTTCTCACGCTTCAAGACAGGTACGGTACCCAGACCTCCCTAAAGACCAGGCCTTCTCTCGCTTCAAGACAGGTACGGTACCCAGACCTCCCTAAAGACCAGGCCTTCTCTCGCTTCAAGACAGGTACGGTACCCAGACCTCCCCAAAGACCAGGCCTTCTCTCGCTTCAAGACAGGTACGGTACCCAGACCTCCCCAAAGACCAGGCCTTCTCACGCTTCAAGACAGGTACGGTACCCAGACCTCCCCAAAGACCAGGCCTTCTCACGCTTCAAGACAGGTACAGTACCCAGACCTCCTTAAAGACCAGGCCTTCTCACGCTTCAAGACAGGTACGGTACCCAGACCTCCCCAAAGACCAGGCCTTCTCACGCTTCAAGACAGGTACAGTACCCAGACCTCCTTAAAGACCAGGCCTTCTCTCGCTTCAAGACAGGTACGGTACCCAGACCTCCTTAAAGACCAGGCCTTCTCACGCTTCAAGACAGGTACTGTACCCAGACCTCCTTAAAGACCAGGCCTTCTCATGCTTCAAGACAGGTACGGTACCCAGACCTCCTTAAAGACCAGGCCTTCTCACGCTTCAAGACAGGTACGGTACCCAGACCTCCTTAAAGACCAGGCCTTCTCTCGCTTCAAGACAGGTACGGTACCCAGACCTCCTTAAAGACCAGGCCTTCTCTCGCTTCAAGACAGGTACGGTACCCAGACCTCCTTAAAGACCAGGCCTTCTCTCGCTTCAAGACAGGTACGGTACCCAGACCTCCCCAAAGACCAGGCCTTCTCACGCTTCAAGACAGGTACGGTACCCAGACCTCCTTAAAGACCAGGCCTTCTCACGCTTCAAGACAGGTACGGTACCCAGACCTCCTTAAAGACCAGGCCTTCTCTCGCTTCAAGACAGGTACGGTACCCAGACCTCCCCAAAGACCAGGCCTTCTCACGCTTCAAGACAGGTACGGTACCCAGACCTCCTTAAAGACCAGGCCTTCTCACGCTTCAAGACAGGTACGGTAGCCTATACTTCACTACTCATTATTCATTCCTATACGTTTTAAAAGGGAATAATGATCCTTCATTATATGTTTCACTCTTACCTTCATCACATATCCACTTGAATAATGTCTGTTTAAAATGGTAAAACGTTTCATTTCATCTGGACTTTAAACGGTGAAAAGTTTAAATTTAGTCTGGACCAATAGGAATGTGTGTTTCATGTTTCGTGATATCTGGACCAATAGGAATGTGTGTTTCATGTTTCATGACATCTGGACCAATAGGAATGTGTTTCATGTTTCTTTCTGCAGAAGCTCCGCCTCCGCCAGTGAACGACGGCTACGTCAGCAGAACGCCCTGTCACATGTCCTTGTAAGTGACATCACAGTGACATCATCAAAATTATGACGTAATGACTATCTAACTAGCTTAACTTTGGGCCCTAGGTTCAATGTTTGTTTGTAGGGCCGCTAGTCCCTCCTATATACAGGTTCAATGTTTGTTTGTAGGGCCGCTAGTCCCTCCTATATACAGGTTTAATGTTTGTTTGTAGGGCCGCTAGTCCCTCCTATATACAGGTTTAATGTTTGTTTGTAGGGCTGCTAGTCCCTCCTATAGACAGGTTCAATGTTTGTTTGAAGGGCCGCTAGTCCCTCCTATATACAGGTTCAATGTTTGTAGGGCCACTAGTCCCTCCTATATACAGGTTCAATGTTTGTAGGGCCGCTAGTCCCTCCTATAGACAGGTTCAATGTTTGTTTGTAGGGCCGCTAGTCCCTCCTATAGACAGGTTCAATGTTTGTTTGTAGGGCCGCTAGTCCCTCCTATAGACAGGTTCAATGTTTGTAGGGCCGCTAGTCCCTCCTATAGACAGGTTCAATGTTTGTTTGTAGGGCCGCTAGTCCCTCCTATAGACAGGTTTAATGTTTGTTTGTAGGGCCGCTAGTCCCTCCTATAGACAGGTTTAATGTTTGTTTGTAGGGCCGCTAGTCCCTCCTATAGACAGGTTTAATGTTTGTTTGTAGGGCCGCTAGTCCCTCCTATAGACAGGTTCAATGTTTGTTTGTAGGGCCGCTAGTCCCTCCTATAGACAGGTTCAATGTTTGTTTGTAGGGCCGCTAGTCCCTCCTATAGACAGGTTCAATGTTTGTAGGGCCGCTAGTCCCTCCTATAGACAGGTTCAATATTTGTTTGTAGGGCCGCTAGTCCCTCCTATAGACAGGTTCAATGTTTGTTTGTAGGGCCGCTAGTCCCTCCTATAGACAGGTTCAATGTTTGTTTGTAGGGCCGCTAGTCCCTCCTATAGACAGGTTCAATGTTTGTTTGAAGGGCCGCTAGTCCCTCCTATAGACAGGTTTAATGTTTGTTTGTAGGGCCGCTAGTCCCTCCTATATACAGGTTTAATGTTTGTTTGTAGGGCCGCTAGTCCCTCCTATAGACAGGTTTAATGTTTGTTTGTAGGGCCGCTAGTCCCTCCTATATACAGGTTTAATGTTTGTAGGGCTGCTAGTCCCTCCTATAGACAGGTTTAATGTTTGTAGGGCTGCTAGTCCCTCCTATATACAGGTTTAATGTTTGTAGGGCCGCTAGTCCCTCCTATAGACAGGTTTAATGTTTGTTTGTAGGGCCGCTAGTCCCTCCTATAGACAGGTTTAATGTTTGTTTGTAGGGCCGCTAGTCCCTCCTATATACAGGTTTAATGTTTGTTTGTAGGGCCGCTAGTCCCTCCTATAGACAGGTTTAATGTTTGTAGGGCCGCTAGTCCCTCCTATAGACAGGTTTAATGTTTGTTTGTAGGGCCGCTAGTCCCTCCTATAGACAGGTTTAATGTTTGTTTGTAGGGCCGCTAGTCCCTCCTATAGACAGGTTTAATGTTTGTTTGTAGGGCCGCTAGTCCCTCCTATAGACAGGTTTAATGTTTGTTTGTAGGGCCGCTAGTCTCTCCTATATACAGGTTTAATGTTTGTTTGTAGGGCCGCTAGTCCCTCCTATATACAGGTTTAATGTTTGTTTGTAGGGCCGCTAGTCCCTCCTATATACAGGTTTAATGTTTGTAGGGCCGCTAGTCCCTCCTATAGACAGGTTTAATGTTTGTAGGGCCGCTAGTCCCTCCTATATACAGGTTTAATGTTTGTTTGTAGGGCCGCTAGTCCCTCCTATAGACAGGTTTAATGTTTGTTTGTAGGGCCGCTAGTCCCTCCTATAGACAGGTTTAATGTTTGTAGGGCCGCTAGTCCCTCCTATATACAGGTTTAATGTTTGTAGGGCCGCTAGTCCCTCCTATAGACAGGTTTAATGTTTGTAGGGCCGCTAGTCCCTCCTATATACAGGTTTAATGTTTGTAGGGCCGCTAGTCCCTCCTATATACAGGTTTAATGTTTGTTTGTAGGGCCGCTAGTCCCTCCTATAGACAGGTTTAATGTTTGTTTGTAGGGCCGCTAGTCCCTCCTATATACAGGTTTAATGTTTGTTTGTAGGGCCGGTAGTCCCTCCTATATACAGGTTTAATGTTTGTAGGGCCGCTAGTCCCTCCTATATACAGGTTTAATGTTTGTTTGTAGGGCCGCTAGTCCCTCCTATAGACAGGTTTAATGTTTGTTTGTAGGGCCGCTAGTCCCTCCTATATACAGGTTTAATGTTTGTAGGGCCGCTAGTCCCTCCTATATACAGGTTTAATGTTTGTTTGTAGGGCCGCTAGTCCCTCCTATAGACAGGTTTAATGTTTGTAGGGCCGCTAGTCCCTCCTATATACAGGTTTAATGTTTGTAGGGCCGCTAGTCCCTCCTATATACAGGTTTAATGTTTGTTTGTAGGGCCGCTAGTCCCTCCTGGTTCAATGTTTGTTTGTAGGGCCGCTAGTCCCTCCTATATACAGGTTTAATGTTTGTAGGGCCGCTAGTCCCTCCTATATACAGGTTTAATGTTTGTTTGTAGGACCGCTAGTCCCTCCTATATACAGGTTTAATGTTTGTTTATAGGGCCGCTAGTCCCTCCTATAGACAGGTTTAATGTTTGTAGGGCCGCTAGTCCCTCCTATATACAGGTTTAATGTTTGTAGGGCCGCTAGTCCCTCCTATATACAGGTTTAATGTTTGTAGGGCCGCTAGTCCCTCCTATATAATGTTTGTAGGGCCGCTAGTCTCTCCTATATACAGGTTTAATGTTTGTTTGTAGGGCCGCTAGTCCCTCCTATATACAGGTTTAATGTTTGTAGGGCCGCTAGTCCCTCCTATAGACAGGTTTAATGTTTGTAGGGCCGCTAGTCCCTCCTATAGACAGGTTTAATGTTTGTAGGGCCGCTAGTCCCTCCTATATACAGGTTTAATGTTTGTAGGGCCGCTAGTCTCTCCTATAGACAGGTTTAATGTTTGTTTGTAGGGCCGCTAGTCCCTCCTATATACAGGTTTAATGTTTGTTTGTAGGGCCGCTAGTCCCTCCTATAGACAGGTTTAATGTTTGTAGGGCCGATAGTCCCTCCTATATACAGGTTTAATGTTTGTTTGTAGGGCCGCTAGTCCCTCCTATATACAGGTTTAATGTTTGGTTTTAGTTCAATGTTTGTTTTAAAAACTCCATTGACAATGAAGGGAAAATGTACGTCATAATGACCCTCATTATGTCATATTGTCTCTTTATTGTTAATGGCGTTTAATGTTTGTGTTTGTTTTACATCACCATTACATCACCTAATCAACATATGAGTTAGCCCCTCACTTCACACGGGTGTGATTGTTTTGTATGAAAGGTGCTATATGAATAAAGTTTATTCTGTCTTCCACAGTGATCCAACACCTCCACCTTCTCCACCTCAACAGGACACCACCCCTCCTCTGCCTGAAGACATGGTACGTTCCACCACCCATTTTGACCTGGGAACGATTCTACAAATGTCTTCTAGATCCTGACAGTTTTCTGAAACCCCATGTTTCTGTTATTATCATTCTAGATTTGGACTTCTACTACTGACAGCCTGCCTGTTCTGAGTGAAGACCTTCTGCTGCAGCACCTCTAGCCTGTTCTGAGTGAAGACCTTCTGCTGCACCTATAGCCTCTTCTGGGTGAAGACCTTCTGCTGCAGCACCTCTAGCCTGTTCTGAGTGAAGACCTTCTGCTGCAGCACCTCTAGCCTGTTCTGAGTGAAGACCTTCTGCTGCAGCACCTCTAGCCTGTTCTGAGTGAAGACCTTCTGCTGCAGCACCTATAGCCTGTTCTGAGTGAAGACCTTCTGCTGCAGCACCTATATATATATATATATATATATATATATATGGGGTATATAGGCTATACCCCACATGTACATATGTGACTAGATTTGATCGAAGGACTGCCATTGGATTTTTTTGAATTTTCGTTTTTTCATGTCATATGAAAGCAGGGAATCATAGCTTCAAATTGACATATTGGTTGTTCAGTTTGACCCACCAGTTTTGGAGATATGGCTTATAGAAAAATGTCTTGCAGGAGTAGTGGAAAAAAGACCAAGCAGAGAAAATGTACTTCTAAGCTTTAGTTCAGTGATCTGTGACTTTAGGGGGCGCTGTTTTCCCTTCATTTCTCCATTAGTCAACCAGCAGTGTTGCCATGTCTGCTTATTATAATTAGTTGGCCTTGTTTCTAAAGAAAAATAATGTGGTCACATATATACATATATATACACATGGGGTGGGTGCGTTCAATACTACCCTACAACGCACTGCGTTGTAGGGTAGTATTGTCAAGTTTATCCCTTGAGTGGCCTCGTTATATTAGTAAGAGCCAACCCAGCTTATATGTTGTAACTTCGTTTGTGTCGTTTTTGTGTAGATGGTGGTGGGGTCATTTATACAGTAAATACTCTGTGTTGTTAAAAGAACAGAAATCCTTTTATCAACAGTATCTCAGGGATGTAGATAATAATAAAGATAATTGGGGGGTAAATGTGTTTATACTAAGGGCGGGAACCCCTTTTGGTGTTTTAAACATTATGTTATAATTTAGCTATTGAAAAATAGCAGATCTACAAGCTTGTAGATCTGCTATTTTAGAAAAATCGTGAAATTGTGGCGCAAATTTCGTAATATATTTTTTCAGAACAAACATTTTTAACTCAAATCTTTGCTTCTGGGGGGGAGGTAGGTCCCTGGAACAACATATTTTCAGATGGGGGGGGGGGGGGTCGGAGGCCAATTACATATAATCTTTGGGGTCCTTAACATGAAATATTGAGCACCACTGATACAGAAACAGGGTATTTCAGAAAACTGTCAGGATTTAGAAGACATTTTTTTTAAATTTCGAGATGCATGGAGTATCCTATGACAGACAGGGCAGGAAGAGGCGATCTTTTAGCACGGATGTATTTTTGTTACGATGTGACTAGACGGGGGATTACGCGTTTGCTGTTTTTTATAATGTGTTATATGTACGCTTAAAATGCTCTGAATACAACAATAATGATACGTTTATGCAGTCGCTATATCTGTGAATTAATAGTATGTGTTTTGTTTTTCTTTTCTGTTTTCAGTTACTAGCTAATGTCACTAACTCTGAATAACTTGTGTTATTGTTGGCTGAAGAGCAATCAGTTGATACTATTCTCCATATGCAGACCGCGGCCATCTTACCATATAAGTTAATGGCAAGGTGCTACCTAGGTGCAACTTCCATTAGCAGCCCATTCATCCAAACAGAAAAGTACTATCTGATTGTATTAAACAACGTCACCAACCAACACTCACCAACATTGCAGCTGTACGGAAAGCTTGAATTATCCTCTTTCTATCCTCAAAGTGTTTGTTTCATTAAAATCCACCGTAGACATGTTGTTATGAGCTACTTTGTGTCCTTGCAGATGATTATTTTTCTAAGTGCTGGAGTTTGGAAGCGCTCGTTAGACATCACTCAACTGCCCAGCTGTACCACCTGTTTATAATGAGCACATAATGCAGGAGGCAGCAGGACGTTGCTTTACTGATAACGAGTGCTTCCAAACTCTGATGGAAACATGGCCGCCGTCTGTAGATGGTCTATAAGAGTACCACAGACGAATAACAGTCTAAGTCCACACTATTGATCCATAATGTATAAATGATAGATAAGGGTTCAGGACAACGAGGCCTTTTCGTGGAGGGGTCAGTCTGAAATTTGGACTTAGACTGTTTTTCGTCTGTGGTACTCAAAAGACAAGTCAGAACATGGCATATCAGGCTGTATTGTACACGTTTAGGTACAAGTGTGTGATAGAAAATAAAATGGCCAAAATGAAGTGATTGTTTGCGAGCATTATTGCAACGTTGAGGAAGTGTGTGGTTTGAGTAATATAACGGTGTGTGTTTATTTTCTGTAATATTTATTATAATTATATTATGTTCTATAACAAGAACAAAAAGGGACGCTTTTCCAATGAGTTACCTGTCATGGCTATTTGTTCACTATTGTGAGGTTTATTGTAATAAGCACGTTTCAACTGTGATTTACTCTGTAACGGTAGATGGTAAGAACTCGTTTTTTTATTATAATACTATACATTCAAGTCTATATTTTGATACATATCATGGGCACCAAGTCATATCAAAACAATGTCCTTGGATGTGTTTTTTATCAAAACTGTTTCTTCATAAAAGGTTTTTGAGATACATGCATGAATAGACAAGGTACTGGTAAGACTATGTAAACATGGTATATATCAAAATGTGCGTTAGAATGTCTAATTGTATCCGGAAAAAAATTGAGTTTCTATCATGTTCCAAGTCAGAGCTATAGGCAGTTTTAGATGGATTGGTCAGATTGGTCATGACTGACCATGCTATTTATAGATGGCAAAATATCTACAGTGGTACATGTGAGAAACTTTTTTTTTATTTTTTTAATTGAACTAGACAACTCACCGTTTAAAATGAGATATTGCATGGGTATGTATGCACAAGTTATTTGGAAAATAACTTGTTAAAACTTCAAACGGGCATAACTTTTTTTGTTGTCCTATACCCAGTGTAAATGCAGGCTCTTTTAAATGGCTTCCAAAACAAAAACTAAACATTTTATCAACTCAGTTAATTTTTTCCCTGGAAGCAGACAAGTCAAGCTTTCTCTGAAGGTCTTTCGTTGTCACACTTTTTTTTTTTTAAACAATATGTTTATTGGTTTTTTTCATACATGTACACAACATGGTGATGCTGTAATATAGGAGTGGAAAGGATCAATATAGCAGCCCAAAAGACAAAAACAGAATATAGAACAAGACAAAAATGACAACAACAAAAACAAAACATTTAGCAGAAGTCAGTATACAAAGAGATAAATGAGAGTCAAGGTCCTCACAGGTTAGATGCATCAGTGTCCAAGAGAGTCCATAGGATCACTACAGTGTTATGAGGCATTTCCATTATCATTACGAAGCATATTCAACACATCAACATTCGTTAAGAGTTGGGTGAAGGGTCCCCAGACTTCATCATACATTACACTTTTTTTCTTCAAAATATAAGTTATCCTTTCCATAGCACAACAGCTGCTCATTTCCCTGAGCCATTGGCTCGCTTGTGTTTTTCCATGTTAGAGCAATTGTGCGCTTTGCTTGGAGTAGTGACATATCTATGAGAATTTGTTTATTCCTTGGTATAACCAGGGTTACCGGGTACAATCCCAATATGCAGAGTTTTGGATCCAATGGTATCCTTACGTCTAGCATTCTATAAAGTATTTGTAAGATCTCGCTCCAAAATGCCACAATCTCTCTGCATTCCCACATACAGTGAAAAGGTGTGCCCTTTGACTGCTCACATTTTACACAAGTGTCTGGAATATTTTCATTAAATTGGTGTAATTTAGCTGGTGTTATATAAGTGCGCATCACCCAGTTATATTGTAGCAATCTTAATCTAGTATTTGCAGTTTGTCTGTGTACTTTTGCACATATGGCACCCCAGTCAACCAAGGATATATCATCTTGTACATCTTCCTTCCAGGCCCTTAGTCTATCGTTAGAGCTTTCAGATGAATTGGAAACCAGCATGTCATATATCACTGAGATACGCCCTTTTCTATAGCAATGATCAGATATAAGTTTCTCCATTCTCGAAAGGAATGGAGTGATCAATGCTTGGTTACCAGATGCTCTAATAAAGTCTCTTAGCTGTAAATACTTGAAAAAATGGCTATTTGAAACATCAAATTTTGTACGTATTTGTTCAAATGTCATCAGATTTCCATCTTGGAACATATCTCCTATTTTAGTTAGACCTTTATTAGCCCAAAGGCGAAACCCCTGGTCTATTATTCCTGGTTTAAATAGATCATTTCCCCATATTGGGCTGAACTGTGACAATGACGCACTGGTTTCCCCCATCTTTTCTCTAGTATTGTGCCACACATTGACCATATTTAGTACGAAGGGGTTGCTTGTTTGTTTCCTTAACTTTTTAATATTTGCAGAATATAAATATATATTAAGAGCCATTTTAGGTTTAATTGATAGTGATTCAATATCAACCCATGCTGGACTTGACTCTGTGGAAAAATAATACATTATAGTACGTAGTTGCGCAGTCCAATAATACCACTGGAAATTTGGAAGTTTAAGTCCCCCTCTGTCATATGGTAGATATAATAAAGTCAAACGTAGTCTGTGTCGTCTATTGCCCCAAAGTAAATTAGAACATGCTTTCTTTAGCTTAGTAAAATAATGTAACGGCAAGGGTAAAGGTATATTTTGAAACAAGTATAGTAGTTTTGGAAGAACATTCATTTTGATTATGTTTATTCGGCCTATTAGAGAAATTGGCATATTAGTCCATCTTTCCAGTGAGTCATAGATTGACTGTAGAATAGGATCATAGTTGACTGGAACCAATTTTCCCACATCAGGAACTATGTTTATGCCCAGATATATGAAGCTATCTACTGAATTAAACATAGAGACTAGTATTCTGCCGGATCATTTCTTTCATTTTCGTTCAACAGCATTAAAGATGATTTAGTATTATTTACCTTATAGCCTGAACATTCTCCAAAAGTCTTAATTACATCCAATATAACTGGAATTGTGTTTGATAATTCTGTAATGAATAAAATGATATCATCTGCAAACAGAGCTATACGATGATCTATTTGACCTAATCTGACACCAGAGATGCTCCTATGTGATCTTATCGCAATGGCGAATACTTCTATAGCGATTGTAAATAGGATGGGGGACAGGGGGCATCCCTGTCTGACCCCTCTATTAATATCAAAGGGCTGAGAGATGATATTGTTAGTTAGAATTTCAGCCGTGGGTTGAGTATACAATAGCCTTACCCAGTTACAGAATACATTCCCAAATCCAAATCTCTCCAAAGCTGCGAAGAGGAAAGGCCATTCGATTCTATCAAATGCTTTCTCTGCGTCAATTGACAACAGAGCCGTGTCTGATACGTTATTTTTTTCATGTATTATGTTAAACACTCTCCGTACATTATGGAAACCCTGTCTCCCCTTTACAAAACCGTTTTGATCTGATCCAATAATTAGCGGGAGAACTGATTCTAGTCTACGTGCCAAAACTTTACATAAAATCTTGATGTCAGAGTTCAAAAGCGATATCGGGCGATAGGACTGGCATTTATTAGCAGGTTTGTTTGGTTTTAGTATTAAAGTAATCACTGCTCCTCTCAATGAGAGAGGAAGTATACTGTTTGTATAGGATTCCTGTAGCATTTCCTTAATTGGTATTATAAGTTTGCTTTTAATTTTTTTATATATATCAATTGGTAGGCCATCAGGGCCAGCAGCCTTGCCATTATTCATAGCATCGATAGCCTCGCCAATTTCAATCTCCATTAGATCAGAGTCGAGAATAGATCGATCATTTTCAGACACCTGGGGGAATTCCAGATTGTCTAAGAATGAGGTTTGAGTATTAGAAGTAGATGGGTGTTCCGAAGAGTATAGGGATTCATAAAATTGTCTAAAGGTGCCATTTATATCGGTAGGGTCCACTGTCATCTCACCTGTAGCTTTCTCAATCGCATTAATCGCTCTTTCTGATTCAAGTTGTTTAATTCGCCAGGCTAATAACTTCCCTGATTTCTCTCCCTGGTCATAAAAGGATTGATTCAATCTCAATAAGCTATTTGCTGCTCTGTCTGCCGATATCTTATTATATTCAGCCTTAAATAGTAATAGTTCCTGATGTGGGTTTTCTGAGTCGTCTCTATTTCCCTCTAGAGCTTTAATTTTAGAGTCCAACAACTCTAATTTTTGTCTAGTGTGTTTAACTCTAGGAGATGTAAAACTTATAATTTGACCCCTTAAGAAGGCTTTAAAAGCCTCCCATTTTGTACAAACTGAGGTCTGTGTTCAAAAAACATGTCTATTTGTTTCCCAATATAATCAATAAAAGTGGGGTCCTGTAACCATTTTATGTGAAAGCGCCATCTTGGCGGGCTGTTAACCAAATTGGTATCTACATATGTAAGGGTAATTGGCGCATGGTCAGAAATTACTATACTATCATATTGACAGTCTTTGATTTTATGTCTAATCTGTGATGAGATTAAGAAGAAATCGATCCTTGAGTAAGATTTATGTGTTCCAGAGTGACAAGAGAATTCAATTTTGTTTGGGTTTAGTTCCCGCCAAATTTCTAATAGATTTAGATCTTTCATGTAGTTGAATATAGATTGCCTAGCTCTCACATGTGCTGTATCTACCCCTGTAGACTTATCTTTTTTCGGATCAGGTGTCACATTATAGTCTCCCCCAATGATATAGCTACCCTGGAGTGTCGACAAAGTCAAGAATATATTATTGAAAAATGTGGGATCATCCTCATTAGGACCATAGATATTCACTAGGATAAGTTTCTCTCTCAGCAAAGTACCCTGGAGAATAATATATCTACCTCTAGGGTCGATTATTGAGTTTTCTAGCTTAAATGGAATTGTTTTATGAATTAGAATCAGCACTCCTCTAGCATGTGAGCTGTAGGAGGCTGAGAACACTTGGCCTTGCCATCTTTTCTTAATTTTAGTTACATCACATTGCATCATGTGAGATTCCTGTAGGAATACTATATTGGAGTGTTTTTCCTTCACTCTACTAAGCACCTGTTTTATTTTGGTCAGTTTTCCTAAACCCCTGCAGTTCCAGGATGTAACCTTAACCTTCATGGGATTAGACATACCTCAAATGTAGCATATTGTGAAAAGCATTTCTCTGTGTGACCTCATACATCTCAGTTACCGGACTAAAGCAGGAATAGACTTCTGTTAACATGAAAAACAAAAACACAAAACAACAAAACACTAAAGCCCTAACACCTAATAACACCCTCACACACGTTTTGTAAGAAAGACGCATGTTACTAAACGGGTGTGTCAAATTCCCCTTACCCACCGTCTCTAGTGGACGTCCCCTCCCCCCTCTACGTTGTACTCCGTCTATGGTACTCACGGGTCCGCACATCTGCAGTGAGGGTCCGCTACTGCCTCTCCTTCTCTCCGTTTCCTCAGCCCACGACAAGTCCTATACTTGTATTATAGAATCACTTCAAGAAATACATTGTGATATGGTCCATTCAGATCCCCATTGATCTGATCAAATCCTTATGCAAAATCACTAATCAACGGCATGAACAGTAGTGGTAGTAATAATACAAATAAATAATAATAAAGATAAACCTCAAAATTATAATATATATCTACATGGAATTACAATTTAACCTTAATAATATTGCATTTAGAAATAATAAGAAAAGAAAATAAAAAAATGAAAAAAGGGGAAACAGTTTGCATATTAATGAAGATGGAATCAGTTGGGTAGAATTCAATAAATAAGGTTGACAAGCTAGATTATTGCATTAGGCCTGGCCCGATATATAGTATATAAGTGAAACGCCTTTACATAATATATAGGCCTGTTCAGTAATGCCAATTATATTAAATTGAACCAGTCCTCCCATAAATGCTCCCCTTTTGCCCCCCTTTTCCTCCCCTCCATTAGCATCCTATTATGCTCGGGTCATATTAAACAAACTAAACAGATCATGTTTTACAGTGAAAAGTAAAATACAGATACCCCAGAGAATTTCAAATAACCCAGAGCTATATTTTATTAGGCCTTTTGCCTTCCAGCTGTGATATCACAGACCAATATTTAAGCTGCCTCATTGCTCTTGTTCTACGAAAAATATATGTTTAAATCCTTATAACCCCGGCCTTTTCCAGCAATTGCGCTATGATTAGAGATGAAGAGAATATAGTTCGAAGGCCATATAGCAAACCACGATAGTCAGCCTATATATATACACACACAAATGAAAGCCTAATTTAAAAATAAAAGTAAATTAACTAAAAGAGTTGAGGCAGCTTGTTTAGATTGAGCTATTAAACCTACCAAGAACGAAAATGAGGAAAAGACAAGCAAACAAACAAAAACATAAAAGCAAAGCGCAAAACATGATTAATCCATAATTGAGCGTTTGCGGTTTCAACGTTCCAACTGTGATCTTGCAGTCCAATATAGATTGCTCCGCCGTTCTTTCGTTACAAAAGAATATAGAGAGAGGGGGGGAAATAAATAAAGAAAAAGAAAAAGCAAGATAGGCCTCCTTCAGTTATATATTTCCAGTCTTTCCAACATGCTGTGTAGGAACCTAAAATAAGAAATAAGTCTGAAAGTTGACGTGCAGCAAGGAGGGGGCCTTGTTCCCAATTAAGATAATGAACTGAGCACGCAATCATTTACTAAGATTAATTATAACCTGCTATAGGAGAGTTAAGGCAGCGTGTTTCCATTTTAAATTAGCCATGCCTTCTACCTATTTGGAAAATAAATAGTTAATAGAAGAGACAAAAATAAAGTAAATAAAATAAAAGGTTTTTAACTTCAGCGACCGGGATTAAACACTACATTACATTATGCCGTCATCTTCATTGCTGCTCCTCTTCGTTCTCCTCGGAACCCAAATTCTCCAGGAAGGTCTGTGCCTCTGCCGGTGTTTGGAAGTAGTTGGATATGTCCCCTTTGGTGACCCATAATCAGGCCGGGTAGAGTATTCCACATTGAAATCCTTTGTCTCGTAATTTTTTTTTTACATCAGTAAAGCGCCTCTGCTGTTTGTGAATTTCCGTAGGCAGATCCTGGAAAAACATCACGGGCACATTTTTGTAGAGAATTATCTTCTTTGCCTTGGCTGCGTTGTCCACACGAATCTTGTCCTTGTAGTTCAGGAACCTCATTATCATAGCCCTCGGATATGTAGAATTAGCTTTTTTAATACCAATGCGGTGGGCTTTCTCAACGACAATGGGGGAGCGGAGTGGGCCCAAATCCAAGGCCTCAGGCAGCCATTGCTCTAGGAATGAGCAGGGGTCCGCGGCCTCTGCCCCCTCAGGTAGATGAATTAATCTCAAATTATTTTTCTTGCTGCGGGCCTCTAATCCAACCAGTTTTGAAGAGAGTGTTAAGACTTGTATCTCCAGCTCGGCGACTGTAGCCTGCATGGCTGTGATGTTATCCTCTGCCCCAGAGATGCGGCCTTCAGCTTGGGTGACGCGCCCGGCGCATTCTTTCACTTCAATCTGGACATTATTCACGGCAGTCAGTATACTTTCAAACTGGGAAGAGAATTCCGTTTTCATATCATTTATCGCTTTTAGAATGTCTCCCGAGCTCACGTTGTCACTCATATTTGATAGTTCACTGCTGAATATATCCTCCACCACCAGCAGTCGTTGCACTTGAACTTGGACTTGCTGGAGCAAACAAAGCGCCGGTGTTTGTGACAGACAACTCACTGTTCTCAGCCGAGAGCGCACTTCCACTTCTAAGTGTGAATTTCTTCTTTTTCGGCGGCATTATAAGTTCCTGGGACTATTATAGAGTTGCAGCGTCCTTTTTTAGCATTTTGAACTTGAAAGGTGTCGTTATTTCATAGTTTATTTAAGACTTGACGCGGAGCTGAGTAAACGTGCGACTGATCAGCACTGCACCATACCGGAAGTCCCCCCACAACAGAGAATTTAATAAATCATTCAAAAACGCCATTCTGCCATAGAGAACCCTACGTACTACATTCTGCCATAGAGAACCCTACCTACCACATTCTGCCATAGAGAACCCTACCTACTACATTCTGCCATAGAGAACCCTACCTACTACATTCTGCCATAGAGAACCCTACGTACTACATTCTGCCATAGAGAACCCTATCTACCACATTCTGCCATAGAGAACCCTACCTACTACATTCTGCCATAGAGAACCCTACCTACTACATTCTGCCATAGAGAACCCTATACCTACTACATTCTGCCATAGAGAACCCCATCTACTACATTATGCCATAGAGAACCCTACCTACTACATTCTGCCATAGAGAACCCTACCTACTACATTCTGCCATAGAGAACCCTACGTACTACATTCTGCCATAGAGAACCCTACCTACTACATTCTGCCATAGAGAACCCTACCTACTACATTCTGCCATAGAGAACCCTACCTACTACATTCTGCCATAGAGAACCCTATCTACTACATTCTGCCATAGAGAACCCTACCTACTACATTCTGCCATAGAGAACCCTACCTACTACATTCTGCCATAGAGAACCCTATCTACTACATTCTGCCATAGAGAACCCTACCTACTACATTCTGCCATAGAGAACCCTATCTACTACATTCTGCCATAGAGAACCCTACGTACTACATTCTGCCATAGAGAACCCTACCTACTACATTCTGCCATAGAGAACCCTACCTACTACATTCTGCCATAGAGAACCCTATCTACTACATTCTGCCATAGAGAACCCTACCTACTACATTCTGCCATAGAGAACCCTACCTACTACATTCTGCCATAGAGAACCCTATCTACTACATTCTGCCATAGAGAACCCTATCTACCACATTCTGCCATAGAGAACCCTACGTACTACATTCTGCCATAGAGAACCCTACCTACTACATTCTGACATAGAGAACCCTACCTACTACATTCTGCCATAGAGAACCCTACCTACTACATTCTGCCATAGAGAACCCTACCTACTACATTCTGACATAGAGAACCCTACGTACTACATTCTGCCATAGAGAACCCTACCTACTACATTCTGCCATAGAGAACCCTATCTACTACATTCTGCCATAGAGAACCCTACCTACTACATTCTGCCATAGAGAACCCTATCTACTACATTCTGCCATAGAGAACCCTATCTACTACATTCTGCCATAGAGAACCCTACCTACTACATTCTGCCATAGAGAACCCTACGTACTACATTCTGCCATAGAGAACCCTACCTACTACATTCTGCCATAGAGAACCCTACGTACTACATTCTGCCATAGAGAACCCTACCTACTACATTCTGCCATAGAGAACCCTACCTACTACATTCTGCCATAGAGAACCCTACCTACTACATTCTGCCATAGAGAACCCTACCTACTACATTCTGCCATAGAGAACCCTACCTACTACATTCTGCCATAGAGAACCCTATCTACTACATTCTGCCATAGAGAACCCTATCTACCACATTCTGCCATAGAGAACCCTACGTACTACATTCTGCCATAGAGAACCCTACCTACTACATTCTGCCATAGAGAACCCTATCTACTACATTCTGCCATAGAGAACCCTACCTACTACATTCTGCCATAGAGAACCCTACCTACTACATTCTGCCATAGAGAACCCTATCTACTACATTCTGCCATAGAGAACCCTATCTACCACATTCTGCCATAGAGAACCCTACCTACTACATTCTGCCATAGAGAACCCTATCTACTACATTCTGCCATAGAGAACCCTACCTACTACATTCTGCCATAGAGAACCCTACGTACTACATTCTGCCATAGAGAACCCTACCTACTACATTCTGCCATAGAGAACCCTACGTACTACATTCTGCCATAGAGAACCCTACGTACTACATTCTGCCATAGAGAACCCTACCTACTACATTCTGCCATAGAGAACCCTACCTACTACATTCTGCCATAGAGAACCCTACCTACTACATTCTGCCATAGAGAACCCTACCTACTACATTCTGCCATAGAGAACCCTACCTACTACATTCTGCCATAGAGAACCCTACCTACTACATTCTGACATAGAGAACCCTATCTACTACATTCTGCCATAGAGAACCCTACCTACTACATTCTGCCATAGAGAACCCTATCTACTACATTCTGCCATAGAGAACCCTACCTACTACATTCTGCCATAGAGAACCCTACCTACTACATTCTGCCATAGAGAACCCTACCTACTACATTCTGCCATAGAGAACCCTATCTACCACATTCTGCCATAGAGAACCCTACGTACTACATTCTGCCATAGAGAACCCTACGTACTACATTCTGCCATAGAGAACCCTACCTACTACATTCTGCCATAGAGAACCCTACCTACTACATTCTGCCATAGAGAACCCTCCCTACCTACTACATTCTGCCATAGAGAACCCTACCTACTACATTCTGCCATAGAGAACCCTACCTACTACATTCTGCCATAGAGAACCCTACCTACTACATTCTGCCATAGAGAACCCTACCTACTACATTCTGCCATAGAGAACCCTATCTACTACATTCTGCCATAGAGAACCCTATCTACTACATTCTGCCATAGAGAACCCTACCTACTACATTCTGCCATAGAGAACCCTATCTACTACATTCTGCCTTAGAGAACCCTACCTACTACATTCTGCCATAGAGAACCCTACCTACTACATTCTGCCATAGAGAACCCTATCTACTACATTCTGCCATAGAGAACCCTACCTACTACATTCTGCCATAGAGAACCCTATCTACTACATTCTGCCTTAGAGAACCCTACCTACTACATTCTGCCTTAGAGAACCCTATCTACTACATTCTGCCATAGAGAACCCTACCTACTACATTCTGCCATAGAGAACCCTATCTACTACATTCTGCCTTAGAGAACCCTACCTACTACATTCTGCCATAGAGAACCCTACCTACTACATTCTGCCATAGAGAACCCTATCTACTACATTCTGCCATAGAGAACCCTACCTACTACATTCTGCCATAGAGAACCCTATCTACTACATTCTGCCATAGAGAGCCCTACCTACTACATTCTGCCATAGAGAACCCTATCTACTACATTCTGCCATAGAGAACCCTACCTACTACATTCTGCCATAGAGAACCCTATCTACTACATTCTGCCATAGAGAACCCTACCTACTACATTCTGCCATAGAGAACCCTATCTACCACATTCTGCCATAGAGAACCCTACCTACCACATTCTGCCATAGAGAACCCTATCTACTACATTCTGCCATAGAGAACCCTACCTACTACATTCTGCCATAGAGAACCCTACCTACTACATTCTGCCATAGAGAACCCTACCTACTACATTCTGCCATAGACAACCCTACCTACTACATTCTGCCATAGAGAACCCTATCTACTACATTCTGCCATAGAGAACCCTACCTACTACATTCTGCCATAGAGAACCCTACCTACTACATTCTTCCATAGAGAACCCTACCTACTACATTCTGCCATAGAGAACCCTACCTACTACATTCTGCCATAGAGAACCCTACCTACTACATTCTGCCATAGAGAACCCTACCTACTACATTCTGCCATAGAGAACCCTACCTACTACATTCTGCCATAGAGAACCCTACCTACTACATTCTGCCATAGAGAACCCTACCTACTACATTCTGCCATAGAGAACCCTACCTACTACATTCTGCCATAGAGAACCCTATCTACTACATTCTGCCATAGAGAACCCTACCTACTACATTCTGCCATAGAGAACCCTATCTACTACATTCTGCCATAGAGAACCCTATCTACTACATTCTGCCATAGAGAACCCTACCTACTACATTCTGCCATAGAGAACCCTATCTACTACATTCTGCCATAGAGAACCCTATCTACTACATTCTGCCATAGAGAACCCTACGTACTACATTCTGCCATAGAGAACCCTACGTACTACATTCTGCCATAGAGCACCCTACCTACTACATTCTGCCATAGAGAACCCTACCTACCACATTCTGCCATAGAGAACCCTACGTACTACATTCTGCCATAGAGAACCCTACCTACTACATTCTGCCATAGAGAACCCTATCTACTACATTCTGCCATAGAGAACCCTACCTACTACATTCTGCCATAGAGAACCCTACCTACTACATTCTGCCATAGAGAACCCTACCTACTACATTCTGCCATAGAGAACCCTACCTACTACATTCTGCCATAGAGAACCCTATCTACTACATTCTGCCATAGAGAACCCTACCTACTACATTGAAAGGCCTTGAATCTGGCAAAGAGTTAAAGTGCGGTTTGTATATTATTGTGGCCCCTCAGCCAGTTATTCTGCCTGTCAAGACTACGCCACTTTACTAATTCCAGGAGGTAAAGAACTCCACATAACACACTTAAATATAACATATACAAGACACTCAGGTTCGTTTAACCAGGTAAAGAGCAATATAACTTTTCCACCAGGAATGACTGAAACAGGGATAAATACCCACGTATGAATTTGTATTGATCTAATACAAGGGGCACTCTATATGGCCAGTAAAATACAATTCCTAAAACCCTAATCTTAAAATGCTACCTAACTAACTAAACCTAGAAAAATAACAAAACGAAAAATAAATCAAATAACTTCTAAAAACTTTGTTGAATCACTTGTGCAAATAGCAGTCGGTGGGAATTAGCTCAGAGAGTACAACTTTTAAAGTGCTTGAGACGTCAGGGGGGAGTCAGTCAGTCATCGCTCCTCGTCTTGCTTCTCGTTACTGTAACACACACACAACAACGAACACCAGTTCAACTGTTCGGTACAAGGTGACTTTGCTAATGATGTTTCCAGCGACAGATGAACAAGTACTGCAGAGATCGATTACTTAAAGAAGAAGGTTTGACCTAGCCCGTCTCCGGACCCCCCGGGTTGAGCTCCTTTGGACCCCTACCACGTAGGGTCCGGTATCACCGGCTTCAAGCGACATGGGATGCAATCTGATTTACCCTGACTTAGCCCTGTGCTGCGCTGTGGGTGTCACGCTGACATATTCCAAACGAAGCATATGAACGCTATAGGAGACAACGAACCTTCTGACCCCCCCCCGCGAACGGCTCAGAAGCCGTTAAGTATTTTTAATGTTTGTACGACCGTTTTGGCAGCTCTCTTCCTTCCTTCCTTGACTTCCTTATTGACATCCTATTGTACCGCCTCCATCACCTGCGACAGAGCGCCGGAACTGGCTATCTGCGCGTTCCTGCCTCTGTCGCAGGTAGCTGCCAAAACGGTCGTACAAACATTAAAAATACTTACCGACCTGAGTTGACCTGACCTGAGAGCTGAGTGGGAAAAAGATTCGGTGGATATTTATGAAACAAAAGCTTTGCAGTTTGAAAGTGGATATTCAAGCTTTCCCTACAGCTGCAATGTTGGTGAGTTTAATGTTGTTTAATACAAGCAGATGCAAATTGGATGAATGGGGAGTTAATGGATGGTTTATGGCAAGTCACTTCATATCATTATAATAAATCTAGAGTTGGGGGGGGGGGGGGATTCGTGGCAACATAGCGCGTCTCTCTGGTGCTGCTCTGCTGACGACGGCGACATGACACAAACACAATAACAAATGCGCATGTGGGGGTGCGGTCAACGAAGGTTGTAGGTGGAACAAATCGCAGTGTCCGTGACGGCTGTGTTTTGGGGCTGGTCTAGCTGCAGTGTGAGGAGACAATGTAGTCCGGTAGCAATACGGAAGAGTGTCTCTGACGTCAGAGCCACCCATTAATCTAAAATATCTAAACCCAGAGATTACACAAAAAATTATGCCAGGAAAGTGTTCTAAATCTTATAAACGTCATTGATATATATTTTTTGGCAAAAAGGGTGAAGTGTCCCTTTAACAATATACAAACAGTGTTACATAACAATCAAACAGCAATAAAATGACATTATCAAGGGAATTAAAAGCAAACATTGGTTATCGGTTTAAAAAGGCTTTCCTATAAAAGTGGGTCTTTAATTTAGTTTTAAAAATAGCCAAGGAGCTAATAGACCTCATGTCAGATGGCAGGCTGTTCCAGAGCCTGGGAGCCCTGCTTGAAAAGGCCCTATCCCCCTTTGTCACCATTTTCGTTCTAGGCACCTCTAGTAGGGCTAAGGTAGAGGACCTTAATTGGCGGACAGGCTGGTGGGGTTTAATAAGATCCGCTAAGTATTGCGGTGCCAGGCCATTCTGAGCTTTAAAAGTCAGTATTAAAATCTTAAAATCAATTCTAAAATGTACAGGGAGCCAGTGTAGTGAGGCCAGTACCGGGGTGATATGTTCAGATTTCCTTGTTCCAGTGATGAGTCTTGCTGCTGCGTTCTGTATTAACTGTAGGCGGTGTATGGATCCTTTGCTAAGTGATGAATAGAGGGCGTTACAGTAGTCCAAACGGGATGAAATGAGTGCATTGACAACTTTATGAAGGTTAGGGGTGGAAAGGACTGGTCGGATTCTGTAGATGTTGTGTAAATGAAAAAAACAAGTGCGAACCACGGATTTAACCTGGGCCTCAAGACAGAGGTCAGAGTCCAGCAGTACAGCCAGATTTTTGGCTACTGGTGTGACATTTGCTGACAAGGAGTCGAGACAGTTTTGTAGGTGGGTTCTGGAGGTGAGAGGGCCAAATAGGAGAATTTCGGATTTGTTTGTGTTCAGTTGTAGGAAGTTTGAAGACATCCAGCTTTGAAGCTCAGCTAGGCAGGCATTGAGGGATGATAGACAGTTGGGGTTGGAGGTGTTGAGTGGCATGTAAATTTGGGTATCATCTGCGTAGCAGTGGAAATTGATGTTGTGTTTATGGATTATTTGACCTAAGGGGAGCATATTTATGGAAAAGAGTAGTGGACCAAGAATTGAGCCTTGGGGGACGCCGTAGATGAGAGGGGCAGAGGTGGAGATGGCATTTCCAATCTCGACAGAGACAGTTCTTGCTGTTAAATATGATTGTAAGAGCTGGAGCGCAGTGCCACCCAGCCCCACCCATGACTCCAGCCGGCTCAACAGGGTGGGGTGGTCGACTGTGTCGAACGCTGCACTAAGGTCAAGAAGGACTAGTATTGCAGCATCCCCATTATCTAGTGTCATCAACAGGTCATTAGTGACTTTTACTAAGGCTGTCTCGGTACTGTGGAGTGCTTTGAAACCAGATTGGAATTGTTCCAATAAATTGTTGCCGGACAGGTGAGTGAGGAGCTGAGAGGAAATAACTTTTTCTAAAATTTTGGACATGAAGGACAGTTTGGAAATAGGTCTGTAGTTAGTGAGGAGAAGAGGATCGAGACTGGGTTTCTTTATGAGTGGGTGAATTAAGGCATGTTTAAATGAAGAGGGGACAGAACCGGAGACAATAGAGTGATTAATTATATTGAGGATGGATGGACTGACTGTTTCAATTACCTCCTTAAATAGAGAGGTGGGGATTGTGTCCAGATTGCAGGATGAAGTTTTCATTTGTGCAATTGTTTTGGTGAGTTCTGACAGGGTTATAAGCTCAAACTGGTGTAGAGGGGCAGGAATGCTGGGTGAAACTGAGGTAATAGAAGTGCCATTAGTGGTGGGTGGAATCTGGAGGCGTATATTTAGTACTTTATTGGTGAAAAATGACAGTAGTTCTTCACATTTTTCAGGTGACGATTCAAGTTGATGAGTGGTTGGTGGTTTAGTGACTGAATTGATTACTGAGAAAAGCGTCCTGGGGTTATTGCTGTTCTTTGTAATAATATCTGAGTAGTAGTTGAATTTGGCATTAATGACAGTCTCCTGGTAGGTTTTCATGAGTTGTTTTAGTATAATGAGGGAATCAGGGTGTTTGGTGGTCTTCCATTTACGTTCAGCTTCTCTGCGCTTTCTCTTGACTGACCGGGTGTGTTCATTGAGCCTTGGGTTTGGGTTGGATTTGGGGATTCTGGTTCTAAAAGGTGCAATGGAGTGAGGTTAATAAAATCATTCGATAGAGGGGAGGAGGGACAGCAGACAGCATGTATATTTATGTCCCCCAGCAAGACGATGTTATCATAGCGCTGGGTGATGAGGGACAGGAGCTCAGAAAACTCAGCAATAAAACCGGAATTGTATTTGGGTGGTCGATAGATTAAAACACAAAGCACCGGGTTTGTACTGTTAATGAGAAAACTAAAAACTTCAAAGGATTTAAAAGCACCGAAAGAGGTTGGGGAACATTTAAAGTTATTCCTATAAAAGACAGCAAGCCCACCACCTGTACCCTCAGGTCTAGGCATGTTAAAATACGAGTAGTTAGGTGGGGTGGTGTGAATGAGAGGCACATTGTCCTCTGGGGCTAGCCACGTCTCTGTGATGAAAAAGAAATCAAGGTGATGTGATTCAATGAAATCATGACAGATAACAGCTTTGTGAACTATGGATCTGATATTTAGTAAGCCAATTTTAACAGAAGGCACAGAAGTAATGGGATGAGTAGTTAATGATAATGATATTAGATTGGAGGGATTTACAGATCTACTGGGTCTAGTGGTGTTAAGGTTAGATGAGATCCTGACAGGTATAGTGATGGGGAGTGGAATGTCAACATGACCCTCTGAAGGATGCTCTTCATTATTGTACGGTATGGAATCTGTGGCGGAATCATGCTGTGAAGAATATCATGTGTTAAAGGCAACATGGCGGATGTAATTAGCAGTGAGTTGTCTAGTGCCTGGGATGTTAGGGTGTAGTCCATCAGGTTTGTAGAGATTATTTCTGGTCCAAAAAGTGTCGAAGTTGTCAATAAAACCAAGGCCTGTTGCAGTGCAAAATGCTCTGAGCCAATTATGAAGGCTGTAGAGTCTGCTAAAATGTTGGCGCTCTTGGAGGGAGCAGGGATGGGACCAGAGAAGACACATGTTTTATTTAGACTCTCAATGTGGTTTGCGAGGCTAGAGGCTGTGGGCCACCGATAGAGGCTGTGGGCCACCGATAGAGGCTGTGGGCCAACGATAGAGGCTGTGGGCCACCGATAGAGGCTGTGGGCCAACGATAGAGGCTGTGGGCCACCGATAGAGGCTGTGGGCCACCGATAGAGGCTGTGGGCCAACGGTAGAGGCTGTGGGCCAACGGTAGAGGCTGTGAGGCTGTGGGCCAACGATAGAGGCTGTGGGCCAACGATAGAGGCTGTGGGCCAACGATAGAGGCTGTAGGCCACCGATAGAGGCTGTGGGCCAATGATAGAGGCTGTGGGCCAACGATAGAGCTGGCCGTAGCCAGCAGGTAGAGGCTGTGGGCCAACGGTAGAGGCTGTGGGCCAACGATAGAGGCTGTGGGCCACCGATAGAGGCTGTGGGCCAACGATAGAGGCTGTGGGCCAACGATAGAGGCTGTGGGCCAACAATAGAGGCTGTGGGCCAACGATAGAGCTGGCCGTAGCCAGCAGGTAGAGGCTGTGGGCCAACGGTAGAGGCTGTGGGCCAACGATAGCCAGCAGGTGAGTGGAACTGTGGGTTGTTGTTGATACGGGGAACGGTGCCGCTTTTGACTTAGTTTGACACATGCATACAACATTACGACACACGCACTCTCACACGCACACACGTCCATCCACGTCTTTTAGGTCAGGGTAGCTCCTATATATCTGTTATTTAGCGAGCCATGGGAGCAACCCGTGACAGAATGGGGGCTCGTCTATACTGAACCTTTATATCTAGTTTGTTGGAAAGTAGTCTAAGTGTAAGTGTAACAGTTTTAAAGGGGAACATGGCAGAATTTACACCAGAGACGTTTTGAGGAAAAATGCGCAAACTCAGCGAGTGGTATAACCTGAAGAAAGAGGAGTTGCGGCTAGTGGCTGATTATTTAGCGGTGACGTTAGCGCCGGAGATGAAGAAGGGGGAAATGGTGGAGGTATTGGTGCAACGGGTGGGGGGAGAGCCGCTTGATAATGCCCCTCGACAGCAATTGTCAGCCGTAGAGTTACAAAGAGTGGCGCTTGAACAAGTAAAGATCAAAGAAAGAGAAGAGACGGAGCGTGAGCTTGCTCGTATTGCTTTAGAGAGAGAAAAACTGAGGGTTGAATTGGAAATCAAGAAATTGGAGCACAGTGCTGGAAGAAATGAGAGGGTATTTGAGGTGGGGCGTAATATATGTCTCGTGCCCACGTTTAGTGAACAAGAAGTGGATGTATTCTTTTTGTCATTTGAGAAAGTGGCAAATACCTTAAAGTGGCCCCCAGAATGTTGGGCGCTGTTGGCACAAAGTGCATTGACAGGAAGAGCTCAAGAGGTGTATGCAGCTCTAGATGAGGAAAAATCAGCTGACTATCAGACAGTAAAAAGGATCGTTTTGGCTTATTGAGCCCTCGTTCGAGGAGGATGTCGACCCTGACAGACCGAGTATTATTGAGTCCTCGCCCGAGGAGGAGGATGACGACCCTGACAGACCGATTATTATTGAGCCCTCGTTCGAGGAGGAGGAGGATGTCGACCCTGACACCCAGGAGTCAGCAGGACAAAAAAGGGTCCGGTTTGAAAAATCAACCCGACATGTACCTGTAAGGCCTCAGGATCAAGCCTTTCTGGCGGATCCGGAGACGCCGCCACATCGTGAACCGTTTGAGGACAGACCGATTATTATTGAGTCCTCGCCCGAGGAGGAGGATGGCGACACTGACTCCTCATTAGAATACCCTCTGTCGGCCAAAACGCGAAGGTTTATCCTTGAGCGACAGCGACAGCAGCAGGAGCGCCAGCAGCCAGCAGAGTTCCTGTAACAGCGACCAGCAACAGCAGCAGCAGCCAGCAGCCAGCATTGCAAGCCAGGGGCCAGCTCCAAAAAAGGTCCGCTTCAAAGAAGCAACTGTACCCCCAAGGCCTCTTAACCATCCCACCATCCCCAAGATGGCAGAACGTGCCCTGGAGGAAGGGGGAAAAACGAGTGCACAAATCCACAACTGGATTTGTTCAGAATGGGGGCTCGTCTATACTGAACCTTTATATCTAGTTTTTTGGAAAGTAGTCTAAGTGTAAGTGTAACAGTTTTAAAGGGGAACATGGCAGAATTTACACCACCTTCATCGGGACCATCGGCTTGACCGTCCTCTTCCTGTTACGCTTCATGGTGCTGTATTTTGCAGCTGACGACTTTGACGACGGGGCACGATTTTCCTGCGCTACAACTGTGGTCCATTGCACACACCGTTGTTACAACGACACCTTCCCCATCTCCCCCGTCCGCTTCTGGACGATGCAGCTCATCTTCATGGCGGTGCCCACCCTGATCTATCTGGGTCAAGTGACACACGTCACCCGCGAGGAGAAGAAGCTCAGGGAGCAGCTGGCCAGCCCAGCGCCGCGTAGAGGAGGCAGGAAGCTGAGAAGAATCAGGTACACGGACGAGAGCGGCCGAGTGAACATCAAGGGGAAGCTCCTGTTCACTTATCTGACCACACTACTGATAAAGATCCTCATCGAGGCGGCCTCCATCTATGGACAGTACCGTCTGTACCGGTATGTACCTCAACCTGGTCAGGCCGAGTCCTACCTCGAATTGTTCAAGGTGGATTTTGTGTACCATTGCAATGAAGAGCATGCCGCTCGCCATCAATGTCGAGGGAACATGGACTGCTTCATGCCCCGTCCCACAGAGAAGACCTGGACCCTCAGGTACATGGTGGGTGTGGCCTGTTTCTCTGTGTTCCTCAACGTCATCGAGATGCTGTACCTGATCTGCAAGATGAAGTGCTGCTTCAGGAGCTGCAGGAGACGCAACGATGACATGGAGGTGCTGGAGGTGGAGGAGGCGGACAGCCAGCCAGGCTGCAACGCTCCCAGCTACACCACGGCCATGTTGCAGGACAACAACGTCATCGTTGAGATGGAGAACATGCCGGGACAGAGCAGTCACAAGAGTATAGTAAACTTAGGCAGCTCATCCTAACCGAGGAATTTAAAAATAGCATGCCCTCAGAGATGAAAACGCATTGAGGATCACAAAGTGGACAATTTGCATAAAGCTGCAATATTGGCAGATGAATATGAATTGTCGCATAGGACAAATTTTGCGGGGGCAAAAACGTTCTATCAAGAAGTACAGGAGGAGGGTGGATTTTCAGGTTCCAGAGTAGGGACGAGGGTGAAGGGAGACAGGCCAGGAGCACCTTCGGGTATGCCGGCTGGACCAATATGTCATTATTGTAGGAAAAGAGGACATATAAAAGCTGAATGTTACAAATTGCAAAATGATGTGGCAAGAGAAGGTGGAGCGAGACCAGTGGGGGTGGTTTCGAGGAACTCTGAGTTGGAGAAGGAAAAAGAGATGGAGAGGACTCTTGAAATGTACAAGGAGTTCATTTCGGAAGAGTCAGTCATAGTTGATGGAAAGGAGAGCTCCATAGTGGTGTTGCGAGACACAGGAGCCAGTCAGTCTCTGTTAATAGAAAATGTTGGAGAGAATGACGGAACGTTTCTCAAGACATATGCTCTGATTAAAGGGGTGGGAGGGGAATATACATCTGTACCTATCCACCAACTGATGTTAAAATCAAAAGTGGTGATTGGGCTTGCGTCTGTGGGAATGGTTGCCAGTTTGCCGGTGCCAGGGGTAGATTTTATATTGGGTAACGACCTGGCTGGGGACAAGGTTTTTGCAAACCCTACAATCACTACAACTCCAGCGGTGTCGAGGGAGACTGAGGAGTTACAGGATAAATTCCCAGGAATATTTCCCGCTTGTGTTGTGACACGAGCACAGGCTAGACAGACGGCAGAAGATGAGGGAGAAGACGAAGCAGGAGAGGCTCAGCGTAGTGTGGAAAAGGTGTTTTTTGCAAATGTGGAAGGCTCCATTAAGACATTTACACACGCGGATTTAGTGAGGGCCCAGCAGGAGGACCCAGACACTAAGAAACTGTATGAGGGTGCGATGCCGCAGGAGGAAATGGAGAATGAAGCAGGGGGATTTTATGTGAACCATGAGGTACTCATGAGAAAATGGAGGGCTAGGGAGTGTAGCCCTAGGCTTCCCTAGTCCCTAGTCTTCTTAGTGACACTAAGAGAAGACTTGTGCGCAAAGAACTGCAGCTCCCAGACAACCCAGAGAGATTTGACCGCTCTATCATTGCCATGGGTGATGAGGGATGTAACTCAGGTAATCACAGCTGGGTCGTTGAGGTGAAAGGCAATGAAAACACCACCACCAGGCCCCACACACCACCCACACACCACCCATACACCACCCATACACCCATACACCCATACACCACACACCACCCATACACCCATACACCCAGACCCATACACCACACACCACCCATACACCCATACACCCAGACCCATACACCACACACCACCCATACACCCATACACCCAGACCCATACACCACACACCACCCATACACCCATACACCCAGACCCATACACCACACACCACCCATACACCCATACACCCAGACCCATACACCACACACCACCCATACACCCACACACCCAGACCCATACACCACACACCACCCATACACCCATACACCCAGACCCATACACCACACACCACCCATACACCCATACACCCAGACCCATACACCACACACCACCCATACACCCACACACCCAGACCCATACACCACACACCACCCATACACCCACACACCCAGACCCATACACCACCAGTCCAGGACCCACACCGAGCGGGTGTTTGGCAGGTGGAAAACCCGGTTCCGCTGCATCCACCACTCCGCGGGCAGCCTGCGTCTCTCCCCCCTGATATCCTGCCAGGAGATTGTGGTGACAGCGATGTGACACAACATGGCTGTGCGGGCTGGCATCATACAATTTGACAGCTTGTGCCTTTTTGTGGCTTTGTGTTGTTTCACTGTAGAATAAAGGCAAGAATTGTACTATTGTGTACCGTGTTAAACTATGTCTCTTTTTTTGCTCTTTGTGTCAATATTGTATGAGGGGGTTTCCCCTTGAGGATGCCACGTTGTTCAGAGTATCAGAGAGAGATTTTATTTAGGGCTGTCCTGAATATTAACTTCACTGTTAACTTTCTGTAAGTGGACATGCCTTAATTAAGGCCCTTTCATGTGCAGCTGGTGCAACTGAATCTAAACTACTTCCATGTGATTAAACAAACACCTTGCGACCAAACGGTGTGTGTATTCACAAGCACCAAACCTTTTTAAATAGCAGCCGTTATGGCATGGAGGTGTCCATTATGTGTCCATTATGGCATGGAGGTGTCCATTATGTGTCCATTATGGCATGGAGGTGTCCATTATGTGTCCATTATGGCATGGAGGTGTCCATTATGTGTCCATTATGGCATGGAGGTGTCCATTATGTGTCCATTATGGCATGGAGGTGTCCATTATGTGTCCATTATGGCATGGAGGTGTCCATTATGTGTCCATTATGGCATGGAGGTGTCCAGCTCTGTTATGGCATGGAGGTGTCCATGTCCATGTGGTGTCCATGGAGGACACCATGGAGGACACCATGGAGGTGTCCATGTCCATGTGGTGTCCATGGAGGACACCATGGAGGACACCATGGAGGACACCATGGAGGTGTCCATGTCCAGCTCTCAGAGACTCAGCATATGCAGCATGAGGACAATGGCGACATCGGCCATACAAGCAAAATACGACAGAGACGACAGTCAAGCCACCGGATTCATCTTCAACACACCAATCAAACTCAGCCAAAAGAACAATAAGTACTTCAATTTCACTCTACAGACGGGACCAGATCAGTATATACGTAGATTGCGTATCATTTTCCACATCCCACCATCCAACAATAACACAACTGGACCAGGACCAAACCCCACCATCCAACAATAACACAACTGGACCAGGACCAATCCCCACCATCCAACAATAACACAACTGGACCAGGACCAATCCCCACCATCCAACAATAACACAACTGGACCAGGACCAAACCCCACCATCCAACAATAACACAACTGGACCAGGACCAATCCCCACCATCCAACAATAACACAACTGGACCAGGACCAATCCCCACCATCCAACAATAACACAACTGGACCAGGACCAATCCCCACCATCCAACAATAACACAACTGGACCAGGACCAAACCCCACCATCCAACAATAACACAACTGGACCAGGACCAATCCCCACCATCCAACAATAACACAACTGGACCAGGACCAATCCCCACCATCCAACAATAACACAACTGGACCAGGACCAAACCCCACCATCCAACAATAACACAACTGGACCAGGACCAATCCCCACCATCCAACAATAACACAACTGGACCAGGACCAATCCCCACCATCCAACAATAACACAACTGGACCAGGACCAAACCCCACCATCCAACAATAACACAACTGGACCAAGACCAAACCCCACCATCCAACAATAACACAACTGGACCAGGACCAAACCCCACCATCCAACAATAACACAACTGGACCAGGACCAAACCCCACCATCCAACAATAACACAACTGGACCAGGACCAATCCCCACCATCCAACAATAACACAACTGGACCAGGACCAATCCCCACCATCCAACAATAACACAACTGGACCAGGACCAAACCCCACCATCCAACAATAACACAACTGGACCAGGACCAATCCCCACCATCCAACAATAACACAACTGGACCAGGACCAATCCCCACCATCCAACAATAACACAACTGGACCAGGACCAAACCCCACCATCCAACAATAACACAACTGGACCAAGACCAAACCCCACCATCCAACAATAACACAACTGGACCAGGACCAAACCCCACCATCCAACAATAACACAACTGGACCAGGACCAAACCCCACCATCCAACAATAACACAACTGGACCAGGACCAAACCCCATCAAAACTGACCAACATTCAAAAGACTAGGCCTACCAACAAATGTTGTAGTTTTTATCATTTGAGGTTATTTGTAATTGTAATGCCCTCTACGCCGGCATCACCCAAGCCTATCCATCTCCCGCCTTCAACTTGTTCACAATGCTGCCGCACGACTTTTAACAGGAACCCGGAAATATGAACATATCACTCCCGTTTTAGCTGCACTCCACTGGCTCCCAGTACATTTTAGAATCCATTTTAAGATTTTATTGTTTGTTTTTAAATCTTTAAATGGATCAGCGCCAGTTTATGTTTCAGGTCTCCTAAAACCCTATGTTCCATCTCGATCACTGAGGTCAGCCAATCAAATGCTCCTTGTCATCCCCAAGGCAAGGTGTGAGAGAAGAGGGCACCGAGCCTTTTCAGTCATTGCTCCTAAACTGTGGAACCAGCTTCCTAGCCGTGTCAGGCTGGCTCCAACACTACCTGTTTTTAAAACGCATCTTAAAACTCATTTCTATTCCCTGGCTTTTAAACTGTGAATAATGTGTACTCCTGAGTGTTTTATTTTATTGTATATGTTTTTATTACTGTATTGTATTATGTTTTATTACTGCTTTGCCTAATTGTACAGCACTTTGGTCAACTTTGTTGTTTTAAATGTGCTCTATAAATAAAATTGGATTGGAAATGTAAGTTGAATTGCCTACATTCACTCATTTAACATTTGCTATTTTATATGCCTTATAGACCTACAGTAAAATAACTACCAAATATTACCATAATAAATAAATGTGTGCATTTTGTCTTACAGATACCAACGAATTCAACATAAAACTCTCCAGCAGCAGCAAAATACAGTTCACCTCAGCCCCCCCTCTTCCCAAGAAAATCCCCAACAGACCTCCAGGAAATAACACTAAAGGAAATCAAACATCTCAAAAACCGGCAGAGTTTATTTTTCATTCTAACTACCGCAATATAGAATACATTCACATAATGAAGTTTAATTCTGAAGGTGGATTCTAACAATAGTTTTTATAGAGTAGGCCTATAAAGTGTTTTTGTTTTATGTTTGTTTGAAGAATAAGCACCGCAACTAAGCTAAGATGACTTAATAGCCAATAGGCATAGCTTAACTTGGCCAAGACTTTAAGTCTTATGGCTTCTTAGGCCTCATTCAAACACCATCAAGCAAATGTTTGGCCGTTTTTTTAGGCCACCACCATGCTTTTCCAATGGGAGTGAAATGGTTTGACCAAACATTTGTGTTTGATTGCTGGTGGTGTTCTGCCCCCCCCCCCCCCCCCCCCCCCCCCCCCCCCCCAATACAATGAGCTGTCTTGTTGCTCTTGACCTAGTCTGGACAACCATGCAGACTTCTACCATTTTAATTCAGAGCCCATGTTATTTAGTTAGTTGTTTACCTAGTAGCCTATAGTTTCAATGTACATATTATTTACATTAGTATATTGTTTAGACTAGAGACTGACACAAGGCTTTACTTGTGTTCCTAGTTTACTGAGGCAATGTTTATCTCTGCATTCCATGCATGTTTACTTTGCTTATTCAGTCTGGATTAGTATCGTTTTGCTAAATGTCACATTTTAAGTTCAACCCAACCAATGTCATCTGCTCCGTCAGCATGGAGCAGACTGGGATGTGATCAGGAGCAATCTGACATCATACAATTTGACAGCTTGTGCCTTTTTGTGGCTTTGTGTTGTTTCACTGTAGAATAAAGGCAAGAATTGTACTATTGTGTACCGACGTACCGTGTTAAACTATGGCTCTTTCTTTGCTCTTTGTGTCAATATTGTATGAGGGGGTTTCCCCTTGAGGATGCCACGTTGTTCAGAGTATCAGAGAGATTTTGTTTAGGGCTGTCCTGAATATTAACTTCACTGTTAACTTTCTGTAAGTGGACATGCGTGCCTTAATTAAGGCCCTTTCATGTGCAGCTGCTGCAACTGAATGTAAACTACTTCCATGTGATTAAACACCTTGCGACCAAACGGTGTATGTATTCACAAGCACCAAACATTTCTAAATAGCAGCCATTATGGCATGGAGGTGTCCAGCTCTCCACTCGCATCACCATTATGGCATGGAGGTGTGCAGCTCTCCACTCGCATCACCTCCATTATGGCATGGAGGTGTCCAGCTCTCCACTCGCATCACCATTATGGCATGGAGGTGTGCAGCTCTCCACTCGCATCACCATTATGGCATGGAGGTGTGCAGCTCTCCACTCGCATCACCATTATGGCATGGAGGTGTGCAGCTCTCCACTCGCATCACCATTATGGCATGGAGGTGTCCAGCTCTCCACTCGCATCACCATTATGGCATGGAGGTGTCCAGCTCTCCACTCGCATCACCTCCATTATGGCATGGAGGTGTCCAGCTCTCCACTCGCATCACCATTATGGCATGGAGGTGTGCAGCTCTCCACTCGCATCACCATTATGGCATGGAGGTGTCCAGCTCTCCACTCGCATCACCATTATGGCATGGAGGTGTGCAGCTCTCCACTCGCATCACCATTATGGCATGGAGGTGTGCAGCTCTCCACTCGCATCACCATTATGGCATGGAGGTGTCCAGCTCTCCACTCGCATCACCATTATGGCATGGAGGTGTCCAGCTCTCCACTCGCATCACCTCCATTATGGCATGGAGGTGTCCAGCTCTCCACTCGCATCACCATTATGGCATGGAGGTGTCCAGCTCTCCACTCGCATCACCTCCATTATGGCATGGAGGTGTGCAGCTCTCCACTCGCATCACCTCCATTATGGCATGGAGGTGTGCAGCTCTCCACTCGCATCACCTTTATGGCATGGAGGTGTCCAGCTCTCTCATGGAGGTGTCCAGCTCTCCATGGAGGTGTCCAGCTCTCCATGGAGGTGTCCAGCTCTCCATGGAGGTGTCCAGCTCTCTCATGGAGGTGTCCAGCTCTCCATGGAGGTGTCCAGCTCTCCATGGAGGTGTCCAGCTCTCTCATGGAGGTGTCCAGCTCTCTCATGGAGGTGTCCAGCTCTCCATGGAGGTGTCCAGCTCTCCATGGAGGTGTCCAGCTCTCTCATGGAGGTGTGCAGCTCTCCATGGAGGTGTCCAGCTCTCCACTCGCATCACCTTTCTGTTGCAACTGACAGCCTTTTATACCCAGCTGAGCTAATGCTCTTAGACTGCACCATGTCAGAGGGGGTTTCTAATGATCTTAGACTGCACCATGTCAGAGGGTGTTTCTAATTCTAGAACATACTACTGTACGTCAATAAACATACAATACATACATAACCCACATGAATTATCTTAACGCACAACAAGTAAATGTCAATTACGAATCCTTACACTACTTACTGCAACGCACATTACACAAAATGTCCTTAACAATTCCACAAGCACATCACAGCCACCCCTCTGCTGTCCTGACTATGGTCCAGCCCAATTCCACTAGCTGGCAGACACAGAACAGGTGATTGAGCAACACTTACGTCACATATGTGCAAAATCATGGAGCGAATGATAACAGAAAGACTTAGGCTGAGCTCACACCTTTCATGCAATTCTCTGTGCTCGTTGGGTGTTGTGTCATGGCCGCCCAGCGGCCCAATGCATTTCCAATGGAGGTCACATGGTTTGACCCAACATTGTGTTGTGTGAGGGGGAGGGGCGCATTCGACTGCGCCCCTCCCCCTCATACAACACAATGTTGGGTCAAACCATGTGACCTCCATTGGAAATACATTGGGCGGCCATGACACAACACAACATGCATCCAACGAGCATCCAACGAGCACGAGAATTGCATGAAAGGTGTGAGCTCAGCCTTAGGCTTCACTCACACCTTTCGATCTAGCATACAACATTGATGTATGCAAAGGGTTTGTTTACATCTTGCCCCAATGCATTTCCAATGGAAGTCACATGGTTTGACACAACATTTGTGTTGTACGGCTTTCGGCTGTGTTTCGACTGCCCCCCTCCCCCTCATACAACACAAATGTTGTGTCAAACCATGTGACTTCCATTGGAAATGCATTGGGGCAAGATGTAAACAAACCCTTTGTTTACATCTTGCCCCAGGTGGGGGTCGATTGCGCTCCTTATCTTGTTCAGTATCACGCGGTTGGACATTTTTGCTATGATACAGGTCAGGCTGATACCACGGTAATAACGGCCTTTCTCGGCCCCAGCCCTCTCCCATTTGTTTATATTGTGTTTAGGATCCAAGATGGCCGCAGCACCAGGAGGGGGTGGGGCGGAGTTGAGAGGGCGGGTCGACATATGCCCTTACTGAGCTGCATTCAAGACACTTGCCTTGTGTCTGACACCTGACTTGTGTCTGAACACAGCTTTGTGTCTGCCCTCCTCCCCCCCCCCATCAAACAAAATGTTTGGTCAAACCATATGGGCCACATTTTGGTACTGGGATGATGTGAGAGAGACCATATTTCTGGCATGATGTTTCCCATTAGAGCCTGGTTGCAGATCTCCAAGATGACGTCATCATCAGGAACATTGTGCTGTGCTGTGGAGCTGTTAAAGGTATGCACATAATATATGACTTGGGACGCATAAACCGTCATGCAAAGTTTGGCCAATCACAATCACACAAAACATTGTCCTAACACAAACACTGAATGCCATTGACAATGAATGGCCGAAGGTGAGGATGCAAATTCTAATTGGCCGGAATGAGATGATGTATGATGATAAGAGCGCCCCTCACTTCACACGGGTGGGATTTTTTTATAACAATTTGTGAGGGGCGCTAGCAGACCCTCCTATATACTAGTTTTTACAGGTTTAAGGTTTGTCTTTAGGTCAATGTTTGTTTTAAAAAACGCCATTGACAACGAAGAGAAATTAATGTTTGTTCAGTCACTAACACAAACATTAAATGCCATTCAACAATACAGAGAATGTAATGTTTGTTTTGACATCGTTTATTACATCACCAAATCATAGCAACATGAGTTAGACTTTAATAGCCTATATTAGAGTAAGATTAATAGAGGTTATAAGATGTAAGATGATAAGAGCGCCCCTCACTTCACACAGGTGTGATTTTTTACCCTCACTAGAGCGGTGTCCGGCTGTAGAGCACTGAGTCGGTGACGATGGAAGTTGGAGATCCATGCCCCACCCGGCTATGCAATACCCGTTTTACCCGTGTCAGAGTACCCGTTGTACCCGTGTCAGAGTACCCGTTCCACCCATCTGTCTGTTTTCCCTTTCATGGGGATTGATGTTATCTGTCTCTCTGTGTCCCCATATTCCTATATATGGAGTTCTGTGCCCAAATATGTGAGTGTTGTGACGTCAGAACAGGCCAGCTCCATATATGGAGCTTGGTTCTGGACAACCGTGGGTCCGATCGACCCCTGCACCCCCTGCCCCTGCCCCTGCCCCCTGGACCCCTGCACCCCCTGCCCCTGCCCCTGCACCCTGACCCCTGCACCCCCTGCCCCCCCTGCCCCTGCCCCCTGGACCCCTGCCCCTGCACCCTGACCCCTGACCCCTGACCCCTGCACCCCCTGCCCCCCTGACCCCTGCACCCCCTGCACCCCCTGCCCCTGCCCCCCTGACCCCTGACCCCTGCACCCCCTGCACCCTGACCCCTGCACCCTGACCCCTGACCCCTGACTAGAGCGGTGTCCGGCTGTAGAGCACTGAGTCGGTGACGATGGAAGTTAGAGATCCATGCCCCACCCGGCTATGCAATACCCGTTGTACCCGTGTCAGAGTACCCGTTGTACCCGTGTCAGAGTACCCGTTCCACCCATCTGTCTGTTTTCCCTTTCATGGGGATTGATGTTATCTGTCTCTCTGTGTCCCCATATTCCTATATATGGAGTTCTGTGCCCAAATATGTGAGTGTTGTGACGTCAGAACAGGCCAGCTCCATATATGGAGCTTGGTTCTGGACAACCGTGGGTCCGATCGACCCCTGCACCCCCTGCCCCTGCCCCTGCCCCCTGGACCCCTGCACCCCCTGCCCCTGCCCCTGCACCCTGACCCCTGCACCCCCTGCCCCCCCTGCCCCTGCCCCCTGGACCCCTGCACCCCCTGCCCCTGCACCCTGACCCCTGACCCCTGACCCCTGCACCCCCTGCACCCCCTGCCCCTGCCCCCCTGACCCCTGCACCCCCTGCACCCCCTGCCCCTGCCCCCCTGACCCCTGACCCCTGCACCCCCTGCACCCTGACCCCTGCACCCTGACCCCTGACCCCTGCACCCCCTGCACCCTGACCCCTGCACCCCCTGCACCCCCTGACCCCTGCACCCCCTGCCCCTGACCCCTGACCCCTGACCCCTGCGTTGGTGTTGAACGTGTGTGTCGAATTTGAAGCCGGTGGGGCGAACTGTTCTCGAGTTATGTGGATTTCAGACCTAAAAAAAAAAAGCTGCATTGTGTGGATAACTCAGCTGAGGATTCAGAGTGTCACAGCATTGAAGACATTTACACATGGGTTAGGGTTAGGGTTAGGGTTAGGGTTACCCTAACCCTAACCCATTTACACATGGGTTAGGGTTAGGGTTAGGGTTAGGGTTAGGGTTACCCTAGGGTTAGGGTTAGGGTTAGGGTTACCCTAGGGTTAGGGTTAGGGTTAGGGTTAGGTTACTCTAACCCTAACCCTAAGGGTTAGGGTTAGGGTTAGGGTTACCCTAGGGTTAGGGTTACCCTAACCCTAACCCTAAGGGTTAGGGTTAGGTTTCTGGTTTAAGGACTTCAGTGTTTTGTACCAAACTATTGTATGAGTACCGAACAAAGAATGTTTGCTTTCGCCATCTTGGTTGAAGAAGAGTCTGGGCAATTAATTAGTCGTATACCTCTGAGGTCAACGATTAAAGTGTTGATTGATGATTCAACCTTGATGATTAAACTTTTGAGGGGATTAAGTCCACCCATCAAGCCCATTAGTGTCAACCTCAGACCAATATGGTCTGATTTTGAATCTGAATGGCTTTGTGTTACTGCTATTGTCCTGGCTCTGTTCTAATTAAGGGCCATTTAGGAGTTTAGCATTTAAGGGTTTGTTTACTAAGCTGTTCCCTGTGGGCCTAAGGGTTAGGGTTAGGGTTAGGGTTAGGGTTAGGGTTACCCTAACCCTAACCCATGCACGTACAAGACAAATGGGCCCTTCTGGGCACAGGTCTCCACCAAAAATGCAGGTCAAAGGTTTGTCCTTGGCCTCTAGGGAGTGTGCATGCAACGTTTCACGCAGATCGGTGCAGTTTTAGGTAAACAATGTGAAAAGCTGCCTCATGGTGGCGCTATAACAGGCCGTTCTGGAAAATGCGGGGCAGAGGTTCATCGTTGGCATCCAGGGAGTGTGTGTGCAAAGTTTGGCATCGACCGGGTTAACGGTGCCGGAGATTAGCTCGTAACGGACGGACGGAAGGAAGGACGGACGGACGGACACACACACACACACACACGGACGGAGTGCAAAACATACTCTCTCCCCATGCCTTCGGCCTGGTGGAGACAAAAATGGTTTGTTACATGGCAAGACACAGAGGTGTCAGTTGGACTCTGGTGCCACATGTGATGTGATGAGCTATAAAAACAAAATGAGGCTGGCACCAAAAGCACCACTACGCCCCAGCAATGCAAAGCTGAGTCCATATTCGGGTGATTCATTGTGCTCCATGGGACTATTTGACACTGAATGTGCAGTCAATGGACTGTCATTTGAGATAGTGAAAACGAATCGTCATCCGCTCCTGTCAGGAGAAACCTCTGAACGTCTAGGGCTCATGCATTTCACCATACCTGAAGACATACGCCACGTGGAACACACACAGTGTGGAGCTCTAACCAGAACACACACAGTGTGGAGCTCTAACCAGAGAGAGATTGATCAACAAATATGAGGACGTGTTTAATGCACCGGTAGAGTCTGTGCCAGGTGTGGTTCATTTGGAGTTGGACCCTGAGGTTGCCCCAGTCCAGTGTGCACCTCGCTGCCCCAGTCCAGTGTGCACCTCGCTGCCCCAGTCCAGTGTGCACCTCGCTGCCCCAGTCCAGTGTGCACCTCGCTGCCCCAGTCCAGTGTGCACCTCGCTGCCCCAGTCCAGTGTGCACCTCGCTGCCCCAGTCCAGTGTGCACCTCGCTGCCCCAGTCCAGTGTGCACCTCGCTGCCCCAGTCCAGTGTGCACCTCGCAACGTCCCCATTGGACCCTGAGGTTGCCCCAGTCCAGTGTGCACCTCGCAACGTCCCCATTGGACCCTGAGGTTGCCCCAGTCCAGTGTGCACCTCGCAACGTCCCCATTGGACCCTGAGGTTGCCCCAGTCCAGTGTGCACCTCGCAACGTCCCCATTGGACCCTGAGGTTGCCCCAGTCCAGTGTGCACCTCGCAACGCCCCCATTGCTATTAAAGCGGAGGTCAAAGCTCAGCTGGACGAGTATCAGGCCGACGGCCATATGGCAGATGTTACAGAGCCGACAGAGTGGATAAGTAACATGGTCATTATTAAAAGGCCGGACAAGCTGAGGATCTGTTTGGACCCTAAATTCCTGAACAAAGCCTTGAAACGCTCTCATTATATCATGCCTACTCTGGAGGATGTCCTCTATAAACTGCCAAAGGCGAGATGTTCACGTTGGTGGATGCCAGGCAAGCGTTTTTACAGTGCAAGCTGGACGAGGAAAGCAGCTTTAAAACAACATTCTGGACCCCTTGGGGGAGGAAGCGTTGGCTTAAATTGCCTTTTGGTGTTTCAGTAGCACCAGAAGTATACCAACGCAAGCAACATGAGCTTCTGGCAGGCTTGACTGGTGTCGAACCGATAGCAGATGACATTCTGGTTGTGGGCTGTGGCGACACAGACAGGGAGGCTGAAAGTGATCATGATGCCAATTTCACAGCCCTGATGGAGCGATGCCAAGAGGTGAAACTGAGGCTAGGCCTGAAGAAATTACAGTTCAAGATGACTGAGGTCCGCTTTCATGGACATATTCTTACATCCACAGGGTTGAAGCCTGACCCAGAGAAGGTGAAGGCCATTATCGACATGCCTAACCCGGTGGATGTGAAAGGGGTTCAACGTCTGATTGGCTTCGCAAATTATTTGGCAAAGTTCATGCCACATTTATCCGCTGTCTGCGAGCCAATGCGACGGTTGATGGACAAGGACACCCCCTGGCACTGGCTGCCAAAGCGGGGGACTCGGGACAGAGGGGGGTATCAATTTTAGGATTGACACTGAAGGTAGTGGGAAAAAAAAAGAGAAGAAAAAGAGGAAAATATGTAATATGCAATGAAATGTAATGAATGTATGAGATACAATGGTGGTGAAACATGTATGCAATATACAGTATATCGAAAATGCTTTATTTTTGAAGGAAGATGTTACTGGGCTAGATCGATGTGATAGGCCATCGACTACAGTATATAACCGGATGTATCCTTGCACTTGACAATGAACTTGTGAATGGAATGGTCGGCACGGGCCACAATAAACACTAAACGCCCATACTGAGTCAGTCCTTATTTACCACTGAAACACCCGTGTGAAGTGAGGGGCGCTCTAGACCAGGGGTTCTCAATGTTTTTGGCCGGGGACCCCCGGAAATGCTTTGGCAATGTCTCGGGACCCCCGCCCCGCCCCCTCCCGACCCCCAATATAAATTGACTGCTACAATAACCTTAAACCATTTTGGGCGGGAACCCCTTTTGGTGTTTTAAGCATTGTTATAATTTAGCTATTGAAAAATAGCAGATCTACAAGCTCATAGCTACGAGCTTGTAGGTCTGCTATTTTTGAAAAATCGTGAAAATAAAATTTAAAAAAAAAAACTTTTTTTTGGAAAATAATTTGGGGACCCCCTAAAATAATTTGGCGACCCCCCCGAGGGGTCGCGACCCATGGGTTGAGAACCCCTGCTCTAGACAGAGTGCCAGGGACGTGCAGAGAGCGTTAAGAGAGGCAGGGGCTGAAATCCCGTAAGAGGGCACTGTTGGACAAAAATAGCAGATCTACAATCTGATTGTAGATCAGCTATTTTCTGGGCGCAACCCAGCACTCGTTATCTACTGGAGATGCGGTGTGTACGACATGGATTTAGAAAACAAATTTGTTCAACGCAAAATGCTGCGTTCAAGTTCAGGAGACTGAACGCTGCCTTCCGGTATGGCATGGCGTGGAAAGGAGACGAGTGGCATTTGGCATTTCTTTCACCATGTAGTAAATGCTGCATTCGTGGTCTGGAGAGGGCAGTTGTTTTACAGACGGGTAAATGGGCAGGGGCTGAATACCCCTTTGATGTCTATGTGTGCACGTCCCTTCAAAATGCGTTGAAAAAAAACAAAGCAACCGATTCCAACATGTTTAATAAAAACGTTTAAGTAGATGATATATTATTAAACTTCATGATCTCTTCATGATAAGAAAAAAGAAAATCCTTCCACGTGATTCATTTCATTCACCAGATATTAACCCTTTCATAACATAACATTAAAGGGACACTAAAACCCTTTTGCAACCAGACAAGAAACACTTTCCTGGGGTTTTCATGTGGGTAATTTGTGTTTTTAGATATTTCAGTATTTCCAAGTGTCCATGGGCTCCATGATGTCACGGACACTGGGCTCCCTTACTTCCTGGACTACACGTTGTCTCAGCAAGACAGCCCTCCCCCTATATATGGGGGCTTGCCTGGGGTGACCAACCAACCAACACACACACTGACGGGAAATGCTAGATTGGGCGGGAACCCCTTTTGGTGTTTTAAGCATTATGTTATACTTTAGCTATTGAAAAATATATATTTTTTTTAATCGTGAAAATGTGGCGCAAATCTTTGAATATATATGTCTTCCAGCGTTATAACACGAGAGAGGATAAATATTATCTTCAGTGTCAATTTGGGGGTCCTTGACATGAAAAAGTTTGGGAACCACTGTTCTACATATTTTCACAAAAACAGTGTGAGCATAATGTGTGACGTGTTTTGATTGATTGAATATTTTATTAGAAAGAAATAGCAGTAACAGTACAGTCATCACAATGACATGAAAAACAACTATTCTACAAGCTCGCAACGCGTCACAGCGACGCTTTGTGAGCTTGTAGATCTGCTATTTTCAGCATGCAACCTAACATTATATATTAGTGGTAACATTTTCCTATACTTCACAGATGGTGACAAGCCTGGTGGACGTCGCTACAGTCAGAGCCGTGAGAAGAAGCCTCCAGCTACTGATGAAGGATGGAGTGGCTGACAGCCACAGTCACTGTAACTCCAGTTCTATTTCTGAGAAGGCTGTATTTTGTGAAAACAAGCTGAATTTGATTGATCACAACTACATACCAGAACATCCTATCCACTCAGTTATTTTTTTCATGATAGCCGACATCTTGATGTACATTTTGATATATGCCATGTGCACGAGGCTCAAACAGAGAATATTCTAAAAACTGTATGATATGACAAATAGATGGGCATGACCTTGACCCCTGACCCCCGGGCACTGAAGGTGTTAACAGTTTGCAGAATTACGGTACATTTCAAGCACAAACTCAATACAAAGACTGTTAACTATGAGTGGACGACCCAATTAAGCATTACACTTGTTTACAAGAGGGTCCAACTTGTTCAATTCATCAAAACATTTAGAGACGTACAAATAGACACTTCTATATAGTCAAAGAACAGAATAGGAATTCATCACAAAGGAGGTAAAAAGGGAAAAGAAACATATACAGTGAGGGGAAAAAAGGGGGCGGTGGGGGGGGGATTCAGATTTTACGGGGGCCAGTTTTGAATTGCAGCTGTCCGTAGGTGCCCTTTGAGAGCGGTTTTGAAGGAGTCAAGGGATTCGCATGTCTTAATGACTGTTGGTAGGGCGTTCCACATTTTGGTGGCATATAGGAGCGAAAATAATTTAGTCCCTTGTTTGTGCCGAATCTGGGTTGTACATGGTTCGTTGCACTCCCTCTGGTGTTGTGGGTGTGGACTTCGTTAACATTAAGGAAGTATCTAGACAGGTACATGGGTATCTTGCTCCTTTTCAACATTTTGTGTTTAGGTACAACAGCGCCACCAAATGAACCAGGGTTCAATCTGGTGGAAATGCAGCCGGGTCGCGACCGATTCGCAAAAAGTCCAAGGTTCAGAACCGCACTGGTTCGGAACCAACGTTATTTTGGTGGAAAGGGGGTCAGAGTGGTTTCTTAACTGCCCACAGCCCTCCTATGAGACACAGACTGGTTTCTGAACCGTCCACAGCCCGGTTTCTGAACCGCCCACAGCCCTCCTATGAGACACAGACTGGTTTCTGAACTGCCCACAGCCCTCCTATGAGACACAGACTGGTTTCTGAACTGCCCCCAGCCCTCCTATGAGACACAGACTTGTTTCTGAACTGCCCACAGCCCTCCTATGAGACACAGACTGGTTTCTGAACTGCCCACAGCCCTCCTATGAGACACATACTTGTTTCTGAACTGCCCACAGCCCTCCTATGAGACACAGACTGGTTTCTGAACTGCCCACAGCCCTCCTTTGAGACACAGACTGGTTTCTGAACTGCCCACAGCCCTCCTATGAGACACAGACTGAGTAGGAAAAAATGGGGCTATTTTATCATGAACATTAGTAAGGACCAATTATATGAAGGTATGTTGAAAAGTGGTGAAGTGTTCCTTTAGTCAAGTGGGTGAGTAATAAAAGCCTGGGTACCGACTAATGTGAGCAATGAGTCATATCCACCGCTAGATGGCAGCGTAGCTCTGCTAAAAGACAACAGATTCTTCTGAACACCATCCTCCTACAAACCATGTATGGTTTAGTAGGTGGTGGTTCCCAAACTCTTTCATGTCAAGGACCCCCACATTGACACTAATTAGCCTCGCGGACCCCCATTTGAAAAGATATGCCAGGGACCCCCATAAGAGAAGATCTTTACGGCTCTAGCGGTGATTCTCAACCCGTTTAATATCAAGGACCCCCAGTGTCTACAGACTCCCCTTAGCCTAATGATTTTTATATTTAAATTGTAAAATCAATGATAATGTAACTCTGAGTGTACAAATGGAACCAAATGGACCCAGGGTCCATTTGGTTCCATTTGTACACTCTCAGAGTTACAGACCCATAGCCTAAGGGACCAGACAAGGGTTTTTTGATAGAGTGAAATATTTATTAACAGTTTGCAGAATTACAGTGCTACATTTCAAGCACAAACTCAATACAAAGACTGTTAATTAACTGTGAGTGGACGACCCAATTAAGCATTACACTTGTTTACAAGAGGGTCCACCTTGTTCAATTCATCAAAACATTTAGAGACTTACAAATAGACACTTCTATATAGTCAAAGAACAGAACAGGAATTCATCATAAAGGAGGTAAAAATGGAAAAGAAACATATACAGTGAGGGTAAAAAGGGGTGGGTGGTGGGGGGGTTCACATTCCATTTGGTTCCAAAGTATATAATTTAGCTGGGGACCCCCTGGAACTCTCTCATCTCAAAGACCCCTGGGGGTCCCCGGACCCCGCTTTGGGAAGCAGTGGTTTAGTAAATACCCTCCAACATAATGTTAATAATAAACTATGATATTAATAATGAACTATGGTATTAATTAGAACCACGGAAGGTTTAGTAAATAGCCTCCAACATAATATTAATATTAAACTATGATATTTATAATAAACTATGGTATTAATTAGAACCACGGAAGGTTTTGATTGATTGATTGAAGAATGTATTAACAGTTTGCAGAATTACAGTACATTTCAAGCACAAACTCAATACAAAGGCTGTTAACTGTGAGTGGACGACCCAATTAAGCATTACACTTGTTTCCAATAGGGTCCACCATGTTCAAATCATCAAAACATTTAGAGACGTACAAATAGACAATTCTATAGACAGAACAGGAATTCATCATAAAGGAGGTAAAAAGGGAAAAGAAACATATACAGTGAGGGGGAAAAAAAGGGGTGGGCGGTGGGGGGGATTCACGTTCAGCTCCGTTAATTTGTTTGTTTTCCTTGGAGGAGCTGCGTTGGGTCCCCAAGTCGGCTCCGTGGCCGTACCTTGAGTTGGCTGTGTGGCCGTGACCGTCTCTTGTGTTGTCCTTGCGTTGGGTCCCCAAGTTGGCTCAGTGGCCATACCTTGAGTTGGCTGTGTGGCCGTGACTGTCTCTTGTGTTGTCCTTGCGTTGGGTCCCCAAGTCGGCTCCGTGGCCGTACCTTGAGTTGGCTGTGTGGCCGTGACCGTCTCTTGTGTTGTCCTTGCGTTGGGTCCCCAAGTTGGCTCAGTGGCCATACCTTGAGTTGGCTGTGTGGCCGCGACCGTCTCTTGTGTTGTCCTTGCGTTCGTGTTTGAGGGATTCCGATTTTACAGGGGCCAGTTTCGAATTGCAGCCGTCCGTAGGTGCCCTTTGAGAGCGGTTTTGAAAGAGTCAAGGGATTCGCATGTCTTAATGACAGTTGGTAGGGCGTTCCACATTTTGGTGACATAGGAGCGAAAATAATTTAGTCCCTTGTTTGTGCCGAATCTGGGTTGTACATGGTTCGTTGCAGTCCCTCTGGTGTTGTGGGTGTGGACTTCGTTAACATTAAGGAAGTATCTAGACAGGTACATGGGTATCTTGGTGGTGTATCGAATCTTGTGGACCAGACCCATTGCAAGATGCTGTACTCTGTCGTCGACCCTAAGCCATTCCAGCCTGTCGAAGTGGTTGAGTAAATAGCCTCCAACATAATATTAATATCACATAAAAATGTGATATTTTCTACACTCATGTTTATGTCATTTCTCAGTGTGTAAATTAATGTATATTTCAAAAACATTAGTACAAACGTCGTCGGGTGCGCCGCATGCTGCGTGCTGACGTCACTTCCACTTGTACGTATCAAGGTGCTGCCAGACGGTCGAAAGAGCTGCGCACGTTCTCGGCTGCGCGTAGCTTAAAGCTTGAGTTTTTAGACAGCTGGTGGATGGAAATTAAGCTCCACCTCCGCTGAATTCTTGCGCGACGGCCAGATTCCCGGAAACGCTCTCCTCCGCTCAAGTCTTCAGCGGAGGTGGAGCTTCTTTTCCATCCACCAGCTGTCTAAAAACTCAGAATTTAAGCTGCGCGCAGCTTAAGAAGTGCGCAGCTTAAGAATGTTTTGCGCTATGGTGTGGAGACGGTGTCACAATCACAATCAAAGACATTCTAGAGCAAGAGACGATTGTCCCAACAATTATGTCTTTGGAATCGCCACTAGATGGCGCATCGTTCCAAGATGGCGGCACATGCACATCATTCCTGCATTATTTTAACACATCTCAAACAAACACGCACACAAACATGCACGGTACCGCGCGTGCGCAAGCATGCATGGGCATAGGCTATACATGCGTGCACACACATGCATGCACCCTGAAATTCTGAATGAATATGTTTTTTTTTTTGCATTTATCCATTCATAAATATTACAAAAAAATATATATATATATAGTAGTATGCATATTTATAAATTATAATACCTTTTCGACTGTTAAAACCAGTTCTGTACAACGATTACATATAAGATGGTAGAATATAATAAAAACATGACTTTTTAATGATATTCTGTAATAGCCCACTCTGGGTGGGAACCCCTTTTGGTGTTTTAAAGCATTATGTTATACTTTAGCTATTGAAAAATAGCAGATCTACAAGCTCGTAGCGCGTCACTCGCTTGTAGATCTGCTATTTTTGAAAAATGTGGCTCAAATCTTTGAATATAAATTCTTTCAGAGCCAAAGCTGTCTGTCTGTTATACTTTAGCTATTGAAAAATAGCAGATCTACAAGCTCATAGCGCGGCACCGAGTGCCGCGCTATGAGCTTGTAGGTCTGCTATTTTTGAAAAATCGTGAAAATGTGGCTCAAACTAAGCAATAAAATAAAATATAATATAAAAGGTGATTTCATCACATCACTCCAAAATGGCGGAGGCTGGTTGATTGTTACTGTGGGAGAGAGAGTGGATGGGAGAGGCGGCTCTTTGTTTGGGGATGTCTTTGATCCGGAAAGCCGTGCGGACCCGGTGCCATGTTTTACTGTCATTTGCATGGATGAGGAAATCATTCTGGGTGCCGAAGTTCACTGTAAAAAGTGGGATAAAAACAAACCAAAAATAATATCAAAATTCGGGGGTGAGCATGGAGGTAAGAGGAAGACAACAGATCAAAGCAAAACTATACTTTTTTTTCTTTTTCTTTTTTTTTTAGAAGAGAAGCATCTTGTCATAATGTTATATGTTATGACATGATGATGATGATGTGATCCAACTTTACCAACAACAGACATCTCTGCTTGTCACAAGAAGAATACACACAATAATGGCCTTTTCACACCGTTTAGACGTGTCTGTCCTTCATGTCACATATTATTATGATATTTATGTCCCCCTGTCAGCCCGTGGTCTTTAATTTAAACCTTTTATAATCCTCTCCTGCCTCTAATCCACATGACAGGCGTCAGGCCAGTCAGTGATCTCTCAAATGGTCATTTGTGTTGTTTGGCATATAGTTTTAATAAGGTGTCTGTTCCACATATATCATAATAACAACCGTAGGCCTATTGGTGACGTGCTTAAGCTTTATGGATGTTTAGAAGAAAAGCATATGGCCCTCGTCACGTCAGCCTATAGACTGTGTTATATATAATATGGAGCCTCGCACATGTAGCCTTTACATTCGTCTCGTTATATGACAGAACGGGACGTATAGCTTACATGTTAAATAGAATTATGTATATCTGACATTATGGTGCACAAGAAAGTAGCAGGCTTTACCGATGTAGACAGTAATGCACTGTAGGCTAATGTACTGTAGTAATGTACTGTAGTAATGTACTGTAGGCTAATGTACTGTAGAAATGTACTGTAGTAATGTACTGTAGTAATGTACTGTAGGCTATAGGCCGCCTATAGATCACACACGTGCAATACTAGGCCTATAACAAAATTACTTGATATATACTAATACTATAATACTTGATTAAAATAAGTCTATACACACACGTATCGCCATCCAATTACACCTATTTATTTATTTACCATGAACAGCTGAAGTGCACATTATGAATATAAACATGTTTTTCTTTTTTCTTCCACATCCATATGTAAATGAGACAGAATTAAGATCATTTTCATCTGTATAGTCCCTAGACTGGGCATTCTGTTATAGTGGTATAACTATCCATATAAATATAGTCCCTAGACTGAGCATTCTGTTATAGTGATATATAAATATAGACCATAGCCTGGGCATTCTGTTATAGTGGTATAAATATCCATATAAATATAGTCCCTAGACTGGGCATTCTGTTATAGTGGTATAACTATCCATATAAATATAGTCCCTAGACTGGGCATTCTGTTATAGAGATATAACTATCCATATAAATATAGTCCCTAGACTGAGCATTCTGTTATAGTGGTATAACTATCCATATAAATATAGTCCCTAGACTGGGCATTCTGTTATAGAGATATAACTATCCATATAAATATAGTCCCTAGACTGGGCATTCTGTTATAGAGATATAACTATCCATATAAATATAGTCCCTAGACTGGGCATTCTGTTATAGAGATATAACTATCCATATAAATATAGTCCCTAGACTGGGCATTCTGTTATAGAGATATAACTATCCATATAAATATAGTCCCTAGACTGGGCATTCTGTTATAGAGATATAACTATCCATATAAATATAGTCCCTAGACTGGGCATTCTGTTATAGTGGTATAACTATCCATATAAATATAGTCCCTAGACTGGGCATTCTGTTATAGAGATATAACTATCCATATAAATATAGTCCCTAGCCTGAGCATTCTGTTATAACTATCCATATAAATATAGTCCCTAGCCTGAGCATTCTGTTATAACTACCCATATACATATAGTCCCTAGCCTGAGCATTCTGTTATAACTATCCATATACATATAGTCCCTAGCCTGAGCATTCTGTTATAACTATCCATATACATATATATAGTCCCTAGCCTGAGCATTCTGTTATAACTATCCATATACATATAGTCCATAGCCTGGGCATTCTGTTATAACTATCCATATAAATATAGTCCCTAGCCTGAGCATTCTGTTATAACTATCCATATACATATAGTCCCTAGACTGGGCATTCTGTTATAGTGGTATAACTATCCATATACATATAGTCCGTAGCCTGAGCATTCTGTTATAACTATCCATATACATATAGTCCCTAGCCTGAGCATTCTGTTATAACTATCCATATACATATAGTCCCTAGCCTGAGCATTCTGTTATAGTGATATATAGTCCCTAGCCTGGGCATTCTGTTATAACTATCCATATACATACATATAGTCCCTAGCCTGAGCATTCTGTTATAACTATCCATATACATATATATAGTCCCTAGCCTGGGCATTCTGTTATAACTATCCATATACATATAGTCCCTAGACTGGGCATTCTGTTATAGTGGTATAACTATCCATATACATATAGTCCCTAGCCTGAGCATTCTGTTATAACTATCCATATACATATAGTCCCTAGCCTGAGCATTCTGTTATAACTATCCATATACATATAGTCCCTAGACTGGGCATTCTGTTATAGTGGTATAACTATCCATATACATATAGTCCCTAGCCTGAGCATTCTGTTATAACTATCCATATACATATAGTCCGTAGCCTGAGCATTCTGTTATAACTATCCATATACATATAGTCCCTAGCCTGAGCATTCTGTTATAACTATCCATATACATATATATAGTCCCTAGCCTGAGCATTCTGTTATAACTATCCATATACATATATATAGTCCCTAGCCTGAGCATTCTGTTATAACTATCCATATACATATATATAGTCCCTAGCCTGAGCATTCTGTTATAACTATCCATATACATATAGTCCCTAGCCTGAGCATTCTGTTATAACTATCCATATAAATATAGTCCCTAGCCTGGGCATTCTGTTATAACTATCCATATATATATAGTCCCTAGCCTGAGCATTCTGTTATAACTATCCATATACATATATATAGTCCCTAGACTGGGCATTCTGTTATAACTACCCATATACATATAGTCCATAGCCTGACCATTCTGTTATAACTATCCATATACATATAGTCCCTAGCCTGGGCATTCTGTTATAACTATCCATATATATATAGTCCCTAGCCTGAGCATTCTGTTATAACTATCCATATACATATAGTCCCTAGCCTGAGCATTCTGTTATAACTATCCATATACATATATATAGTCCCTAGCCTGGGCATTCTGTTATAACTATCCATATACATATAGTCCCTAGCCTGAGCATTCTGTTATAACTACCCATATACATATATATAGTCCATAGCCTGGGCATTCTGTTATAACGATCCATATATAGTCCCTAGCCTGGGCATTCTGTTATAGTGATATATAAATATAGTCCCTAGCCTGAGCATTCTGTTATAGTGATATATAAATATAGTCCCTAGCCTGAGCATTCTGTTATAACTATCCATATACATATAGTCCCTAGCCTGAGCATTCTGTTATAGTGATATATAAATATAGTCCCTAGCCTGAGCATTCTGTTATAGTGATATATAAATATAGTCCCTAGCCTGAGCATTCTGTTATAACTATCCATATACATATAGTCCCTAGCCTGGGCATTCTGTTATAACGATCCATATATAGTCCCTAGCCTGAGCATTCTGTTATAGTGATATATAAATATAGTCCCTAGCCTGAGCATTCTGTTATAGTGATATATAAATATAGTCCCTAGCCTGAGCATTCTGTTATAGTGATATATAAATATAGTCCCTAGCCTGAGCATTCTGTTATAGTGATATAGAAATATAGTCCCTAGCCTGAGCATTCTGTTATAGTGATATATAAATATAGTCCCTAGCCTGAGCATTCTGTTATAACTATCCATATACATATAGTCCATAGCCTGGGCATTCTGTTATAACTATCCATATACATATAGTCCCTAGCCTGAGCATTCTGTTATAACCATCCATATACATATAGTCCATAGCCTGAGCATTCTGTTATAACTATCCATATACATGTAGTCCCTAGCCTGAGCATTCTGTTATAACTATCCATATATATATAGTCCCTAGCCTGGGCATTCTGTTATAACTATCCATATAAATATAGTCCCTAGCCTGAGCATTCTGTTATAACGATCCATATATAGTCCCTAGCCTGAGTGTTCTGTTATAGTGATATATAAATATAGTCCCTAGCCTGAACATTCTGTTATAACTACCCATATACATATAGTCCCTAGCCTGAGCATTCTGTTATAGTGATATATAAATATAGTCCCTAGCCTGAGCATTCTGTTATAACTATCCATATACATATAGTCCATAGCCTGGGCATTCTGTTATAACTATCCATATACATATAGTCCCTAGCCTGAGCATTCTGTTATAACCATCCATATACATATAGTCCATAGCCTGAGCATTCTGTTATAACTATCCATATACATGTAGTCCCTAGCCTGAGCATTCTGTTATAACTATCCATATATATATAGTCCCTAGCCTGGGCATTCTGTTATAACTATCCATATAAATATAGTCCCTAGCCTGAGCATTCTGTTATAACGATCCATATATAGTCCCTAGCCTGAGTGTTCTGTTATAGTGATATATAAATATAGTCCCTAGCCTGAACATTCTGTTATAACTACCCATATACATATAGTCCCTAGCCTGAGCATTCTGTTATAGTGATATATAAATATAGTCCCTAGCCTGAGCATTCTGTTATAACTACCCATATACATATAGTCCCTAGCCTGAGCTTCTGCTGTAGTAGTAGTAGTAGTAGTAGTAGTAGTAGTAGTAGTAGTAGTAGTATCAAATCCATGTCTCGGCCATCATTTGAGCAGCCTTTGGATGATTCAACAGTCAGATCCATGTACTCTGGGATCCATTGAGCAGTCTGGCCCATCTCAGGGTTGCCATGTCCGCTTATTATAAGCGACATTGGGCGTGTCTTTCTGTAAGGTTGCTTGTACTGTATGCTGGTTGTGTTTTTTTGGGGGCTTGTTTCTAAAGTGTAGTCGCTTATTTGGAGCTTGTTTCCTAATGTCGTTTGTGACATTTGTAAGATTCGTTTGTGATTCTCACACATTTCCATGTCAAGGACCCCCAGATGAATTCCATGTCCAAGGACCCTACATCTAGTTGTGCCAGGCAGGGACCCCCATACCACATTTGTGTTTCTAAAATATTCCAGATTTCGTTTGTTTTTCAATAGCAGATCTATACAACGCGTTGACGAGTTGTGAGCTTTTGTTCATAGACCCTGTTGCTTATTTTTCTCAATTCAATTCAATTCAATTCAATTCAATTGAGCTTTATTGGCACGAGAAAACATACTTTTCCACTGCCAGAGAAAATGTAAAATGTCGAAAAACTAAAAAAAATAAAAAAAAATAAAAAGTGAAAGTGAAAATGGGGAGTATACACACAATCTGGCAACACTGGTCGGTCTGCTCTGCCTCTCTCTCTCTCTCCGCCGCGACAGAGAGAGACGGTACACCGTACGGTAGGACTACCGGACACCCCGAGCACCGAGCACCGGAGCCCCGGGCACCGAGCACCGAGCAGCGGAGCCCCGGCACCGAGCAGCGGAGCCCCGCGTACATGTCCCCGGAGCCCCGGTGTCCTCCTCCTCGGCTCCATGGAGGATATACTACATGTGTAGCTTCTGGAACGAACTGCAACCTTCATGCGTCAAAAGCAGCAGCCAGGCAGCGCTTCATCATAATAATAACAATAATAGCGATATTAGTGGTTCTATCTGCCCGTTCAGATCATGATGTGTTGTTACCGTTAATGCATCCTAGTGTCAGGCGATTGTTTTGAAGCAGATAAATGTATAAACCGCAATGTTTGCGTCAAAGCAGCAGCAGCTGCTGCTGTTGTAGTGTTCTGTAGTCCAGGACGAGACAGACAGCCACGTTTTACCTGTCTGTCTGTCTGTCTGTCTGTCTGTCACACAGGTCTGTCTGTCTGTCTGCCTGCCTGTCTGTCTGTCTGTCAGACAGCCAGCCAACCACACAGGTCTGTCTGTCTGTGTCTGTCTGTGACAGACTGTCTGTCTGTCTGCCACACCTGTATGTCTGTCTGTCTGTCTGTCAGCCAGCCACACAGGTCTGTCTGTGACTGTCTGTCTGCCTGCCTGTCTGTCTATTCTCGGGGGCATGGTCCATGGACCTGTCTGTCTGCCATCGCAGCAGGTGTAGGTAGGCTCACCTCTGCAGCAGCTGGCATTATTCTGTCATTATAAAGCCCGGCTCCGTCTGTCTCCTAAAGGAAGCATGATGTGGACATTGTGGAGAGATCTGGACCCAGTGATCTGGACCCAGTGATCTGGACCCCGTGATCTGAACCCAGCTGTGGGGAGAGAGTTGAGGAGGAGGAGGAGGACGCTATCGCCACTTCTTTAGGCATTAAAACGCGCGCTTTGTTGGACTTGGAAGACCTTTTTATATATTATATGATCTCTATCTGGGCTCATATGAGTTCTTGAAGGATGGATCTGTTTTATTCTGAGCTGACGGACGGCAGCGGGCCTCCAGACCTCCTGGACCCGCAGGCCTTCAATGGATTTGACTCTGGCAACAAGGTGACGCCCCTTAAGTACAGTTACATGGTAGAGAGACCTTCATTTATCTATCTATCTCTCTCTCTCACGCACACGTGCACACGCACGCACAGTCACACACAGTCACACACACGCCACCAACAGACTACACACACACAGCCACACACACACACACACACACACACACACACACACACACACACACACACACACACACACACACACACACACCACACTGCCTGTGCTGTTGTTTGTTACCTTGTATGTCCTGTCAGAGAGTGTGTGTGTGTGTGTGTGTGTGTGTGTGTGTGTGTGTGTGTGTGTGTGTGTGTGTGTGTGTGTGTGTGTGTGTGTGTGTGTGTGTGTGTGTGTGTGTGTGTGTGTGTGTGTGTGCGCGGCCGCGTGTGCACACACGTGCGCGCACGCACGTGTGTTGTTTTGGGATTCTTCAGTCTCCAGTTGCAAAGCGGTGGCACCATTTTAGAGTATCTTGATATAACCGACATGCTGTATTTATTAATACAACTACTAAACTAAACTCACTGCCTTCCATCATGTGTCCTGTTAGAATCCTTCCTTCCTTCCTTCCTTCCTTCCTTCCTTCCTTCCTTCCTTCCAGGAACGTGCAGATAGTGTTAGAGTGTCAGGGGCTGAAATCCTGTAAGAGGGCACTTTTGGACAAAACTAGCAGATCTACAAGCTCACAACGCGTCGCACTGCGACGCGTTGTGAGCTTGTAGATCAGCTATTTTCAGGGCGCAACCCCAGCACTCTTTAGCTAGTGGAGATGCGGTCGGTGTAACGACATGGATTTATATTCTCCTGAATGCTGCCTTCCGGCATGGCAAGGAAAGGAGTGCTATTTGCATTTTTGTAGTAAATGCTGCATTCGTGGTCTGGAGAGGGCAGTGGTTTTATAGACAGGTAAAAGGGTATCGTCTGGAGAGGGCAGCTGTTTTACAGACGGGTAAAAGGGTATCGTCTGGAGAGGGCAGTGGTTTTACAGACGGGTAAAAGGTCTGGAGAGGGCAGTTGTTTTACAGACAGGTAAAAGGGTATCGTCTGGAGAGGGCAGCTGTTTTACAGACGGGTAAAAGGTCTGGAGAGGGCAGTTGTTTTACAGACGGGTAAAAGGTCTGGAGAGGGCAGTTGTTTTACAGACGGGTAAAAGGTCTGGAGAGGGCAGTTGTTTTACAGACGGGTAAAAGGTCTGGAGAGGGCAGTTGTTTTATAGACGGGTAAAAGGTCTGGAGAGGGCAGTTGTTTTACAGACGGGTAAAAGGTCTGGAGAGGGCAGTTGTTTTATAGACGGGTAAAAGGTCTGGAGAGGGCAGTTGTTTTACAGACGGGTAAAAGGTCTGGAGAGGGCAGTTGTTTTATAGACGGGTAAAAGGTCTGGAGAGGGCAGTGGTTTTATAGACGGGTAAAAGGTCTGGAGAGGGCAGTTGTTTTACAGACGGGTAAAAGGTCTGGAGAGGGCAGTTGTTTTATAGACGGGTAAAAGGTCTGGAGAGGGCAGTGGTTTTATAGACGGGTAAAAGGTCTGGAGAGGGCAGTGGTTTTATAGACGGGTAAAAGGTCTGGAGAGGGCAGTGGTTTTATAGACGGGTAAAAGGTCTGGAGAGGGCAGTGGTTTTATAGACGGTTAAAAGGTCTGGAGAGGGCAGTTGTTTTATAGACGGGTAAAAGGTCTGGAGAGGGCAGTGGTTTTATAGACGGGTAAAAGGTCTGGAGAGGGCAGTTGTTTTACAGACAGGTAAAAGGTCTGGAGAGGGCAGTTGTTTTACAGACAGGTAAAAGGTCTGGAGAGGGCAGTTGTTTTACAGACAGGTAAAAGGAGAGGGCAGTTGTTTTACAGACAGGTAAAAGGAGAGGGCAGTTGTTTTACAGACAGGTAAAAGAGTCTGGAGAGGGCAGTTGTTTTACAGACAGGTAAAAGGAGAGGGCAGTTGTTTTACAGACAGGTAAAAGGAGAGGGCAGTTGTTTTACAGACAGGTAAAAGAGTCTGGAGAGGGCAGTTGTTTTACAGACAGGTAAAAGGAGAGGGCAGTTGTTTTACAGACAGGTAAAAGGAGAGGGCAGTTGTTTTACAGACAGGTAAAAGAGTCTGGAGAGGGCAGTTGTTTTACAGACAGGTAAAAGGGTATCGTCTGGAGAGGGCAGTTGTTTTACAGACGGGTAAAAGCATAGACATATAAAGATAGACGCCCCTTTCGGCTCTGGAGCGTATGTGCTCAAGGGAGGGCGAAAAACCCCCGAGATTCCTTGGGAAGCCTCGCGGAACCATGAGCGTGCGTCGCAGAGCGCATGTTCGGGTCTGATAAGTCCCGGAAAAGATGCGCTGTGATTGGCCAGTAGTCACTTGAGTGGCAGCGTGACGTAGTGTGCCACAAATGTGGCTTTCTCTGCTCTGTTAGGGGAACTGGCCGTGGGTAGATTTACCTTTAGTGGTCAAGCGGTGAAACCGAGAACCACTACTCTAGTGCGTTGATCACTTAGTAATGTCCATCCTTTGGTTGTATGGTGTAGTAACGTATAGGTTGTATGGTGTAGTAACGTATAGGTTGTATGGTGTAGTAACGTATAGGTTGTATGGTGTAGTAACGTATAGGTTGTATGGTGTAGTAACGTCTAGGTTGTATGGTGTAGTAACGTATAGGTTGTATGGTGTAGTAACGTATAGGTTGTATGGTGTAGTAACGTATAGGTTGTATGGTGTAGTAACGTATAGGTTGTATGGTGTAGTAACGTATAGGTTGTATGGTGTAGTAACGTATAGGTTGTATGGTGTAGTAACGTATAGGTTGTATGGTGTAGTAACGTATAGGTTGTATGGTGTAGTAACGTATAGTTATAACTTTAGATCATGTCAAAGTGACCTCATTAAAGTCTAGAGAACTATCAATCAACTATTCAACCCCCCCATCAAGTGAAAATAACAGATCTACAAATGTCCTCACGCTGAAAAAAACATGTCGTATGATTGACAAATTATAAAATAGAGCTTATTTAGTGGTTCAATAATCTTATATGAAAAAAGTGACCGTAGTGCAGGATATCTTCCGAAGTGTCCAGTAAGAAAGAAGTGGACAAATGAACACCCAACAGCCACCCGGCCAGGAACACCCAACAGCCACCCGGCCAGGAACACCCAACAGCCACCCGGCCAGGAACACCCAACAGCCACCCGGCCAGGAACACCCAACAGCCACCCGGCCAGGAACACCCAACAGCCACCCGGCCAGGAACACCCAACAGACGGCATGCGGTCGGTGTTGGTCTCCCAGCCTATGTGACTGTAGTGTGTACACAGTAGCTGTAGTCACTGTGACTGTAGTGTGTACACAGTAGCACCGTTTAGAAGATCTGCGCTGCTACGCTTACAGCGTACACTGCGTGAAAAGAGGAGTTAACGGGCAATTATGTGACTGTATTTTGCCCGTAAACCTCAGTTAATATACGGTAATATATAGGTGTGATGGTATAATTAGGGAGTTTACCAGATTTTGTTGGAAAGTTTAACGGGAAGTTTCCTGTAATACACACATCCGTATTCCCAGCTTTTTGCACAGTGGTAGCAGATATTGAGGTTCCAAACGGAGCTACTGTGTACACAGTATAGCCTAATACTCTGGTGTCCCACAACCATGTGCCATCAAGGACACACACACACACACACACACACACACACACACACACACACACACACACACACACACACACACACACACTGTGCATGCTGGTTCTCATGCCGACCCAACACCTCTACATTCCACTAATCATTAGCCCCCGTGGCGTGTCCCCTCACTCGCACCCAGGGTGGTACTAATTAAGATAAGGGGGAGGGGGGGAAATGAAACCCTAACTGACCTCCTGTCTTGATGTTCCAGTTCCCGGGAGGCAGTGACAGCTACCTGACGATGCCTGGCTCGGGCCTTCCCTTCCTGCCCTCCTCAGAGGTAGGCCTCACTTCTCTTCCATACAGTCTGTGGTGTCTGTAGGCAAACTACAGACAGTCTGTGGTGTCTGTAGGCCAACTACAGACAGTCTGTGGCGTCAGTAGGCCAACTACAGACAGTCTGCGGTGTCTGTAGGCCAACTACAGACAGTCTGTGGTGTCTGTAGGCCAACTACAGACAGTCTGTGTTGTCTGTAGGCCAACTACAGACAGTCTGTGGTGTCAGTAGGCCAACTACAGACAGTCTGTGGTGTCTGTAGGCCAACTACAGACAGTCTGTGGTGTCAGTAGGCCAACTACAGACAGTCTGTGGTGTCAGTAGGCCAACTACAGACAGTCTGTGGTGTCTGTAGGCCAACTACAGACAGTCTGTGGTGTCAGTAGGCCAACTACAGACAGTCTGTGGTGTCTGTAGGCCAACTACAGACAGTCTGTGGTGTCAGTAGGCCAACTACAGACAGTCTCTGGTGTCTGTAGGCCAACTACAGACAGTCTGTGGTGTCTGTAGGCCAACTACAGACAGTCTCTGGTGTCTGTAGGCCAACTACAGACAGTCTGTGGTGTCTGTAGGCCAACTACAGACAGTCTGTGGTGTCAGTAGGCCAACTACAGACAGTCTCTGGTGTCTGTAGGCCAACTACAGACAGTCTGTGGTGTCAGTAGGCCAACTACAGACAGTCTGTGGCGTCAGTAGGCCAACTACAGACAGTCTGTGGTGTCAGTAGGCCAACTACAGACAGTCTGTGGTGTCAGTAGGCCAACTACAGACAGTCTGTGGTGTCAGTAGGCCAACTACAGACAGTCTGTGGTGTCAGTAGGCCAACTACAGACAGTCTGTGGTGTCTGTAGGCCAACTACAGAAGTCTGTGGCGTCTGTAGGCCAACTACAGACAGTCTGTGGTGTCAGTAGGCCAACTACAGACAGTCTGTGGTGTCTGTAGGCCAACTACAGACAGTCTGTGGTGTCTGTAGGCCAACTACAGACAGTCTGTGGTGTCTGTAGGCCAACAATATATATACAGTTGGAGGTACAGCATTGTGTAAACATAAAGTATATACAGTTGGAGGTACAGCATTGTGTAAACATAAAGTATATACAGTTGGAGGTACAGCATTGTGTAAACATAAAGTATATACAGTTGGAGGTACAGCATTGTGTAAACAGCTATGTCACATTGCATCATTATATACATGTTATAACAGGATATAAAGCTTTTTTGCTATTGTTTGAATTGAAATCCTTACTTATTTTTTGCTATTTTTCAATTGGAATCCTGAAAAGTAACATTATTTAATTTCAAATGCGTTTAATTATACGTATGTAATGTTAACTTTATGAACTAAATACAAATACATTGGACATAAAAAAAGACAAAACATTTTAATAATACTACTATAGCACCGAAGTCCTGACGTCACTGTCAGTAGAGGGCGTCAGTCCCCAGGTTTGTGTACTTTTTATTTGCATTGTAAACTCCATAGGGGGATTTTAGATCGCCTCATATAAGAACTGTGTTTGAAAAATAAACTGCCTTTTCACTCATATGGATATGAAGCATTGACTGAAGGTGGAAATGTACAAATATACCCAAAGAGTAACAAAATAAGCGTTAGAAACGAGCCAAACAACCCAGATACTACATTTCCGGGTAGGCGGGTGGCTGCATCTGCCCGTCGCACAACAGAAACGTTATAGAGGGTATGCGCGTGACATCATCATCAAACCCGGAAGTTATGCAGGAACGCCCACTGGCAAAAACTACTTTCTGGCCTTGACAGCCCAGACATCCAATCAGAACAGTCCTATCTGATTGACAGCCCATCCATCCAACAGCCTTGACAGCCCAGACATCCAACAGCCTTGACAGCCCAGACATCCAACAGCCTTGACAGCCCAGACATCCAACAGCCTTGACAGCCCAGACATCCAACAGCCCAGACATCCAACAGCCTTGACAGCCCAGACATCCAACAGCCTTGACAGCCCAGACATCCAACAGCCTTGACAGCCCAGACATCCAACAGCCTTGACAGCCCAGACATCCAACAGCCTTGACAGCCCAGACATCCAACAGCCCAGACATCCAACAGCCTTGACAGCCCAGACATCCACACAGCCTTGACAGCCCAGACATCCAACAGCCTTGACAGCCCAGACATCCAACAGCCCAGACATCCAACAGCCTTGACAGCCCAGACATCCAACAGCCTTGACAGCCCAGACATCCAACAGCCTTGACAGCCCAGACATCCACACAGCCTTGACAGCCCAGACATCCACACAGCCTTGACAGCCCAGACATCCAACAGCCTTGACAGCCCAGACATCCAACAGCCTTGACAGCCCAGACATCCAACAGCCTTGACAGCCCAGACATCCACACAGCCTTGACAGCCCAGACATCCACACAGCCTTGACAGCCCAGACATCCAACAGCCTTGACAGCCCAGACATCCAACAGCCTTGACAGCCCAGACATCCAACAGCCTTGACAGCCCAGACATCCAACAGCCTTGACAGCCCAGACATCCAACAGCCTTGACAGCCCAGACATCCAACAGCCTTGACAGCCCAGACATCCAACAGCCCAGACATCCAACAGCCTTGACAGCCCAGACATCCAACAGCCTTGACAGCCCAGACATCCAACAGCCTTGACAGCCCAGACATCCAACAGCCTTGACAGCCCAGACATCCAACAGCCTTGACAGCCCAGACATCCAACAGCCCAGACATCCAACAGCCTTGACAGCCCAGACATCCACACAGCCTTGACAGCCCAGACATCCAACAGCCTTGACAGCCCAGACATCCAACAGCCCAGACATCCAACAGCCTTGACAGCCCAGACATCCAACAGCCTTGACAGCCCAGACATCCAACAGCCTTGACAGCCCAGACATCCACACAGCCTTGACAGCCCAGACATCCACACAGCCTTGACAGCCCAGACATCCAACAGCCTTGACAGCCCAGACATCCAACAGCCTTGACAGCCCAGACATCCAACAGCCTTGACAGCCCAGACATCCACACAGCCTTGACAGCCCAGACATCCACACAGCCTTGACAGCCCAGACATCCAACAGCCTTGACAGCCCAGACATCCAACAGCCTTGACAGCCCAGACATCCAACAGCCTTGACAGCCCAGACATCCAACAGCCTTGACAGCCCAGATATCCAACAGCCTTGACAGCCCAGACATCCAACAGCCTTGACAGCCCAGACATCCAACAGCCTTGACAGCCCATCCATCCACACAGAAAAGTCCTATTTGATTGCATTAAACAACATTAAATAATATTAAACTCACTTTGCATGTTGCTTTGCCACTCGATGTGCCATTCACTTTAAGCATGTGCATACCCACTATTGTTACTGCTGCTGAATTAGTTACATTTTCGCTAGAAACAGACTGTGTGTGTGTGTGTGCGTGTGTGCGCGTGTGCGTGAGAGAGAGAAATAATATTAAAGTGAAGGATGCGTGAATAATCTTGTTATGGACCAAATTAGCTTCACCATTAGAATGTGTGTGTGTGTGTGTGTGTGTGTGTGTGTGTGTGTGTGTGTGTGTGTGTGTGTGTGTGTGTGTGTGTGTGTGTGTGTGTGTGTGTGTGTGTGTGTGTGTGTGTGTGTGTGTGTGTGTGTGTGTGTGTGGTTTGAATGGGGTTTCTAGGTGTAAGTATGTAGGACTATTAGCATGCCAAAGTTTGTGATATTGCCATTGAGAATGCATTGGGCGTTTAAGTTAAATACGGGGGGGCATATTTTGAGAGCAGAAACTGCCTGTCACTGCCCAGCCCCCCCAGGTACATTATATATTTAAACTATTTTCAGCAATGGTACACTTCTTTTTTCAGTGGGTAGATCTTGTTGAGCTGGTCATTTTGAAAGTAGATCTCACGTCATAAATGTGTGGGCACCCCTGACCTAAACCATAACACAATCATCGTTACATTTTCACTCATGAGGTCTTATTTGTGCTTTTATACCCTCCCCCTCCTCCCCCCCAGACGTTCCACACCCCCAGCCTGGGCGACGAGGAGTTCGAGATCCCGCCCATCTCCCTCGACCCCGACTCCTCACTCACCGTCTCCGACGTGGTGTCCCACTTCGGGGGGCCGGGGGGCGGCGGACACCCCTCCTCCTCCTCCTCCTCCTCCTCGGACGTGGTCCCCGGGGGGGGGAGGGGCGTGGTGGTGGGCGGGGACGACCCCTCCTTCGCCTCCACCTTCGTCAGCCACCACCCGGGGGGCGGGGTGGGGGGGGTGGGGCACCACCTGATGGGACAGACGGGAGGGTCCATGCTGGAGTCTGGACTGGGCATGGTAAGGAGGGGGGGGGGGGGGGATTGGGGGGGATGGGGGCTGTCTTATTCACATGTTAATAACATGTTATTACCACCCCAATCGCCCAGGACGAAGTTCACCGTCCTTTCTATTAGTAACACCCAGAACCCAGGACGAAGTTTTATCCAAAAGACGAAGTTTATTGATATGAAAACCGATCACATCGCTCCACAGCCTGGGAGCGCCTGTTGCACAATCCTCGATGTTGCGTAAGAGTGAGACGTCATCGAAAATGTTCCCCCCCCTGTTTAGCCGACGACAACGAAAATCTTAAAACGTTAATAACGCTTGATCTAAATCATCCCGTCCAATTCTAAGAAAAGATGTGAAGAATGTGTTAGATGGCCCACCACAGTCCAGTCGCTAGTCGCGATAGATTTAATCATGCCTCCCGTTGTTGTCGATCGCCTTTAGAGTGTTTTGGCTACATTTAGCTGCTCCAGCCACATCCGGTAAAAGTGCTCCGTTGCTATAAATCGATTGGGCGATTAATGGATGAAATAACCCCGGGCAATGGGAGCGTTAACATGTAGTTACTGTTCTTCCAGGACCTGGGCCACCCCCTGTTATTAACATGTAGTTCCTGTTCTTCCAGGACCTGGGCCACCCCATGTTATTAACATGTAGTTAATGTTCTTCCAGGACCTGCAGGGCCACCCCATGTTATTAACATGTAGTTAATGTTCTTCCAGGACCTGGGCCACCCCATGGTATTAACATGTAGTTAATGTTCTTCCAGGACCTGGGCCACCCCATGGTATTAACATGTAGTTAATGTTCTTCCAGGACCTGGGCCACCCCATGTTATTAACATGTTGTTACTGTTCTTCCAGGACCTGGGCCACCCCATGTTATTAACATGTAGTTAATGTTCTTCCAGGACCTGTTATTAACATGTAGTTACTGTTCTTCCAGGACCTGGGCCACCCCATGTTATTAACATGTAGTTAATGTTCTTCCAGGACCTGGGCCACCCCATGTTATTAACATGTAGTTAATGTTCTTCCAGGACCTGCAGGGCCACCCCATGTTATTAACATGTAGTTAATGTTCTTCCAGGACCTGGGCCACCCCATGTTATTAACATGTAGTTAATGTTCTTCCAGGGCCTGGGCCACCCCCTGTTATTAACATGTAGTTAATGTTCTTCCAGGACCTGGGCCACCCCATGTTATTAACATGTAGTTACTGTTCTTCCAGGACCTGGGCCACCCCATGTTATTAACATGTTGTTACTGTTCTTCCAGGACCTGGGCCATCCCATGGTATTAACATGTAGTTAATGTTCTTCCAGGACCTGGGCCACCCCATGTTATTAACATGTAGTTACTGTTCTTCCAGGACCTGGGCCACCCCATGTTATTAACATGTTGTTACTGTTCTTCCAGGACCTGGGCCATCCCATGGTATTAACATGTAGTTAATGTTCTTCCAGGACCTGGGCCACCCCATGGTATTAACATGTAGTTAATGTTCTTCCAGGACCTGGGCCACCCCATGGTATTAACATGTAGTTAATGTTCTTCCAGGACCTGGGCCACCCCATGGTATTAACATGTAGTTAATGTTCTTCCAGGACCTGGGCCACCCCATGTTATTAACATGTAGTTAATGTTCTTCCAGGACCTGGGCCATCCCCTGTTATTAACATGTAGTTAATGTTCTTCCAGGACCTGGGCCACCCCCTGTTATTAACATGTAGTTAATGTTCTTCCAGGACCTGGGCCACCCCATGGTATTAACATGTAGTTAATGTTCTTCCAGGACCTGGGCCATCCCCTGGGCTCTCAGTTCAGCAGCTCCTCTCCGATGACCATCGACGTCCCGCTGGGCGACATGGGCCACCACGGCCTGCTGGGCAGCAACCAGCTGACCACCATCGACCAGTCAGAGCTCAGCGCTCAGCTGGGGCTGGGCCTGGGGGGCGGGGCCATGGCGTCCCCGGAGCAGCACCCGCTGTCGGCCGCCGGCTCGCCCACGAGCTCCCTGCAGGACGACGACATGGAGGACTTCAGGCGGGTGAGTCATGGGGAACACATCTGTCACTTTGACCAGTAAGCTCGTCCCTCAGATATTGACTCATGGGGAACACATCTGTCACTTTGACCAGTAAGCTCGTCCCTCAGATAGACTCATGGGGAACACATCTGTCACTTTGACCAGTAAGCTCGTCCCTCAGATAGACTCATGGGGAACACATCTGTCACTTTGACCAGTAAGCTCGTCCCTCAGATAGACTCATGGGGAACACATCTGTCACTTTGACCAGTAAGCTCATCCCTCAGATAGACTCATGGGGAACACATCTGTCACTTTGACCAGTAAGCTCGTCCCTCAGATAGACTCATGGGGAACACATCTGTCACTTTGACCAGTAAGCTCCACCCTCAGATATTCCGCACATTTTTGAGCTTTTTGAAAAATGCTTATACCTGATTTTCTGCCCTGATTTTTGAGCAACTTGTGTTCTACACACAATCTATGGGCAATTATCTGAAATGAGAAGTTTGTACGTGAACACATGAACAGCGAACACACTGTAGTAATGTCCAAAACTAGGAGACACATACTTGTTTTCAAAAACACTGAATGATTTTGCTGTTAACAATAAAACAACTGATTGTGTCTGGATAGCTCAGTTGGTAGGGCTCTTGCCTTTGGAACACAAGTTTGTGGGTTCAAATCCGGGCACTGTATGAGTCTTCAATAACCCTGCCCCTCCCACACTGTATGAGTCTTCAATAACCCTGCCCCTCCCACACTGTATGAGTCTTCAATAACCCTGCCCCTCCCACACTGTATGAGTCTTCAATAACCCTGCCCCTCCCACACTGTATGAGTCTTCAATAACCCTGCCCCTCCCACACCCTGTATGAGTCTTCAATAACCCTGCCCCTCCCACACCCTGTATGAGTCTTCAATAACCCTGCCCCTCCCACACAATTAAAACCTTGTCACAATTACATGGTCTTCTTTTTCTCAAGTTCAGTCTTCCATGTTTCCATGGCCAGAGTGTCCTGGTGGAGTCCTCTGTCCTCCTGGGTGTCTAACTGTCTGTCTCCTTCCTTCCTCCTCAGAGTGTCCTGGTGGAGTCCTCTGTCCTCCTGGGTGTCTAACTGTCTGTCTCCTTCCTTCCTCCTCAGAGTGTCCTGGTGGAGTCCTCTGTCCTCCTGGGTGTCTAACTGTCTGTCTCCTTCCTTCCTCCTCAGAGTGTCCTGGTGGAGTCCTCTGTCCTCCTGGGTGTCTAACTGTCTGTCTCCTTCCTTCCTCCTCAGAGTGTCCTGGTGGAGTCCTCTGTCCTCCTGGGTGTCTAACTGTCTGTCTCCTTCCTTCCTCCTCAGAGTGTCCTGGTGGAGTCCCCGGTCTCCTTGGCCATCTCCCTGGATCCTTCCCTGTCCGACTCCTCCTCCCCCGCTCCCCCGACCCCTCCCTTCGCCTCAGGCCCGGCGCCGGGCCGCAAGGGAGGAGGAGGAGGAAGGGGGGGCAAGCCGGGCAGGAAGCCCAAGAAGGACCCCAACGAGCCCGTGAAGCCCGTGTCGGCCTACGCGCTGTTCTTCCGCGACACGCAGGCGGCCATCAAGGGCCAGAACCCCCACGCCACCTTCGGAGAGGTGTCCAAGATCGTAGCGTCCATGTGGGACAGCCTGGGGGAGGAGCAGAAACAGGTAGTCCATGTGGGACAGCCTGGGGGAGGAGCAGAAACAGGTAGACCATGTGGGACAGCCTGGGGGAGGAGCAGAAACAGGTAGACCATGTGGGACAGCCTGGGGGAGGAGCAGAAACAGGTAGACCATGTGGGACAGCCTGGGGGAGGAGCAGAAACAGGTAGAGACCATGTGGGACAGCCTGGGGGAGGAGCAGAAACAGGTAGACCATGTGGGACAGCCTGGGGGAGGAGCAGAAACAGGTAGAGACCATGTGGGACAGCCTGGGGGAGGAGCAGAAACAGGTAGACCATGTGGGACAGCCTGGGGGAGGAGCAGAAACAGGTAGACCATGTGGGACAGCCTGGGGGAGGAGCAGAAACAGGTAGAGAGTCATCCTGGTCTCTATAAACTCTCTATAAAAAATATATGAAAGAACATATATTCAAAGATTTGCGCCACATTTTCACACGATTTTTGACTGGTGCAACCACTCCAAGGAACAGCTTTGTCCCTATGTTTAGAGTATGGGACTATGTTACTATGTTTAGAGTACCAATAGGGGGTGCTGTTGCACCACTCGCTTCAGACTGGTCTGATTTTCAAAAATAACAGAACTACAAGTTCATAGCGCGGCACTCGGTGCCGCGCTATGAGCTTGTAGATCTGCTATTTCTCAATAGCTAAATTATAAGATAATGCTTAAAACACCAAAAGGCGTTCCCGTCCAGACAGTCAAGCAGGTGAAAATGGGACTGACTTTCAAAATTGTAAACACAGATCTGCCCTTCCTGCCCTCAGTGCCCTCAGTGCCCTTCCTGCCCTCAGTGCCCTACATGCCCTCAGTGCCCTCCATGCCCTCAGTGCCCTCCATGCCCTCAGTGCCCTCCATGCCCTCAGTGCCCTCCATGCCCTCAGTGCCCTCCATGCCCTCAGTGCCCTCCATGCCCTCAGTGCCCTACATGCCCTCAGTGCCCTCCATGCCCTCAGTGCCCTACATGCCCTCAGTGCCCTCCATGCCCTCAGTGCCCTCCATGCCCTCAGTGCCCTCCATGCCCTCAGTGCCCATTTTACTTAACTGATGACCTAATAGAGAGATAAGTCTCTATTGCGACCTTCCTCAGGCTTAATTCAAGAATGGGCTGACATTGTCACTAAATACATTTCAGACAGTCTAAACAACCAATCAAAATGCATGTAATTATCTCAACAGGTAACAAGTGTGAAAAACCTTGTCACGTGACTTAAGGTGCAGTGTTTCTGTGAACATTCCTCATATACCATTGGAAATAGCAGATAACAATAATACAGGGAAATAAGAATTATACATAAATGTCATGCCATATAACATACAAGGAAGACAGTTAAATAAGCAAATGAATGTCAAATGTAAGATCCTACTCTGTTAGAGTGGAAAAGAATACAAAATAAATAAAACCATTGCACCTGAAGTGCCTATAATACCGGCTGGTCAAGAAGTTCAGATCAACAGTTTCTATAGCATAACATTTAATAGTAGTTCATCATTAAGCCCTTTAGGGTGTAAGGTTTGTAGAGTGTGGATCCAGTAGGCCTCACGTTGTTTTAACAGGGTATCGTGGTTACCACCTCTTCTTGGAAGTTTGACTTGTTCTATACCAATAAAGCGAAAAGTGGAGATGTCATGTTTAAGATCATTGAAATGCACTGCAACAGGGTATTCACGGTAATTTCTTCTGATCGAACTCTTATGTTCACTCATTCTCTGTTTTAACTGTCTAGTAGTTTTGCCTATGTATGCTAAACCACAGGGACATTTGATCATATACACCACATGGGTTGACACACAAGTAATAATACTGTTGATCTTGAACTTCTTGCCAGTATGAGGATGATTAAAAAAGGAGGTCTTATGCGTATTACCACACTGGGCACAATGACCACATGGATAGTTTCCTTGTGGGAGTGGACTTAACGGGTCTGTCTGAGTGAGACCTGGGGAGATTGAAAGTCAGAGTGTACAAGCTGGTCCTTTAGATTCCTACCCCGTTTAAAGGAAAATAGGGGAGGGTATTTAAATAGTGTAGCCAATTCAGTGTCAGAGGTTAAAATATGCCAATACTGTTTAAAGATTGCCTTTATCCTATGTGAATAAGGAGAATATGTAGTTACACATGTGACCGAAAACATCTTCTCTTTTTTCTGAGTAGTTTTCAAAAGCTCAGAACGAGGCTTATTTAAAGCTAATCGTGTACGCTTTGTCAATACACTCAAGTGAATGACCTCTTTGGACAAACTTGTCTTTCATCTCAGATGTGTAAAAAAAAGGTGAGCGACTCCCACAGCCACGACACTAGAGGGAGCGTGAATAATGATCTGGTGCCGCCCATTTTTAGAACAAATCTGGGTAAATCCACCTTCCACAGCACTGCCACGCAGGTGTGGAATGCCCCGCCCCCTTCCCTCAAAACTAGCAAATCACTGGTTTCCTTTAAGAAAGGACTGAAAATTCACCTCTGATGTGGTCCATTCTCTTTCTATCTCTCTCTCTCTCTCTCTCTCTCTCTCTCTCTCTCTCTCTCTCTCTCTCTCTCTCTCTCTCTCTCTCTCTCAGGTCTACAAGAGGAAGAATGAAGCGGCCAAGAGGGAGTACCTGAAAAACCTGGCAGCTTACAGAACCAATCAGCTGTCACAGGTGAGCTTTTGGATGTTTACCATTGTTTGAACCGGAACTGATTGTCGGCCATTTTAGGAGTTTTTTCAAAAACGTCTGGCACTAGCGCTGATGGAGTTAAACAGATCAAGATTTTTGCTACCCAAAACAACACTGCTCTCCCCTCCTCTCCTCAGGCTCCACCCATCGAGGTCCTGGACTCAGCCCCGTCCCCCCCTCCCCCCCGCCCCTCCCCCGCCCCGGGCGTCCCGCCCCCAGCAGTACAACCCCGAGGAGAACACCATCACCAACATCTGCACGTCCAACATCATCCTGGACCTGCCGCAGGGTCGTGCCACCAGGTCGCGCACGGGCGCCACCAAGCCAGCCCCTCCCCCTGCCCCGCCCAGCCCCCCCAGCCCCCCCCCCAACCGTCACCAAGATCATCATCAAGCGGGCGGAGTCTCCGTCGGGCGTGGACCGCGTGGTGGTGACGTCATCGACGTCGTCATCCCGCCAGCCCCCGCCCCTCCAGAACGCCGCGCTGCCCCCACCCATGCCCCGCCTGGGGGGCCCGCCCCCTCTGCAGGCCAAGCCTCTGCGGGTGGGAGGGGGAGGAGGCGGGGCTCCGGGGGCTCCTCCCCCTCTGCAGATCAAGTTCGTGGTGAAGAAGGAGGACGCGGCGTCCATCATAGCTCCGCCCCTGACGTCCGTGACCTCGGTGACCTCCTCGCCGTCCGGCCTAGCGGAGCGGCAAGCCGAGGAGGAGGAGGGGGTGAGAGAACATAGGTTCCCTTTATTGCCAGTCAAAGTGTTAAAGCTGCTATAATATGTCAAAATTTGAATGACCAGCAATGGGTAGAACGCTCCCAAAAATGTTTAGTCTCTGTGACACATCTAGGGGTCGCAATCTGCATTAAAGATGTTCCAAGAGGCTTTGTCATTGGTCGATTTGCCTGTCTGCTTCCTGATTGGTTAGTCATTGCGACCGTATTTCTTTCCGACCAATGACAAAGCTTCTAGGAACATCTTTGAATGCAGATTGTGGCCCCTAGATGTGTCACAGACTACATTTTTTTTGGGAGCGTTTTACTCATTGCTGGCTGTCTGAATAATAATTTAAACAGAGATGTGTTTGGGTGAGCGGTGAGTCTCTTACCACCGCGGCTCAGTGACGTCATATTGTAGTTTTAGTAAAAACAGAGAGGTGTGTTTGGGTGAGCGGTGAGTCTCTTACCACCGCGGCTCAGTGACGTCATGTTGTAGTTTTAATAAAAACAGAGAGATGTGTTTGGGTGAGCGGTGAGTCTCTTACCACCGCGGCTCAGTGACGTCATGTTGTAGTTTTAATAAAAACAGAGAGGTGTGTTTGGGTGAGCGGTGAGTCTCTTACCACCGCGGCTCAGTGACGTCATATTGTAGTTTTAGTAAAAACAGAGAGGTGTGTTTGGGTGAGCGGTGAGTCTCTTACCACCGCGGCTCAGTGACGTCATGTTGTAGTTTTAGTAAAAACAGAGAGATGTGTTTGGGTGAGCGGTGAGTCTCTTACCACCGCGGCTCAGTGACGTCATGTTGTAGTTTTAGTAAAAACAGAGAGATGTGTTTGGGTGAGCGGTGAGTCTCTTACCACCGCGGCTCAGTGACGTCATGTTGTAGTTTTAGTAAAAACAGAGAGATGTGTTTGGGTGAGCGGTGAGTCTCTTACCACCGCGGCTCAGTGACGTCATGTTGTAGTTTTAGTAAAAACAGAGAGATGTGTTTGGGTGAGCGGTGAGTCTCTTACCACCGCGGCTCAGTGACGTCATGTTGTAGTTTTAGGTAGTCACCTCTGCACCCAAAACTGGACTATGAATAGAGCTTAAAGGCATAGTTCATTGGTTTTTTTTAACTTAAGCTGTATGAAATACTTGCCATTAATATAGTGGTTGCAACTGTATTCATTGATTGCCCGACATCCGTGGTGGGAGTTCTGCTCTGGTTTTGGTGAAATATTAAGTAGTTCCGGTAATTTTGTGGGGGGCACTGGGGCCACGCATCAAAAGTAAATTAATTCACAAAACTAACGTCATTTGTTTTGTTGACCTATTTCTAAAATATTAGTGCAACTTTCGTTAATTTTTGACCCGGAACTATGTTTTTTGTGTCCATATCACTACGCCCAAAAAATAGTTCCATGTGATAGAGGGGTCAAAGTTGAACGAAAGTTGCGCTAATCTTTTAGAAATAGGCCAACAATACAAATTACGTTATAGTTTTGTGAATTAATTTACTTTTACTGTGTGGCCCCAGTGCCCCCCCACAAAATGACCAGAACTACTTAACCCATTTTGGGCGGGAACCCCTTTTGGTGTTTAAAGCATTATATAATGCTTTAGCTATTGAAAAATAGCAGCTCTACAAGCTCATAGCGCGCCACTGAGTGATAAATTGTGAAAATGCGGCACAAATCTTTGAATATATATTCTTTCAGAATACTTTTTTTTTTTTTTTTTTTTTACGTCAGGCCTAAATCGATTAATATTGACCAAAACCAGAGCAGAACTCCCACCACGGGACTCAGGCAATCAATTAAAAAAAATTGAACTATCCCTTTAAATTCTGTCTGTCTCTTTCTTTTGCTCTCTACCTCCCTCTCCCTCCCTCTCTACCGCCCCCTCCTGGTCCTCTCTACCTCCCTCTCCCTCCCTCTCTACCGCCCCCTCCTGGTCCTCTCTACCTCCCTCTCCCTCCCTCTCTACCGCCCCCTCCTGGTCCTCTCTAACTCCCTCTCCCTCCCTCTCTACCTCCCCCTCTACCTCCCTCTACCTCCCTCTCCCTCCCTCTCTACCGCCCCCTCCTGGTCCTCTCTCCCTCCCTCTCTACCTTCCCCTCCTGGTCCTCTCTACCGCCCCCTCCTGGTCCTCTCTACCTCCCTTTCCCTCCCTCTACCTCCCTCTCCCTCCCTCTCTACCTCCCCCTCTCCCTCCCTCTCTACCTCCCCCTCCTGGTCCTCTCTACCGCCCCCTCCTGGTCCTCTGTGCCCCTCCCTCTCCCTCCCTCTCTACCGCCCCCTCCTGGTCCTCTCTACCGCCCCCTCCTGGTCCTCTGTGCCTCTCAGATGGAGGTGGAGGTGAGCGTGGCCCATGCAGGGCGGGGCCCGGGGGGCGCGGCCCCCGCCCCGGCGACGCCCAGCCTCTGCGTGCGCGCCGGCTGCAACAACGCAGCCGTGGAGAGCAAGGACTGGGACAACGAGTACTGTAGCAACGAGTGTGTCGCCACGCACTGCAGGTGACCTGTCTGTCTGTCTGCCTGTCTGCCTGTCTGCCTGCCTGCCTGCCTGCCTGCCTGTCTGTCTGTCTGTTTGTCTGTCTGTCTGTCTGTCTGTCTGCCTGCCTGTCTGTCTGTCTGTCTGTCTGCCTGTCTGTCTGTCTGTCTGTGCACCACGTCTCTGAACTAGCTCTCAAAAATACTCAGAAACACTCAAATGGCAAAATTACTAAAAAAATTGCAAGTCAGTCTTTTTATGCAAAACAAACTGTTTTTATTCACCTTCCAAAGTGTCCAAAATGTCTAAAGTGTCCAAAGTGTCCAAAGGGTCCAAAGTGTCCAAAGTGTCCAAAGCAACAAATGGTGTTCCAACAAGAATATACAGCAACGCTATTTACAACGACTGGTTGTTCGCCCTCTTGGTCCTCACTCCAGTTCAGCCCGACATTGACTGCCGGAAAGTGGCAGGTCCCCTTTCTTAAATAGGCTAGGCCCCTCCCACTGGACCGTACCAACCCTAATTGATTCCACAATTAAGCCTATTCCCAAGCTTGCTAAGAACCTAACGGTGCAATATCTCTATAAGGTAAAACGTATATCACCTCCTGATCAGGATGAGAACAATGACCTGGTTGTGTTGTGTTTCCTACAGGGACGTCTTCATGGTTGTGTTGTGTTTCCTACAGGGACGTCTTCATGAGAACAATGACCTGGTTGTGTTGTGTTTCCTACAGGGACGTCTTCATGGTTGTGTTGTGTTTCCTACAGGGACGTCTTCAATGACCTGGTTGTGTTGTGTTTCCTACAGGGATGAGAACAATGACCTGGTTGTGTTGTGTTTCCTACAGGGATGAGAACAATGACCTGGTTGTGTTGTGTTTCCTACAGGGACGTCTTCATGAGAACAATGACCTGGTTGTGTTGTGTTTCCTACAGGGACGTCTTCATGGTTGTGTTGTGTTTCCTACAGGGACGTCTTCATGAGAACAATGACCTGGTTGTGTTGTGTTTCCTACAGGGACGTCTTCATGAGAACAATGACCTGGTTGTGTTGTGTTTCCTACAGGGACGTCTTCATGACCTGGTTGTGTTGTGTTTCCTACAGGGACGTCTTCATGGTTGTGTTGTGTTTCCTACAGGGACGTCTTCATGGTTGTGTTGTGTTTCCTACAGGGACGTCTTCATGGTTGTGTTGTGTCCTACAGGGACGTCTTCATGGTTGTGTTGTGTTTCCTACAGGGACGTCTTCATGGCTTGGTGTGCGATCCGGGGAGGACAGAGCACCACCGTGTCATAGGAGGACACGGAGCGGAGCGCTCTGATTGGAGGACAGAGCACCACCGTGTCATAGGAGGACACGGAGCGGAGTGCTCTGATTGGAGGACAGAGCACCACCGTGTCATAGGACGGACACGCAGCGGAGCGCTCTGATTGGAGGGCAGAGCACAAGGACACGTCACGGAGCGCTCTGATTGGAGGAGAGACCGCCACCGTCTCATAGGAGGACACAGAGCGGAGCGCACTGATTGGAGGAGAGACCGCCACCGTCTCATAGGAGGACACAGAGCGGAGCGCACTGATTGGAGGAGAGACCGCCACCGTCTCATAGGAGGGACGCGTCACGGAGCGCTCTGACTGGACGCCACAATGAATGATAGCCAATAATCAAATACTATTTACCCAAACCCTTTTATTTCATTGGTTGTTGTGTCAAAGTGCCAGATGGGCGGGGCCGTTTGCCACACGGAAAAAACTCAGTGAGGAAGCAAGTTTTATAAAAGCACAGCAGAGAGTTATGGCGGTGGTTCCCAGGTCATTCAGGTCAAACCGGGGTTGGCCCTAGAGGGGTTGGCCCTAGAGCCAAGTCATTCAGGTCAAACCGGGGTTGGCCCTAGAGGGGTTGGCCCTAGAGGGGTTGGCCCTAGAGAGAGTATGAGGGGGGGGGGGGGGGGGGGGGTTGGCCCTTTTTAGAGCCATAAAATTTTTGGGGGTCCTTGACATGAAAAGGTTTGGGAACCACTGAGTCATGCTAACGGCTCATCTCAGCGTACTGCTGTGTGTGTGTGTGTGTGTGTGAGTGTGTGTGTGTGTGTGTGTGTGTGTGTGTGTGTGTGTGTGTGTGTGTGTGTGTGTGTGTGTGTGTGTGTGTGTGTGTGTGTGTGTGTGTGTGTGTGTGTGTGTGTGTGTGTGTGTGTGTGTGTGTGTGTGTGTGTGTGTGTGTGTGTGTGTGTGTGTGTGTGTGTGTGTTAGGGCATTAACGACTTGAGATTTTTCCAAGTCGACTTGTCAGACAGTAAAGTCGAAGTTGAGTCGATTTATCGTTTTGTATGAGGGGGGGGGGGGGCGCGCGCTCAACAGGGGCGGGTGGAGGTGCGCGCAATACGGAGCCTGTCAAACAAAGCACTGCGCACACAGTGGCCTCTCCAATATGGCACAGTCAGTGTATGTATCATCTATATGGCAAAGCGCTGATTATCAAAACATAAAACTATAATAGTAAATACTAAACAGTGGTACACAGACCAGAGACCAGAAAAGAGAACACAACAGGAGAGGGGGCATCATTGGCACACAGCGCCAGCAGCAGCAGCGCAGCAGCACAGAGCAGCACAGCGGCCCGAGAAGTACACAATACAAAATATAACATTAACACTAGTGGCAGTCAGCCCGACCTTCAGAACACAATATAGAAGACATAGGTCTATATATTATCATCACAGCAGCCAGCAGCAGTTTGGCACATCATCAGAATACAATCTGCATTACCTTCCACGTGAACCTTCTCCTCCTCCTTCCCCTCCAACTCGATAACGTTCTCATGTTAGTATTTACTAGTAGTTACTTATTTTCTGAGCCATGCAAATAAACAACAACCGGCACCGCACTGACCGGAGACGGAGAGGTTCATATGATGTGCCCCGCGCGTAAAGCTAAACCAGAAACAGGAGTCATTGCGTCAGCACGGATGTAGCCTCGGAAAGCCAGACGTTTTATTTCCAGCATGGAGGTGAGGGGGATATCGTTTGGGGATAAAGTTTGCGCACTTCTATCTGTTCTCTGACGCAGCGCAGTTCAAACTTCAAATTCAGCCAGTCAATAGTGGGACACCGCACGCTGAGAGCCACATACACAGCTGCAGTTGGTTTTTAATTAAGGGCGCGTTCTGAACTTCTGAATGCAATGCAAACTAATAGACCAATTATTTGTTTACAAACATTGGGACTGGGCGCACGGGTGACTGTTTCATGTAATCAATTCCCAACAGTGTTGCGCACAGAGAACAGCTGATATACAAGCTCACATCGCATCGCAGATGCGACTGTTGTGACTTGTGAGCGTAGAGGTCTGCGTGCGCGACACCATCGCGGGACGAAGCATAAATTATACTTGATGGGCTGCAGGTGCGCGTGCAGCCGTGCACAAATAGGCTCTGCTGCCGTGATCATGAGCGCACCTCCCGTTCTTATGACAGCGACTGGAGGTTCTGTTTTGAATTGCTATTATTGTTCAAACACAACAGAAACCAAGGATTGACTTCTGTCCTGTCCGTGACAATAATCAATGCTACAGTTTGAGTTCTGTACGCACGCACACAGAGCGAAAAATATGATATGGGATCTGAATCGACTTGTGTTAATGAAATCGATAAATCGATTTTTTAGTGAATGCCCTAGTGTGTGTGTGTGTGTGTGTGTGTGTGTGTGTGTGTGTGTGTGTGTGTGTGTGTGTGTGTGTGGAACGCCCCACCCACCTGGCAGACCTGTGTGTGTGGAACGCCCCACCCACCTGGCAGAAACTAAAACCAATGGAAAGCCAGAGACATCATCATGTGGTCCTTCTAAACCAATGGAAAGCCAGAGACATCATCATGTGGTCCTTCTAAACCAATGGAAAGCCAGAGACATCATCATGTGATCCTTAATCTAAACCAATGGAAAGCCAGAGACATCATCATGTGATCCTTTCTAAACCAATGGAAAGCCAGAGACATCATCATGTGATCCTTCTTAAAGAGCCACATACGGGAGGGAATGGGCCGATCACCTGGTCTGGCATTTAAATTAAATTATGAACTTTATTATAAATAATGAGATGCTTTTTCTATGCTGTTGTTTTTAAATCATCTCCAGAATCCAGAGGTCATCACCGTGTTGGCCTGTGGAGGACATTTTGAATCCAGAGGTCGTCACCGTGTTGGCCTGTGGAGGACATTTTGAATCCAGAGGTCATCACCGTGTTGGCCTGTGGAGGACATTTTGAATCCAGAGGTCATCACCGTGTTGGCCTGTGGAGGACATTTTGTCTCGGCTCCGCCCCTCTCCCATTGTTTATATTGTGTAGTTTCCAAGATGGCCGCAGCACCAGGAGGGGGTGGGGCGGAGGTGAGCGGGCGGGGTCGACATATGCCCTTACTGAGCTGCGTTCAAGACACTTGCCTTGTGTCTCCGCCCCGCCCCGCCCCACCCCCTCCTGGTGCTGCGGCCATCTTGGAAACTAAACACTATAAACAATGGGAGAGAGGGGCGGGGCTGAGAAAGGCCCTTATTATAGTACCAGAAACACATGAATAGACAGCCCTGAATAACAGCTCTGTAACTCTGAGGCCTCATTCACACCTACCAAACACCAAGCAAGCAAATGTTTGGTCGTTTTTTTGGGCCACCACAATGCTTTTCCAATGGGAGTCACATGGTTTGATCAAACATTTGTGTTTGATTGCTGATTGCTGGTGGTGTTCTGCCCCTCCCCCCTCATCAAACAAATGTTTGGTCAAACCATGTGACTCCCATTGGAAAAGCATTGTGGTGGCCCAAAAAAACAACCAAACATTTGCTTGATTGGTGTTTGATACATGTGAATGAGTCCTAGGCCTCACTCACACCTAAAAAACACCCGTCTTGTGTCTTGTCCGTGTTTAATGGCCGCCCCAATGCATTTCCAATGGAAGTCACATGGTTTCACCAAACATTTTTGTTTGATGGCTGTGTTTGGTCAAACCATGTGACTTCCATTGGAAATACATTGGGGCGGCCATTAGACAGGGACAAGACAGCTGTCTCAATAGTGTGACTGAGGTCTGAGAGTGTTCAAATGGAACCATACGGACCTGTAAGAGTTAAGGGGGTTCTTTGCAAATAAAACATTTGAGAACCACCAGTACTAGTTGGACTCCTCATTAGTGTCATAATTAATAATCCTGGAGAAAACCTGGAGAGTTACATTCAGTAAGTGGGTTTTATGATCAAAATGAGAACAATATAATGCTGTAAAACAACATCTAATCTGCTGTTTTTCTTTTTTTTTCTTCTTTTTTTTTTTTTTACCTTTATTTAACCCATTTTGACCTGGGAACGATTCTACAAATGTCTTCTAAATCCTGACAGTTTTCTGAAAAAGCTATGTTTCTATATGTCGTATTTTGATTTTTCCAAAATAGCTAAAGCATAACATAATGCTAACACCAAAAGGGGTTCCCGCCCAAAATGGGTTTTAACCAGTAAAAACACATTGAGACCTGAGTCTCTTTTACAAGTGGGAACTGGACTGGCCAAGAGGCAGAAATAAAACTACACTTCAACACTACATCATAAATGTTATATTTTGGACCAGCAAATACAACATCCATAATAATACACCTCAAAGTACCTCTGAATAAATACAACAAATACCTGGAAGTTATTTCTGTCTATAGAAGTGTCTATTTGTACGTCTCTAAATGTTTTGATGATTTGAGCATGGTGGACCCTATTGGAAACAAGTGTAATGCTTAATTGGGTCGTCCACTCACAGTTAACAGCCTTTGTATTGAGTTTGTGCTTGAAATGTACTGTAATTCTGCAAACTGTTAATACATTCTTCAATCAATCAATCAATGCGGGAACGCCCACTGAGTGGCAAATAACTACTTTCTGGCCTCGACAGCCCCTTCATCCAAACAGAAAAGTCCTCGACAGCCCATTCATCCAAACAGAAAGGTCCTGACAGCCCATTCATCCAAACAGAAAGGTCCTGACAGCCCATTCATCCAAACAGAAAAGTCCTGACAGCCCATTCCTCCAAACAGAAAAGTCCTTCTGAATGCATTAAACAATGTTAAACTCACCAACATTGCAGCTGAATTATCCTCTTTCTATCAAAAGTTTTTGTTTCATAAAAATCCTCCATAGAAACGTTATGAGCTACTTTCTGTCAAGAAATGCCCTGCATTTGATTATTTTTCTAAGTGTCAGAGTTTGGAAGTGCTTGTTTTCAATAACACAACATTTCGCTGCCTCCTGCATTATGGGACATTTAGAAACAGGTGGTACGGCAGGACGGTTGAGTGATTTTCAACGAGCGCTTCCAAACTCCAACACTCCATGCTGCTCAATGTTCTGCCACTCAGTCTAGATGAGGGGGGCGTGTCCTGATGGGAAAATCATGCATGTGCGTACTCTCTATATACACGATCTGAACCGACATAATACATATCTAGGCATGAACATAGGGCTAGTACTCCAAACATGTGCAGATGTTGGACTGAACATCTAAGATGGTCCTTTTGAAACTTATCAAGGGAACTTTCAAAGACAATTTTTACAACAATAGAAGCTTTTGCTGACATTAGCAGATCTACAAGCTCACAACGCGTTGCAGCGCGGCGTGCTGTGAGCTTGTGGATCTGCTATTTTCAGAAGAAAAGCTTTATTCCCGCAATAAAAACAAAACAGACGAGCACAGAGCCCTGAGGATCTCCGCTAAATTATATGGGCTTATATGGTTAGGGGTTGTTTTGTTTAGTTTCGTTTTTTTTCTGCTGTGATTCACAACTGGTTTTCGCTCTTATAGTAAGAGTAATCTATGAAAATCTGGGAACTAAATCGTTACCAAGAAATGTCTTCACCAATGTGTGTCTAATAACATGTACTAAAAGTTTGAAATTCAACTCCTGTGGGAAATTGACTTATTAGCATAATATGTGACCATACCCTTAACATCCTATATAAGGCAAAAAAGTCCAAATTTCATCATTCTTTAAGTAGCATGTGACATATGAAACTAGGGTGTTTTCATGATTCTGAATCCATTCCAAGCATTCGTTTTGCACAAAAAACACTCCTTGGGAGGAAAACGGCCATACAAAGTGATGAGGTCAGCACATTTGGTCAAGTGGATATGGCCTAATTTAGCCCAAGGAGTGTTTTTTTGTGCAAAACTAATGCTTGGAATGGATTCAGAATCATGAAAACACCCTAGTTTCATATGTCACATGCTACTTAAAGAATGATGAAATTTTGACTTTTTTGCCTTATATAGGATGTTAAGGGTATGGTCACATATTATGCTAATAACTAAATTTCCCACGGGAGTTGAATTTCAAACTTTTAGTACATGTTATTAGACACCTTTAGAAACACATTGGTGAAGACATTTCTTGGTAACGATTTAGTTCCCAGATTGGTCAAATACCTGATAAAATGCTCTTAGTATTAGACCTTTTTTGCATTTGTGATGAAGCTATGGCCTAATACAGTGGTTCCCAAAGTGGTGGTCCGGGGACCCCCAGGGGTCCTTGAGAGAGTTCCAGGGGTCCCCAGCTAAATGATAGTTTGGAACCAAATGGACCCTTATGGGTCAGTAATTCCGAGAGTGTACAAATGGAACCAAATGGAAAAACACATTTTTGTTCCAAAAATGTGTTTTGCAAAAAAACACCTGTTGGTGGCGCTATAACAGGCCAATGTGAAAAGGGTGGGATATATTCCTCGGCCTAGTAGGAAAGTCTGTGAAAGATTTCACGTAAATTGCACGCTGTGTTCATGATTTGAGGCTTTTTGTTCATAACGGGCCAGTCCTGCAAACTTTGAAGCCAATCAGGATCGAATATGAAATATCGGACAGATCCGTCTTGAACACATGACTTTAGAGATACTGTCTAACGATTTGTGGGACTTTTGGACAGAATCTGGAGGAGTAATATCCAAAAATGGGTTTTTCAAAAGTCACCCCCCTGGTGGCGCTATAACAGGCCGTTCTGGAAAATGTGGGGCAGAGGTTCATCGTTGGCATCCAGGGAGTGTGCGTGCAAAGTTTGGCATCGACCGGGTTAACGGTGCCGGAGATTAGCTGGTAACAGACGGACGGACGGACACACACTCGCACTCACACACAGACCGAGTGCAAACTAGAAAAAGTGCCCCTCGGGGCACAGGTCTCCACCAGGGCAGGTCAGGTTGTGGCCTCCTGGTGGCGCTATAATAGGCCAATGTGAAAAGGGTGCCATTTCTTCATACGCCTTTGATGGCAATTGGATGATTTGAGGCATTTTGTTCCAAAAATGTGTTTTGCAAAAATCAACCTGTTGGTGGCGCTATAACAGGCCAATGTGAAAAGGGTGGGATATATTCCTCAGCCTAGTAAGAAAATGTGTGAAAGATTTCACGTAAATTGCATGCTGCGTTCATGATTTGAGGCTTTTGTTCAAAACGGGGCAATCTTGCAAACTGTGAAAGCCAATTATAGCCAATTAGGATGGAATATGAAATATCGGACAGATCCGACTTGAGCACATGACCATAGAGATACTGTGTAACGATTTGTGAGATTTTTGGACAGAATCTGGAGGAGTAATATCAAAGAATGTGTTTTACAAAAGTCGGCCTCCTGGTGGCGCTATAAAAGGCAGATGCGGAAAATACAGGTCAAAGGTTTGTCCTTGGCCTCTAGGGAGTGTGCATGCAACATTTCACGCAGATCGGTGCAGTTTTAGGTAAAGAATGTGAAAAGCTGCCTCATGGTGGCGCTATAACAGGCCGCTCTGGAAAATGTGGGGCAGAGGTTCATCGTTGGCATCCAGGGAGTGTGTGTGCAAAGTTTGGCATTGACCGGGTTAACGGTGCCGGAGATTAGCTGGTAACAGACGGACGGAAGGACGGACACACACGGACGCAAAACATACTCTCTCCCCATGCCTTCGGCCTGGTGGAGACAAATGACCCTGTTAAGGTCCATTTGGTTCCATTTGTATGCTCTACAGACCCATAAGGGTCCATTTGGTTCCAAAGTATCATCTAGCTGCAGGGGACCCCCTGGAACTCCCTCAAGGACCCTTGGGGGTCCCCGGACCCCACTTTGAGAACCACAGGTATAAACTGTCATTCCTATAAAAGTCCATATAGGTCCAACAATTACATAATACACACCAAAACGATAATAATAGTAAATACCACAATGAAAAGGAAAAAATTAAATAAATAATTGCATTTTTTTTAATTATCCCCCCCACATTGCGGTATTTATCTATTATTAAAGTTTATTTCATTCATCATGGACTTCCTCTCTACCGCCGCCGGGCGGTGACGTCAGAGGAGCGAAGGCTTTTCGGACTGATGACGGTGGCGGGAAAATGCACCGTGGCGGGAAAGAAAATAACCCCCGCGCCCGACATTAAAGATAGAGGGCGCTGTTTAGCGCCCCACAGACAGACAGACAGTCAGTACACCCATCAGTCAAGTGTAACATGTTATAATATTCTAAAGAAGGAGTTAATAGACGGTGCTGTGGAGCATTCTAAATGCAGACATGTATTAAAATATCCTATCAATCCGCACACTAAAGCTCATAATAATGTATAAATACAGTCGTGCATATTAATGAATTGACATCATGGATCGGCTGCTCTATTTTCTATTCTATGGCTTGTTGTTGTATAGTGAACAGAGACAATTAGATTTAGACTCTCCTAGATTTTATTTTGATCGATTCAGAATCGATAAAATAAATAGGCTACATCTGCAAGAGTCTAAAATGTACATTTATACTCTAAATCTTAGGCTAAGAAGGAGGAGGGAGAGTCGGAGAGAGGAGAAGAAAGGAGGAATTATAATTGTCTCACACACACACACACACACACACACACACACTGTTGCTCTGCCGCCGCGTGGAGATAGAGAGAGGGAGGAGGAGGGGGAAATAGCCCGCATGTTGTTTATGAATGCGAAAAAATTACATAAGGCTTTCATCACCCATTCATTTGGCTGGACTCGTCTCGTATGCATATATATATATATTATTATTTTTAACCTAAAGCACATTATAACTATAGTGTTTTTTTATTTGTTTTTGCATTATTCATTTTTACCACATTTTGTTTCAATAATAATCACCATATATGAGGCGTGAATAAAGTGCATATTAATATATCACCATATTGGTCTAGTACTAATACTACTAGAATAGATAGTTCCACATGTACAGCTGAGAGAGAGGAGAGGAACTACAGTGGTGACTGGTGAGGAGAGGGCTAACTGATCTGTAGTGAGAGGAGAGAGGAGAGGAGAGCAGTAGACCCTGTTAGTGGAGCAGTGAGAGGAGAGGAGAGGAGAGCAGTAGACCCGGGGAACCACAGCAGTGAGGAGAGGGTTGTAAAGCAGCTACCAGTCCCATCCTCCTCCTCAGAGTGACTTGGTGAGGAGAGGAGAGCAGTAGACCCTGTTAGTGGAGCAGTGAGAGGTGAGGAGAGGAGAGCAGTAGACCCGGGGAACACAGCAGTGAGAGGAGAGGGTTGTAAAGCAGCTACCAGTCCCATCCTCCTCCTCAGAGTGACTTGGTGAGGAGAGGAGAGCAGTAGACCGTTAGTGGAGCAGTGAGAGGTGAGGAGAGGAGAGCAGTAGACCCGGGGAACCACAGTAGAGAGAGGAGAGGAGAGGGTTGTAAAGCAGCTACCAGTCCCATCCTCCTCCTCAGAGCTTTAGGAAGGAGAGTGTCTGTCTGTCTGTCAGCATGGCGGTGAACCTGGACAAGGAGGCTTACTACCGCAGGATCAAACGGCTCTACAGCAACTGGAAGGTAACAATACTACTTATTATCACCATTATTATTATTCATATTAATATTCCTGCAGCTAGCAGCAGCAGCAGCACTGTGTCTACAACACACCAGTTAGCCATGTTAGGAAGAGGGGGAAAGTGGGCAGTGGGCCTCATGATGGCCAACATGTCCCCCAATGTCTCCTAAATGTCCTCCCTGGTGTCGCTGGGGGACATTTAGGACACCGTTTAGGACATAGACATGCATGTGTGTGTGTTTACAATGCAGCTGCAGCCTTTCATTCACATTATAAACATGGTAGCTTTTAGCTTTAGCTTCTTGTTGTGTTGTTTGGCTAACATGAAATGGGAAAAGGATGCGTGCGTGACGTCTACACTAAGCGACACACACACACCGTCCGTTTGTCGCGCTGTCATTTTAACTTCCCTAATAAAAAAAACATGCCTTTTAATTTGACCTAATGATTAATTAATAATAATGTTCTAAATTACGCATTTTTTTAAATTAATAGTTGAAAGAGAGGCTTGTAAAGAGCAGTGAAACGAGGTGGAATACATTAATAAACATTATAAAGTTATAACATGTCTGTCAAACTAGCGCCACGCGCGCTGCGGGTCGTTGTGACGTCACAGTCTATCCATGGTGGGGTTTTTCTTCCTCTTGTCTAGTACCACGTTAGCTAGCGTGTTAGCATGTTAGCATGCTAACAGGCTAGCACACAGCTAGCCCAGTGTCCAGAGCTACTGTATGTATAATAAACCATAGTGTTTATTTTTATTAACGTCACATAATGTATCTATAAACATGTTTGTGACAAAACAAACACGCAATGATTTAAATTACAGGTTTTGCATCATTGATTATTATGTAATTTCCTTGCAGTTCATAATCAATTTACTTGGATGGCACACACACACACACACACACACACACACACACACACACACACTCTCTCTCTCTCTCTCTCTCTCTCTCTAAACTGAATATGTGCTTCACATTAAATTAAGAACAAAAAGTATGTTTTGAATGCATGCATTTGTTTTTGTTATAACCCCCCCCCCCCCCCCCATTTCCTCCACACACATTGACAACCTTAGCTCTCTCTCTCTCTCTCTCTCTCTCTCTCTCACACACACACACACACACACACACACACACACACACACGCCTGGTCAAATGTAATGGTGTGAAGTGTCAAGATGCTTCCAGTCAATTTTACAGTTTTCTTAGTAATGATAAACAAGCATCTGAAATAAACTGTCCCTCAGTAACTGTAGAATCTTTTATGATACTAATTATGAATGCATCCAATATATTTCACTTTGCACGACACGACACGTACAATAAACTAGTTGAAATGCTTAAAACAAAGTAAAGAAACAACATTTTTAAAAGGCAGAAAGCGGGATTTTAAATTAATTGGGCAGGGAAAGGAAAGCGAGTCTGACAAGGTGGGTTTTGAGGGAGACTTTGAACATCTGCTGATGTTGCACATGTTTTATTTATTGTTAACTAACTTTGGGGATTTGTAAAATAAACATGTGTTTGTGTATACTAACTAACTAAAGTGTGGTGTTTTTTTGGTTCATAATGTTTGAAAGTGGACAACAGATCAACATGAGTGTTTTGTGAATCTGTGCGTTGACAGAAAGGGGAAGATGAATTTGGCAAAGTGGACGCTCTGGTGGTGTCTGTCGGAGTGGACGAGGAGATAGTGTACGCCAAATCAACAGCTCTACAGGTACGCTATTATTATTATTATTATTATTATTATTACGAGTGGCCGGATTGGAACCACAAGGTTCACAGTTCGAACCCTGTGGGCTCCCCCAGAGTTAGTGTCGAAGTGTCCTTGAGCAAGACTCTGAACCCCTAATTGCTCCTGATGTGCTGGTTGGTGCCTTGCATGGTTTCCCCCTCCATCGGTGTGTGAATGTGTGTGTGAATGTTGTAGTCATCAGGATGATATCGTTACGTCATGTTGTAGTCATCAGGATGATATCGTTACGTCATGTTGTAGTCATCAGGATGATATCGTTACGTCATGTTGTAGTCATCAGGATGATATCGTTACGTCATGTTGTAGTCATCAGGATGATATCGTTACGTCATGTTGTAGTCATCAGGATGATATCGTTACGTCATGTTGTAGTCATCAGGATGATATCGTTACGTCATGTTGTAGTCATCAGGATGATATCGTTACGTCATGTTGTAGTCATCAGGACAATATCGTTACGTCATGTTGTAGTCATCAGGACGATATCGTTACGTCATGTTGTAGTCATTGATTTGTAGTCGTCAGGATGATATCGTTACGTCATGTTCTAGTCATTGTTTTGTAGTCGTCAGGATGATATCGTTACGTCATGTTGTAGTCATTGTTTTGTAGTCATCAGGACGACATTGTTACGTCATGTTGTAGTATTGTTTTGTAGTCATCAGGATGATATCGTTACGTCATGTTGTAGTCATTGTTTTGTAGTCATCAGGACGACATTGTTATGTCATGTTGTAGTATTGTTTTGTAGTCATCGGGATGATATCGTTACGTCATGTTGTAGTATTGTTTTGTAGTCATCAGGATGATATCGTTACGTCATGTTGTAGTCATTGTTTTGTAGTCATCAGGATGATATCGTTACGTCATGTTGTAGTATTGTTTTGTAGTCATCAGGATGACATTGTTACGTCATGTTGTAGTATTGTTTTGTAGTCATCAGGATGACATTGTTACGTCATGTTGTAGTATTGTTTTGTAGTCATCAGGATGACATTGTTACGTCATGTTGTAGTATTGTTTTGTAGTCATCAGGATGACATTGTTACGTCATGTTGTAGTATTGTTTTGTAGTCATCAGGATGATATCGTTACGTCATGTTGTAGTATTGTTTTGTAGTCATCAGGACGATATCGCTACGTCATGTTGTAGTCATAGTTTTGTAGTTGTCATCGCTAGTTTGTTATGTAAGGGATAATGTCTGCCTAGATCAGGTCTGGGCAACTTTGTCGATGGAGAAGGCCACTATATTTCCACACTCACTCCAGAGGGCCACATTGCATATTACGTTACTGTAGCAAAAATAGCCGATCTACAAGCTCAAAACGCGTCGCGGTAGATCGGCTATTTTTGCTATATTTGAATTGAAATCCTGAAAAAAAGATTGCCTTTTTTTTTTTTTTTTTATCCTGAAAAATAATTTCAAATTAATTTAGTTATAGTTATGTTAACGTTATGAACTAAATCCAAACACATTGAACATACAAAAGCGGGTCATGTTTGCATGTTTGGAATTGTAACAGCTGAAATAAATAATATATCAGTATTCTGATATTAACCTGAGGGCCACATTAAGTGAAGGTGGGGCCCCATGTGGCCTCCGGGCCGCCAGTTGCCCATGTATGGCCTTTGTCAGGAGATAAATCACCAACAGGGAGTTTAACCACCAACGTGAAGCGGAGGTGGTTCAACCTTAGAGTATATATGAATAGAGACGGCACCCGGAGGAAACCCTGAGGCGAAATGGACATAGTGGCTGAATTTGGTATTGCATCGCTGTGCCAATTCTGGTCCGTTGACTATCATTGCGCACGTTCATGATGACACGTGAACGCTGTTTCATACGTGAACGCGTGCAATGATAGTCAACGGCACAGCGCATTTACGATTTGGCCCAATTCTTCCCAGAATGCACTCTGTTCCTAACCGGAAGGAGGAGTGAAATCGCCTCATGTGCTTTTGAGCAACTTAATGCAAGTGGATGAGAGGAGGAACCCGGTGCCGTCTCTATTAATATATACTCTAAGATTATATCCCTACAATGACCACCTAGGCAGACATTATCCCGCTTATTACATGGCTACTTAATACATCAATTAATAAATTGACCCAAAACACAACAAAACGAGGTATTTCCTGCTTGCGGTAATTAAAGTATTCCATTAGTGTGGCGCTGGCCGGCGTCTGCCCAGCTGCAGCACAGTCGGAAAACAAGGAAGTGAGTTGATCAAATAGAATCCATTTCCGGGTTTTACTGCTTCGTCTATTTCTCGCTCAAATGTTTTCAAAAACGTTTTTGAGAGCAATGTTTAGCTGTAAATGACATTGTGTGTGTGTGTGTTTACATGGCTGTCATGTTGGAAACAGCAGCAGGTGCTCCGAGGGTTTGATTAGAGACAGCGGTCTGTTATAGAGGCGAGCGGTCTGTTATCAAGACATAACCCACCACTGAATTTGACGATTGACCAATCAGAATCAAGCATTCAACCAAGCCATGTAATAATTAACATAATAATGTAGTTATTATGGCTGCTTGTACAGCAGATTTAAGGTTTTCCATCTCTGGAACAATAACGATCTCAACTGCCATGATTTGTGACAAAAAGTTCTAATCACGCTGTTTTGTATCACAGAATGAAGCTGTATATTTGATGTGTTTTTCCTGTATTGTATATCGGTGGTTCCCAAAGTGGACCCTAACCCAACGGTTAGGGTCCGTTTGGTTCCATTTGTACACTCTGAGTTAAATGAACATTGATTTTACAATATAAATTGGGGGTCCCAGAGATAGAAATGCCATTAAATGAGGGTCCGTAGACTAATATGCAGGTCAAACTGGCGTTCCTTGAAATTAAAATGGTTGAGAATCACTGCTAGAGCCGTAAAAATCTTCTCTTATGGGGGTCCCTTTTCAAATGGGGGTCCGCGGGGCTAATTACCGTCAATTTAGGGGTCCTTCCTTGACATGAAAAAGTTTGGGAACCACTGTTTTATATCACAGAATGAAGCTGTATATTTGGTGTGTTTTCTTTTTCTCCTCGTTTTTTTTAGAAGTGGCTGTTTGGCTACGAGTTGACAGACACCAACATGGTTTTCCTCTGTTTTTAGACGTGGCTGTTTGGCTACGAGTTGACAGACACCAACATGGTTTTCCTCTGTTTTTAGACATGACTGTTTGGCTACGAGTTGACAGACACCAACATGGTTTTACTCTCTGTTTCGAGTTGACAGACACCAACATGGTTTTTCCTCTGTTTTTAGACGTGGCTGTTTGGCTACGAGTTGACAGACACTACATGGTTTTCCTCTGTTTTTAGACATGACTGTTTGGCTACGAGTTGACAGACACCAACATGGTTTTACTCTCTGTTTCGAGTTGACAGACACCAACATGGTTTTACTCTCTGTTTCGAGTTGACAGACACCAACATGGTTTTACTCTCTGTTTCGAGTTGACAGACACCAACATGGTTTTTCCTCTGTTTTTAGACGTGGCTGTTTGGCTACGAGTTGACAGACACTACATGGTTTTCCTCTGTTTTTAGACGTGGCTGTTTGGCTACGAGTTGACAGACACCAACATGGTTTTACTCTCTGTTTCGAGTTGACAGACACCAACATGGTTTTCCTCTGTTTTTAGACATGACTGTTTGGCTACGAGTTGACAGACACCAACATGGTTTTACTCTCTGTTTCGAGTTGACAGACACCAATATGGTTTTCCTCTGTTTTTAGACGTGGCTGTTTGGCTACGAGTTGACAGACACCAACATGGTTTTACTCTCTGTTTCGAGTTGACAGACACCAACATGGTTTTACTCTCTGTTTCGAGTTGACAGACACCAACATGGTTTTACTCTCTGTTTCGAGTTGACAGACACCAACATGGTTTTACTCTCTGTTTCGAGTTGACAGACACCAACATGGTTTTACTCTCTGTTTCGAGTTGACAGACACCAACATGGTTTTTCCTCTGTTTTTAGACGTGGCTGTTTGGCTACGAGTTGACAGACACTACATGGTTTTTCCTCTGTTTTTAGACGTGGCTGTTTGGCTACGAGTTGACAGACACCAACATGGTTTTTCCTCTGTTTTTAGACGTGGCTGTTTGGCTACGAGTTGACAGACACCAACATGGTTTTACTCTCTGTTTCGAGTTGACAGACACCAACATGGTTTTACTCTCTGTTTCGAGTTGACAGACACCAACATGGTTTTCCTCTGTTTTTAGACGTGGCTGTTTGGCTACGAGTTGACAGACACCAACATGGTTTTACTCTCTGTTTCGAGTTGACAGACACCAATATGGTTTTCCTCTGTTTTTAGACGTGGCTGTTTGGCTACGAGTTGACAGACACCAACATGGTTTTACTCTCTGTTTCGAGTTGACAGACACCATCATGGTTTTCCTCTGTTTTTAGACGTGGATGTTTGGCTACGAGTTGACAGACACCAACATGGTTTTCCTCTGTTTTTAGACGTGGCTGTTTGGCTACGAGTTGACAGACACCAACATGGTTTTCCTCTGTTTTTAGACGTGGCTGTTTGGCTACGAGTTGACAGACACCAACATGGTTTTCCTCTGTTTTTAGACGTGGCTGTTTGGCTACGAGTTGACAGACACCAACATGGTTTTCCTCTGTTTTTAGACATGGCTGTTTGGCTACGAGTTGACAGACACCATCATGGTTTTCCTCTTGTTTTCAGACATGGCTGTTTGGCTACGAGTTGACAGACACCAACATGGTTTTCCTCTGTTTTCAGACGTGGCTGTTTGGCTACGAGTTGACAGACACCATCATGGTTTTCCTCTGTTTTCAGACATGGCTGTTTGGCTACGAGTTGACAGACACCATCATGGTTTTCCTCTGTTTTCAGACATGGCTGTTTGGCTACGAGTTGACAGACACCAACATGGTTTTACTCTCTGTTTCGAGTTGACAGACACCAACATGGTTTTCCTCTGTTTTCAGACATGGCTGTTTGGCTACGAGTTGACAGACACCATCATGGTTTTCTGCGAGGCTAAGATCATCTTCCTGGCCAGCAAGAAGAAGGTGGAGTTCCTGAAGCAGGTGGCGATCACCAAGGGGAACGAGAACGCCAACGGAGCTCCGCCCATCACGCTGCTCACCAGGGAGAAGGTAACCAATCAAACGGCTCGTTGTGTACCGTCACTAAAACACCCTGGACAACGCTCCACACGTCCCTAAAACCCCCTGGACAACGCTCCACACGTCCCTAAAACCCCCTGGACAACGCTCCACACGTCCCTAAAACACCCTGGACAACGCTCCACACGTCCCTAAAACCCCCTGGACAACGCTCCACACGTCACTAAAACACCCTGGACAACGCTCCACACGCCCCTAAAACACCCTGGACAACGCTCCACACGTCCCTAAAACACCCTGGACAACGCTCCACACGTCCCTAAAACACCCTGGACAACGCTCCACACGCCCCTAAAACCCCCTGGACAACGCTCCACACGTCCCTAAAACCCCCTGGACAACGCTCCACACGTCCCTAAAACCCCCTGGACAACGCTCCACACGTCACTAAAACACCCTGGACAACGCTCCACACGCCCCTAAAACACCCTGGACAACGCTCCACACGCCCCTAAAACACCCTGGACAACGCTCCACACGTCCCTAAAACACCCTGGACAACGCTCCACACGTCCCTAAAACACCCTGGACAACGCTCCACACGCCCCTAAAACACCCTGGACAACGCTCCACACGTCCCTAAAACACCCTGGACAACGCTCCACACGTCCCTAAAACACCCTGGACAACGCTCCACACGCCCCTAAAACCCCCTGGACAACGCTCCACACGTCCCTAAAACACCCTGGACAACGCTCCACACGTCCCTAAAACCCCCTGGACAACGCTCCACACGTCACTAAAACACCCTGGACAACGCTCCACACGCCCCTAAAACACCCTGGACAACGCTCCACACGTCCCTAAAACACCCTGGACAACGCTCCACACGTCCCTAAAACACCCTGGACAACGCTCCACACGTCCCTAAAACACCCTGGACAACGCTCCACACGCCCCTAAAACACCCTGGACAACGCTCCACACGTCCCAAACTCTGCTCCCTTCTCTAAAACACCCGGGACAACATGCTCCACACGTCCCAAACTCTGCTCCCTTCTGGCTCCAAAACTATAGAATGCACTTCCCATTACAGTCAGAACTGCAGCCTCACTCCCAATCTAAACTATAGAATGCACTTCCCATTGCAGTCAGAACTGCAGCCTCACTCCCAATCTAAACTATAGAATGCACTTCCCATTACAGTCAGAACTGCAGCCTCACTCCCAATCTAAACTATAGAATGCACTTCCCATTACAGTCAGAACTGCAGCCTCACTCCCAATCTAAACTATAGAATGCACTTCCCATTACAGTCAGAACTGCAGCCTCACTCCCAATCTAAACTATGGAATGCACTTCCCATTACAGTCAGAACTGCAGCCTCACTCCCAATCTAAACTATAGAATGCACTTCCCATTACAGTCAGAACTGCAGCCTCACTCCCAATCTAGACTATGGAATGCACTTCCCATTGCAGTCAGAACTGCAGCCTCACTCCCAATCTAAACTATGGAATGCACTTCCCATTACAGTCAGAACTGCAGCCTCACTCCCAATCTAAACTATAGAATGCACTTCCCATTACAGTCAGAACTGCAGCCTCACTCCCAATCTAAACTATGGAATGCACTTCCCATTACATTCAGAACTGCAGCCTCACTCCCAATCTTCCGCCGTAGTCTGAAACCCCACCTCTTCAGACTCCATCATGGCCCGTAGCACTTACCCGTAGCCCCTTAGATAGCACTTTATGTAGACTTAGATAGCATTTTATACAGACTTATAGCATGTTACGTAGACAGCACTAGAATTGCATTGTATGTAGTCATAGCACTTTATATGTCTATCAGAAATTTATCATGTCGGCCTGGGCCGTGGCTCAGCGGTCCAGGCACCTTGGCTGGTAACCCAGTCTGGCAGTGTTCCGCGGGTTCGACTCCCGATCCCGACGGCCTTTACTGCATGTCTGTCCCCCATCTCTCTCCCCATTTCCTGTCCATAAAACAGACGAAAGCCACAAAAAAAAACATTAAAAAAAGAAAAGAAAAAACATAAAAAAAAAAAGAAATGTATCATGTCTATCAGAAATGTATTATTTACCAAAAATATATAGTATAGTTTAGTTTTAGTATAGTTTAGTATAGTATGTATAGTTTAATTATATAGATAGTCCACTGTTACGTTTTTAGCTTCCGCATGTTTCATGATAACTACCTTTTATGTATGTGATGTATTGACATGCTTTTTGTTCTTGCTTAATGTAAATCTCTCTGGATTAAGAGTCTGATAAATGCCTACATTGTTGTGATTAGTCTATGGATTAACCCATTTAGACCTGAGGACGATTCTACAGATTTCTACAAATCGTTCTCCAACATTTTCATGTCAAGGACCCCCAAAAATATGTCATTGGCCGCCGACCCCCAACAGAAAATATGTTGTTCCAGTGACCTCCCAGAATCAAATATTTGAGTTAAAAACGTTCGCTCTGAAAGAATATATATATACACACATTTGGGCCACATTTTTCAAAAATAGCAGACCTACAAGTTGAAACGGACCAGAAGTGGGGCCGCTGTCTCATTTGGGGGGGCGTGAAATGTGTGTGTCAATATGGCCCATATATGAGCTTGTAGATCTGCTATTTTTCAATAGCTAAAGCATAACATAATGCTTAGTTAAAACACCAAAACGGCTTCCCGTCCAGAATGGGTTAAGGATTATTATGTTATACTTTTAGCTATTGAAAAATAGCAGATCTACAAGCTCATATATGGGCCATATTGACACACACATTTCACGCCCCCCCCCCCCCCCCCCCCCCAAATGAGACAGCGGCCCCACTTCTGGTCCGTTTCAACGCTGCCAATGCAATCCCTACGAGAGGCATCATAAAATACCCTAATTTCACTGGTTCATTACAGAGTCTGTAGCGATTTTTGAGCACGAAAACAGCATGGTTGTTTTTCACCACCTGTGCGCAACCTAACACACACACAAACACACACGCACATAGTAACTGTATATATGATGCTTTCGGGTGTGCCAGTACAGTACAGTGACAGTACAGTACAGTAGAGGGTACAGTAGAGGGACCCCCACACAGTAACTTTGTCATTTCTCAACCGTTTCGGACACGGGGCGGCACGCCGGAACCGGGCCGGCACCCTGGGTGTGTTCCTGTGGGTCTGAAACCCCAACACGGAGTTGCACCACTCACTTCACACGGGTGTGATTTTTTTTTTGTGTTCCAATAAAGTGTCCCATATGTTTGATTTGATTGGATTTCAATATACGAGACTCTTGCCCAACATGTGAGTGAGCCTTTGTCTTCCCTGTCACAGAAGAACAAAACAACTCCAAATAGACCTTCCCCTGTCCACAGTACTGTCTAATGTAGTAAACAACTCCAAATAGACCTTCCCCTGTCCACAGTACTGTCTAATGTAGTAAACAACTACAAATAGACCTTCCCCTGTCCACAGTACTGTCTAATGTAGTAAACAACTACAAATAGACCTTCCCCTGTCCACAGTACTGTCTAATGTAGTAAACAACTACAAATAGACCTTCCCCTGTCCACAGTACTGTCTAATGTAGTAAACAACTACAAATAGACCTTCCCCTGTCCACAGTACTGTCTAATGTAGTAAACAACTACAAATAGACCTTCCCCTGTCCACAGTACTGTCTAATGTAGTAAGTCATCATTACCCCCTGCGCTGCGTGACTCTCTAGCCCCCTCTAGTGCACCAGTCCTATTTTCTTCGTCTAATTACTCCCCGGCCGGCTCACACGATCTACATGTGGAAAAAAGATAGTCAACCGTGTCTCGATTGCTATCGTAAGCGTTGAAGCAAAAAAACAACGCAGCAAACAAACGTAGGTCTCTGTCTCCTCCAAAACAACAGATCATAGTCATACAGACACACACACACACACACACACACACACACACACACACACACACACACACACACACACACAGTTCACCTACCTCAAGTTTTGTTTTCCATGAAGAGAAGTCAAACAGAAGAAAAGTACATCATTGTGTCCCCCCACTTTGTGTCTGACAGAACGAGAGCAACAAGGCCAACTTTGACAAGATGATGGAGGCCATCAAAGGCAGCAAGGAGGGCAAGACGGTGGGCATCTTCAGCAAGGACAAGTTCCCTGGAGAGTACATGAAGTCCTGGAACGACACCATCACTGCAGAGGGCCTGGAGAAGGTAAGAGTTCCCTGGAGAGTACATGAAGTCCTGGAACGACACCATCACTGCAGAGGGCCTGGAGAAGGTAAGAGTTCCCTGGAGAGTACATGAAGTCCTGGAACGACACCATCACTGCAGAGGGCCTGGAGAAGGTAAGACAAGGACAAGTTCCCTGGAGAGTACATGAAGTCCTGGAATGACACCATCACTGCAGAGGGCCTGGAGAAGGTAAGAGTTCCCTGGAGAGTACATGAAGTCCTGGAACGACACCATCACTGCAGAGGGCCTGGAGAAGGTAAGAGTTCCCTGGAGAGTACATGAAGTCCTGGAACGACACCATCACTGCAGAGGGCCTGGAGAAGGTAAGAGTTGACCATCTGCAGACCACAGCCATGTTTCCATCAGAGTTTGGAAGCACTCGTTTTCTGTAAAGCAACGTCCTGCTGCCTCCTGCATTATGTGATCATTATAAACAGGTGCTACGCAGCCTGGGCAGTGAGTGATATCTAAACGGGTGCTACGCAGCCTGGGCAGTGAGTGATATCCAAACGGGTGCTACGCAGCCTGGGCAGTGAGTGATATCTAAACGGGTGCTACGCAGGGCAGTGAGTGATATCTAACTGCAACACTTGGAAAAATAATCACCTGCAAGGAAAGAGGTTTTCGTACAGCTGCAATGTTGGTGAGTTTGACCTTCAGTAATAAAACGAAAGATATTCAATTATTAAAGATACGCCATCCCAATTGGAGCCGCTAGAGGCCAAATGGCGCACGCACACACATCCTACACACGTCTGTATCAATGTTATAAATATAAACGGATGGTTTTCTGTGTGGAGCCCATGTTGGGCTGCTTGTATGTCCTAGCAGCCCAACATGGAGCCCATGTTGGGCTGCTTGTATGTCCTAGCAGCCCAACATGGAGCCCATGTTGGGCTGCTTGTATGTCCTAGCAGCCCAACATGCAGCCCATGTTGGGCTGCTTGTATGTCCTAGCAGCCCAACATGCAGCCCATGTTGGGCTGCTTGTATGTCCTAGCAGCCCAACATGCAGTGGAGCCCATGTTGGGCTGCTTGTATGTCCTAGCAGCCCAACATGCAGTGGAGCCCATGTTGGGCTGCTTGTATGTCCTAGCAGCCCAACATGGAGCCCATGTTGGGCTGCTTGTATGTCCTAGCAGCCCAACATGGAGCCCATGTTGGGCTGCTTGTATGTCCTAGCAGCCCAACATGGAGCCCATGTTGGGCTGCTTGTATGTCCTAGCAGCCCAACATGCCCATGTTGGGCTGCTTGTATGTCCTAGCAGCCCAACATGCAGTGGAGCCCATGTTGGGCTGCTTGTATGTCCTAGCAGCCCAACATGGAGCCCATGTTGGGCTGCTTGTATGTCCTAGCAGCCCAACATGCAGTGTGGAGCCCATGTTGGGCTGCTTGTATGTCCTAGCAGCCCAACATGCAGTGTGGAGCCCATGTTGGGCTGCTTGTATGTCCTAGCAGCCCAACATGGAGCCCATGTTGGGCTGCTTGTATGTCCTAGCAGCCCAACATGCAGTGTGGAGCCCATGTTGGGCTGCTTGTATGTCCTAGCAGCCCAACATGCAGTGTGGAGCCCATGTTGGGCTGCTTGTATGTCCTAGCAGCCCAACATGGAGTGTGGAGCCCATGTTGGGCTGCTTGTATGTCCTAGCAGCCCAACATGGAGTGTGGAGCCCATGTTGGGCTGCTTGTATGTCCTAGCAGCCCAACATGGAGTGCATACAGAAATGCACTACAAGCATTAACCCATTTAGACCTGAGGACGATTCTGCAAATGTCTTCTAAATCCTGATAGTTTTCTGAAAACCCCATGTTTCTATGTCAGTCGTTCTCAAGGTTTTTCATGTCAAGGACCCCCAAAAATATGAAATTGCCCGCCGACCCCCATCTGAAATGTTGTTCCAGGGACCCCCAGAAGCAAAGATTTGAGTTAAAAACGTGCTCTGAAAATATATATTCCAAAGATTTGCGCCACATTATCACGATTTTTCAAAAATAGCAGACCTACAAGTTCATAGCGCGGCACTAGGTCTGCTATTTTTCAATAGCTAAAGTATAACATAATGCTTAAAACACCAACAGGGGTTCCCGCCCAGAAGGGGTTAACACTCTGAGTGGCATAAACGGAGGTCTCCGTCCTATCAAATGGTAACGCTCAGGACGGAGAATAATAAAAGGACGGAACTTTATTGACTGTGTCTCTATTACCGATCGCATCGCTCCACAGGCTGGGAGCGTCTGTTGTCTCTATTACCGATCGCATCGCTCCCCAGGCTGGGAGCGTCTGTTGTCTCTATTACCGATCGCATCGCTCCCCAGGCTGGGAGCGTCTGTTGTCTCTATTACCGATCGCATCGCTCCACAGGCTGGGAGCGTCTGTTGTCTCTATTACCGATCGCATCGCTCCACAGGCTGGGAGTGTCTGTTGTCTCTATTACCGATCACATCGCTCCACAGGCTGGGAGTGTCTGTTGTCTCTATTACCGATCACATCGCTCCACAGGCTGGGAGTGTCTGTTGTCTCTATTACCGATCGCATCGCTCCACAGGCTGGGAGTGTCTGTTGTCTCTGTTACCGATCGCATCGCTCCACAGGCTGGGAGCGTCTGTTGTCTCTATTACCGATCGCATCGCTCCACAGGCTGGGAGTGTCTGTTGTCTCTGTTACCGATCGCATCGCTCCACAGGCTGGGAGTGTCTGTTGTCTCTATTACCGATCACATCGCTCCACAGGCTGGGAGTGTCTGTTGTCTCTATTACCGATCGCATCGCTCCACAGGCTGGGAGTGTCTGTTGTCTCTGTTACCGATCGCATCGCTCCACAGGCTGGGAGCGTCTGTTGTCTCTATTACCGATCGCATCGCTCCACAGGCTGGGAGTGTCTGTTGTCTCTGTTACCGATCGCATCGCTCCACAGGCTGGGAGCGTCTGTTGTCTCTATTACTGATCGCATCGCTCCACAGGCTGGGAGTGTCTGTTGTCTCTATTACCGATCGCATCGCTCCACAGGCTGGGAGTGTCTGTTGTCTCTATTACCGATCGCATCGCTCCACAGGCTGGGAGTGTCTGTTGTCTCTATTACTGATCGCATCGCTCCACAGGCTGGGAGTGTCTGTTGTCTCTATTACTGATCGCATCGCTCCACAGGCTGGGAGCGTCTGTTGCACAACATTCAATGTTATTTTCCGGTGGGACGTCATCCAAAATGTTCCCCCCCCATTTTAGCCGACGAGACCGAAAATCTTAAAACGTGAATAACTCTAAATCAATCCGTCCAATTCTAATCAAAGATCCTGTGTTAGACGGCCCACCGCGGTCCCGTCGCTAGTCGCGTTAGAATTAATCATACCTCCCGTTGTTGTCGATCCCCTCTAGAGTGTTTTGGCTACATCTAGCTACTTCAGCCACATCCGGGGTAGCGCCTGGTTGCGTCGCTACATGTGCTCCGTTGCTGCAAATCGCTGGGCGCTCTGATTTAATGGTCCTAAATACCCCGGGTGTTAACCTCTGTGTGACCTCTGACCCCCAGGTTGACGACAGTGCGGTGGTAGCGTACACCATGGGTTAGTTAGGTTGACATCTGACCTCTGACCCCCAGGTAGACGTCAGTGCAGTCGTAGCGTACACCATGGTTAACCTCTCTGTGACCTCTGACCTCCAGGTAGACGTCAGTGTGGTGGTAGCGTACACCATGGTTAACCTCTCTGTGACCTCTGACCTCCAGGTAGACGTCAGTGCGGTGGTAGCCTACACCATGGTTAACCTCTGACCTCCAGGTAGACGTCAGTGCAGTCGTAGCGTACACCATGGTTAACCTCTCTGTGACCTCTGACCTCCAGGTAGACGTCAGTGTGGTGGTAGCGTACACCATGGTTAACCTCTCTGTGACCTCTGACCTCCAGGTAGACGTCAGTGCGGTGGTAGCGTACACCATGGTTAACCTCTCTGTGACCTCTGACCTCCAGGTAGACGTCAGTGCGGTGGTAGCGTACACCATGGTTAACCTCTGTGACCTCTCACCTCCAGGTAGACGTCAGTGCGGTGGTAGCGTACACCATGGTTTAGGTTAACCTCTCTGTGACCTCTGACCTCCAGGTAGACGTCAGTGCGGTGGTAGCGTACACCATGGTTAACCTCTGTGACCTCTCACCTCCAGGTAGACGTCAGTGCGGTGGTAGCGTACACCATGGTTAACCTCTGTGACCTCTGACCTCCAGGTAGACGTCAGTGCGGTGGTAGCGTACACCATGGTTAACCTCTCTGACCTCCAGGTAGACGTCAGTGCGGTGGTAGCGTACACCATGGTTTAGGTTAACCTCTCTGTGACCTCTGACCTCCAGGTAGACGTCAGTGCGGTTGTAGCGTACACCATGGTTTAGGTTAACCTCTGACCTCTGACCCCCAGGTAGACGTCAGTGCGGTGGTAGCGTACACCATGGTTAACCTCTGTGACCTCTGACCTCCAGGTAGACGTCAGTGCGGTGGTAGCGTACACCATGGTTAACCTCTGTGACCTCTGACCTCCAGGTAGACGTCAGTGCGGTGGTAGCGTACACCATGGTTTAGGTTAACCTCTCTGTGACCTCTGACCTCCAGGTAGACGTCAGTGCGGTGGTAGCGTACACCATGGTTTAGGTTAACCTCTGTGACCTCTGACCCCCAGGTAGACGTCAGTGCGGTGGTAGCGTACACCATGGTTAACCTCTCTGTGACCTCTGACCTCCAGGTAGACGTCAGTGCGGTGGTAGCGTACACCATGGTTTAGGTTAACCTCTGTGACCTCTGACCTCCAGGTAGACGTCAGTGCGGTGGTAGCGTACACCATGGTTAACCTCTCTGTGACCTCTGACCTCCAGGTAGACGTCAGTGCGGTGGTAGCGTACACCATGGCGGTGAAGGAGGACGGTGAGCTGACGCTGATGAAGAAGGCGGCGGCCGTCACCAGCGAGGTCTACACCAAGTTCTTCAAGGAGAGAGTGATGGAGATAGTGGACGCTGACGAGGTGAGGAGAACATCTGGGCTGGGATGACGTAGAACAGGGGTGGAGAGGGCCATTATAGTTCCACACTCACCCCAGAGGGTCACATTGCATATTACTATTGTAGCAAAAATAGCCGATCTACAAGCTCAAAACAGCTATTTCTGCTATATTTGAATTGAAATCCTGATTTATTTATTTTTACCATTTATTTTATTGGAATCTTGAAAAGTAACCTTTTCATTTAATTTCAAATGCATTTAGTTATAGTAATGTTAACTTTATGAACTAACTCCAAATACATTGGACACAAAAAAAGACGGGGAATAGTGTTTATAGCTACCATATCTAGCTTTATATCTCGTGTTGTGTTTATAGCAGACTCCTCACTCAAATGTGCACTTGTAGTTTGGGCAACTCCAAAGCAAACTCCACATGTCCCAACATTTAATTTACCTGCCATAGAGCTGCCAACGAATATTCCATATTCAAACGAATTTTCGAATCAAAAAAAGAAATGAATAACTGAATATATAAAATTAAGATTCAAATTAAAAAAGAAAAAATGCTGTGCAAGTTTTCGCGAGACGGTTCCGTGGGTAAGTGTTGTGAGCTTGTAGATTAGTTATATTTCCCACGCGACACGCCGACACCGGCATACATTGAAGAATAAATCAGCTGCCTCGCACTCTTCCTAAACGCAGACTACGCAGGCTGCGTAGTTCCGATTCACAAAAGGCCTCACCTCACCGTTATTTGCGCACCGTCCGTACGCAAATAACGTAGTGCGCTCTTTGCCGACTTTGCGCAGGGCGGGCGGGGCCTTTTACGTTATTTGCGCAGTGAGTGTACGCTGCTCAGAAGGGTGAAATCTTCCGTCAACAGCGTACCTAGTGATCAGAATCAGAGACAGGCCTGGCCTACACCGAAACTTATTTTGCTGTGTTGTGTTGTGTTGTGTTGTGTTGTTTCGGACGGACGGGAGAGTATATTTTTAGACAACAACACACAGATCTATCACTCATCAATCTTCAATCATGAAGCGACTTTATCCTTCAGGAAATTATAAAAAGATAAATAAAATGCGTAAGGATGAACTGCGGCGCCGGTCCGGCAGCAGCAGCAGCAATGCAGTGTTCTGTTCTGTGAATTAATACTGCCTCCGTGCCGTGAAGTTTTATGGGAGAAGGGAGAATGCATGCGTTGTGTTCCAACTCGGTTTTCAGCAGCGCCAATGCGCGGAGAGAGAGTTGCGCCAGCAATGCGATCTTAAATGTTATGTCTCAGGTTGTATTGGTGTAAATATAATTATTAAAAAATCCGAATGGACCCGAATGGCCCCGAATCGGAATCGAAATCCGAATGGGTCAAATTGGTCGAATCCACGTGGGTTTTTAAAACGAATATCCGAATGTAATTTTTGGACAATTCCGGCAGCACTAACCTGCCATAGTGTCAACCCCTTACCCCTGTGTCGGATCGCTGGTTAGACTGGCATATTTGCCGATACCGATATGACCAAATAAGTGCCGATCCGATACTTTTCCGATACCGATACAGTATCGGGACATCTCTAATTAAAATGCACTTCACAGTTCCACACTAACTAATCATCCCAGGGGGTCATATCGGTTATCATCAGCTTCCACTAACTAATCATCCCAGGGGATCATATCGGTTATCATCAGCTAATCATCCCAGGGGATCATATCGGTTAACATCAGCTCTAACTAATCATCCCAGGGGATCATATGGGTTAACATCAGCTCACAGTTCCACACTAACTAATCATCCCAGGGGATCATATCGTTAACATCAGCTCACAGTTCCACACTAACTAATCATCCCAGGGGATCATATTGGGTAACATCAGCTCTAACTAATCATCCCAGGGGATCATATTGGGTAACATCAGCTCTAACTAATCATCCCAGGGGATCATATCGGTTAACATCAGCTCACAGTTCCACACTAACTAATCATCCCAGGGGATCATATCGTTAACATCAGCTCTAACTAATCATCCCAGGGGATCATATCGTTAACATCAGCTCTAACTAATCATCCCAGGGGATCATATGGGTTAACATCAGCTCTAACTAATCATCCCAGGGGATAATATCGGTTAACATCAGCTCTAACTAATCATCCCAGGGGATCATATCGGTTAACATCAGCTCTAACTAATCATCCCAGGGGATCATATCGGTTAACATCAGCTCTAACTAATCATCCCAGGGGATCATATCGTTAACATCAGCTCTAACTAATCATCCCAGGGGATCATATCGGTTAACATCAGCTCTAACTAATCATCCCAGGGGATCATATCGGTTAACATCAGCTTAACTAATCATCCCAGGGGATCATATCGTTAACATCAGCTCTAACTAATCATCCCAGGGGATCATATCGGTTAACATCAGCTCTAACTAATAATCCCAGGGGATCATATCGGTTAACATCAGCTCTAACTAATAATCCCAGGGGATCATATCGGTTAACATCAGCTCTAACTAATCATCCCAGGGGATCATATCGGGTAACATCAGCTCTAACTAATCATCCCAGGGGATCATATCGGGTAACATCAGCTCTAACTAATCATCCCAGGGGATCATATCGGGTAACATCAGCTCTAACTAATCATCCCAGGGGATCATATCGGGTAACATCAGCTCTAACTAATCATCCCAGGGGATCATATCGGGTAACATCAGCTTAACTAATCATCCCAGGGGATCATATCTGGAAGGTCTAGTGAACCTATGGGAGGATGGACGGTCTAGTGAACCTATAGGAGGATGGACGGTCTAGTGAACCTATGGGAGGATGGACGGTCTAGTGAACCTATGGGAGGATGGACGGTCTAGTGAACCTATGGAGGATGGCTGGTCTAGTGAACCTATGGAGGATGGATGGTCTAGTGAACCTATGGAGGATGGATGGTCTAGTGAACCTATGGGAGGATGGACGGTCTAGTGAACCTATGGGAGGATGGACGGTCTAGTGAACCTATGGGAGGATGGACGGTCTAGTGAACCTATGGGAGGATGGATGGTCTAGTGAACCTATGGGAAGATGGACGGTCTAGTGAACCTATGGGAGGATGGAGGGTCTAGTGAACCTATGGGAGGATGGACGGTCTAGTGAACCTATGGGAGGATGGACGGTCTAGTGAACCTATGGGAGGATGGATGGTCTAGTCTAGTGAACCTATGGGAGGATGGACGGTCTAGTGAACCTATGGGAGTATGGACGGTCTAGTGAACCTATGGGAGGATGGACGGTCTAGTGAACCTATGGGAGGATGGACGGTCTAGTGAACCTATGGGAGGATGGACGGTCTAGTGAACCTATGGGAGGATGGATGGTCTAGTCTAGTGAACCTATGGGAGGATGGACGGTCTGGTGAACCTATGGGAGGATGGATGGTCTAGTCTAGTGAACCTATGGGAGGATGGACGGTCTAGTGAACCTATGGGAGGATGGACGGTCTAGTGAACCTATGGGAGGATGGACGGTCTAGTGAACCTATGGGAGGATGGATGGTCTAGTCTAGTGAACCTATGGGAGGATGGACGGTCTAGTGAACCTATGGGAGGATGGACGGTCTAGTGAACCTATGGGAGGATGGACGGACTAGTGAACCTATGGGAGGATGGATGGTCTAGTGAACCTATGGGAGGATGGTCTAGTCTAGTGAACCTATGGGAGGATGGTCTAGTCTAGTGAACCTATGGGAGGATGGACGGTCTAGTGAACCTATGGGAGGATGGACGGTCTAGTGAACCTATGGGAGGATGGACGGTCTAGTGAACCTATGGGAGGATGGACGGTCTAGTGAACCTATGGGAGGATGGATGGTCTAGTCTAGTGAACCTATGGGAGGATGGATGGTCTAGTGAACCTATGGGAGGATGGATGGTCTAGTCTAGTGAACCTATGGGAGGATGGACGGTCTAGTCTAGTGAACCTATGGGAGGATGGATGGTCTAGTGAACCTATGGGAGGATGGACGGTCTAGTCTAGTGAACCTATGGGAGGATGGACGTTCTAGTGAACCTATGGGAGGATGGACGTTCTAGTGAACCTATGGGAGGATGGAAGGTCTAGTGAACCTATGGGAGGATGGAGGGTCTAGTGAACCTATGGGAGGATGGATGGTCTAGTCTAGTGAACCTATGGGAGGATGGACGGTCTAGTGAACCTATGGGAGGATGGACGGACTAGTGAACCTATGGGAGGATGGATGGTCTAGTGAACCTATGGGAGGATGGTCTAGTCTAGTGAACCTATGGGAGGATGGTCTAGTCTAGTGAACCTATGGGAGGATGGACGGTCTAGTGAACCTATGGGAGGATGGACGGTCTAGTGAACCTATGGGAGGATGGACGGTCTAGTGAACCTATGGGAGGATGGACGGTCTAGTGAACCTATGGGAGGATGGATGGTCTAGTATAGTGAACCTATGGGAGGATGGATGGTCTAGTGAACCTATGGGAGGATGGATGGTCTAGTCTAGTGAACCTATGGGAGGATGGACGGTCTAGTCTAGTGAACCTATGGGAGGATGGATGGTCTAGTGAACCTATGGGAGGATGGACGGTCTAGTCTAGTGAACCTATGGGAGGATGGATGGTCTAGTGAACCTATGGGAGGATGGACGGTCTAGTCTAGTGAACCTATGGGAGGATGGACGTTCTAGTGAACCTATGGGAGGATGGACGTTCTAGTGAACCTATGGGAGGATGGAAGGTCTAGTGAACCTATGGGAGGATGGAAGGTCTAGTGAACCTATGGGAGGATGGAGGGTCTAGTGAACCTATGGGAGGATGGACGGTCTAGTGAACCTATGGGAGGATGGAGGGTCTAGTGAACCTATGGGAGGATGGACGGTCTAGTGAACCTATGGGAGGATGGACTGTCTAGTGAACCTATGGGAGGATGGAGGGTCTAGTGAACCTATGGGAGGATGGAGGGTCTAGTGAACCTATGGGAGGATGGAGGGTCTAGTGAACCTATGGGAGGATGGATGGTCTAGTCTAGTGAACCTATGGGAGGATGGACGGTCTAGTGAACCTATGGGAGGATGGACGGTCTAGTGAACCTATGGGAGGATGGACGGACTAGTGAACCTATGGGAGGATGGACGGTCTAGTGAACCTATGGGAGGATGGTCTAGTCTAGTGAACCTATGGGAGGATGGTCTAGTCTAGTGAACCTATGGGAGGATGGACGGTCTAGTGAACCTATGGGAGGATGGACGGTCTAGTGAACCTATGGGAGGATGGACGGTCTAGTGAACCTATGGGAGGATGGACGGTCTAGTGAACCTATGGGAGGATGGATGGTCTAGTCTAGTGAACCTATGGGAGGATGGATGGTCTAGTGAACCTATGGGAGGATGGATGGTCTAGTCTAGTGAACCTATGGGAGGATGGACGGTCTAGTCTAGTGAACCTATGGGAGGATGGATGGTCTAGTGAACCTATGGGAGGATGGACGGTCTAGTCTAGTGAACCTATGGGAGGATGGACGTTCTAGTGAACCTATGGGAGGATGGACGTTCTAGTGAACCTATGGGAGGATGGAAGGTCTAGTGAACCTATGGGAGGATGGAAGGTCTAGTGAACCTATGGGAGGATGGAGGGTCTAGTGAACCTATGGGAGGATGGACGGTCTAGTGAACCTATGGGAGGATGGAGGGTCTAGTGAACCTATGGGAGGATGGACGGTCTAGTGAACCTATGGGAGGATGGACTGTCTAGTGAACCTATGGGAGGATGGAGGGTCTAGTGAACCTATGGGAGGATGGAGGGTCTAGTGAACCTATGGGAGGATGGACGGTCTAGTCTAGTGAACCTATGGGAGGATGGACGGTCTAGTGAACCTATGGGAGGATGGACGGTCTAGTGAACCTATGGGAGGATGGACGGTCTAGTGAACCTATGGGAGGAGGATGGACGGTCTAGTGAACCTATGGGAGGATGGATGGTCTAGTGAACCTATGGGAGGATGGACGGCCTAGTGAACCTATGGGAGGAGGATGGACGGTCTAGTGAACCTATGGGAGGAGGATGGACGGTCTAGTGAACCTATGGGAGGAGGATGGACGGTCTAGTGAACCTATGGGAGGATGGACGGTCTAGTGAACCTATGGGAGGATGGACGGTCTAGTGAACCTATGGGAGGATGGACGGTCTAGTGAACCTATGGGAGGATGGATGGTCTAGTGAACCTATGGGAGGATGGACGGCCTAGTGAACCTATGGGAGGTGGACGGTCTAGTGAACCTATGGGAGGATGGACTGTCTAGTGAACCTATGGGAGGATGGACGGTCTAGTGAACCTATGGGAGGATGGACGGTCTAGTGAACCTATGGGAGGTGGACGGTCTAGTGAACCTATGGGAGGACGGATGGTCTAGTGAACCTATGGGAGGATGGACGGTCTAGTGAACCTATGGGAGGATGGACGGTCTAGTGAACCTATGGGAGGATGGACGGTCTAGTGAACCTATGGGAGGATGGACGGTCTAGTGCTCAAACAGTTTTTTGTTTTGTTTTGGGGGGGGTGTCCCAGATATAAATGGCATTAAATGGGGGTCAATAGCCTATGCATGTCAAACTGGGCACCCCCCTCCCCCCGGACCACTGGTTGAGAACAATTTTGAATTAATTAATGAAATAATAAAAAACCCAATTTTTCGCCCATGCGGACTCGGCCCCCAGCCTGGTTCCCTAGTCAAAATATGGCCCTTGAGGAAAATGTATTGAAAAACCCTGGTCTAGTGAGAGTTCTCTGACCTCCAAAGCCCTGCTTTAGAGTCCAGTGAAATTGGCTACAGAACAGTGTTGTTTTTGGCAGCAAATTTTGATTTTAATTTTAGTCATAGTCTCTTGAATAGTTTTCATTTAGTTTCGGTCACATTTTAGTCAGAATGTCTTAGTGTTAGTCTAGTTTTAGTCAACTAAATGCCAGTTTATTTAGTCGACTAAATTCTATTTTGGCGGGCCTTGATGCTGTCGTAATGACAGTTTTTACACTTGCTGAAAATAGCCGATCTACAAGCACACAACGCGTTGTGAGCTTGTAGTGTAAAATGACTTATACTGGATCTCTTGTCCACTAGTCCCTTCCTAACATTTTAGTCTAGTTTTTATTTGTTGACGAAATTGTCAGTATATTTAGTCTTAGTTTTAGTCATCGTAGCTTAGTTTTGATTTAGTTTCCATTTAGTTTTCGTCAGTGGAAAAAGACGAACATTTTTCGTCTTAGTTTTAGTCGACGAAATGAACACTGGTTACAGAGGAGTCATTACATGACCTTTTGATCCCATTAACCCCCCCCCCCCCCCCCCCCCCTATAGAAAGTGCGCCACAGCAAGCTGGCGGAGTCCGTGGAGAAGGCCATCGAGGAGAAGAAGTATCTGGGAGGAGCCGACCCTTCTACGGTGGAGATGTGTTATCCTCCTATCATCCAGAGTGGAGGCAACTACAGCCTGAAGTTCAGCGTGGTCAGGTACATACCTTCACCTTTTACAGTGTGGTCAGGTACATATGATACGTCATTCACCTTCTTGAGGGGTGCTACTATATACAGCTTTTATCAACACACACGTCTCATATTTGCCATTGACAATGAAAGGATAAATTAGGTCATATGTGCCGTGCATATGGGTGTTGGGTGAAATCAACCCTCAATGTCTTCTGACAGACATATGGGAGGGGATTGGTCGATTTGGGTACTAATGCTTAGTATGAGGAATAAAGTACAGCAGCCTTGTGTTCCTAAAACAGAAAGGTATTGGGTAAGACTAACGTTATGTATCTTTCAGGACCTTTCACTGTTTCGTCTCAACCATTACTCTATGGCTCTGGTCTCGGTGGATATTTTGACATTACGTTTCTCTCCAAAGTTGAATGTTGCCACTACTGTACTACACAGGTTCATCCTGATGTTCTGGAGCATCTTTGTAAAGTTAGTGTTAGTAAAAAGCAGGTAAAAGAGTAACGTTTGAGGCAGACTAACATCAGTCACTCTGCCGTTCACTATAGTAGAAGAGGTGCGGGTTTAAACCGCAGCTACGTCAGCTCCGCCTACAGGAAATACGTAAACTGCGACCATGAGACCCGTTTCTGAATTCGTCTATAGGAGTGGTTGCACCACTCAATGTATGGATGTACAGTACAAGACCCAAACTGAGTGGTTGCACCACTCAATGTATGGATGTACAGTACAAGACCCAAACACTCAATGTATGGATGTACAGTACAAGACCCAAACCCACTCAATGTATGGATGTACAGTACAAGACCCAAACTGAGTGGTTGCACCACTCAATGTATGGATGTACAGTACAAGACCCAAACACTCAATGTATGGATGTGCAGTACAAGACCCAAACCCACTCAATGTATGGATGTGCAGTACAAGACCCAAACCCACTCAATGTATGGATGTACAGTACAAGACCCAAACCCACTCAATGTATGGATGTGCAGTACAAGACCCAAACCCACTCAATGTATGGATGTACAGTACAAGACCCAAACTCTGACTGATTTTACACTTGCCAGTGATGTAAATAGGTTTTCAATGTAATGAGTCCCGAGATGCAGGGATGGTCTTTTAGATGAGTCCCAAGGACATTTTATGAGTCCCACTTCAACAACGTTAGGAGTCATATTTTGCCATTTTTACAAATTGCAGCATCAGTGCCAGGGGGTGGACACCATTTTTGGTCCTGGGTGCCATTTTAGCCCATTTTATAATGGGATAAAAGAAAGAAAATGTAATTCTATTGTGCATGTCATCACCTGCACACCAGATTAGAGGAATTTTCAAAAATATGGATTAAAAAAATAAAAGAAGATATATTTTTTTAACTCGTCTTAACGCCCCTGGCACTTAAACTGTTTTAACTCCCATTTCATATTATATGGTTATAATGTGGTTCTATTCATGTAGAAAACAGAAGAAGAAATGATTATTATAACTAAAGCTAGCAAAATAAACTAGAATAAAAAACAGTACAGTAGTGCATCCCGTGGATGCAGAGGTCATTGTTTTATTGCGTCCCTTAACTATAAACTGCATTTTGGGATGCAAAATGCACCCTATTTTAATCTCTGCTTGCTGAAAATAGCAGATCTACAAGCTTGTAGATCTGCTATTTTCAGCATGCAACCAAGTGTGAAATGACTTATCTCTTGTCCACTACTCCCTTCCTAACATTTTAGTTTAGTTTTTATTTGTTGACGAAATCATCAGTATATTTAGTCTCAGTTTTAGTCGTCGTATCTTAGTTTCCATTTAGTTTGTCAGTGAAAAAAGGTTGTCGACGGACATTTTTCGTCATCGTCAACGAAATCAACACCAACCAATATCACCAACATCTCATGGGTATATAATGGTGTGTGTGTCCCTTCTCCTCCAGTGATAAGAACCACATCCACTTCGGGGCCACCACCTGCTCCATGGGTTTATAATAATAACATTATGGTGGTGTGTGTTGTTCCTCCAGTGATAAGAACCACATCCACTTCGGGGCCATCACCTGCTCCATGGGTTTATAATAGTGTGTGTGTGTCTCTCTGCAGTGATAAGAACCACATCCACTTCGGGGCCATCACCTGCTCCATGGGTTTATAATAGTGTGTGTGTGTCTCTCTGCAGTGATAAGAACCACATCCACTTCGGGGCCATCACCTGCTCCATGGGTTTATAATAGTGTGTGTGTGTCTCTCTGCAGTGATAAGAACCACATCCACTTCGGGGCCATCACCTGCTCCATGGGTTTATAATAGTGTGTGTGTGTGTCTCTCTGCAGTGATAAGAACCACATCCACTTCAGGGCCACCACCTGCTCCATGGGTTTATAATAGTGTGTGTGTGTCTCTCTGCAGTGATAAGAACCACATCCACTTCGGGGCCATCACCTGCTCCATGGGTTTATAATAGTGTGTGTGTGTCTCTCTGCAGTGATAAGAACCACATCCACTTCGGGGCCACCACCTGCTCCATGGGTTTATAATAATAACATTATGGTGTGTGTTCCTCCTCCAGTGATAAGAACCACATCCACTTCGGGGCCATCACCTGCTCCATGGGTTTATAATAGTGTGTGTGTGTGTCTCTCTGCAGTGATAAGAACCACATCCACTTCGGGGCCATCACCTGCTCCATGGGTTTATAATAGTGTGTGTGTGTGTGTGTGTCTCTCTGCAGTGATTAGAACCACATCCACTTCGGGGCCATCACCTGCTCCATGGGTTTATAATAGTGTGTGTGTGTCTCTCTGCAGTGATAAGAACCACATCCACTTCGGGGCCACCACCTGCTCCATGGGTTTATAATAATAACATTATGGTGTGTGTTCCTCCTCCAGTGATAAGAACCACATCCACTTCGGGGCCATCACCTGCTCCATGGGTTTATAATAGTGTGTGTGTGTCTCTCTGCAGTGATAAGAACCACATCCACTTCGGGGCCATCACCTGCTCCATGGGTTTATAATAGTGTGTGTGTGTGTCTCTCTGCAGTGATAAGAACCACATCCACTTCGGGGCCACCACCTGCTCCATGGGTTTATAATAGTGTGTGTGTGTCTCTCTGCAGTGATAAGAACCACATCCACTTCGGGGCCATCACCTGCTCCATGGGGATCCGCTACAAGTCGTACTGCTCCAACCTGGTGCGGACCCTGATGGTGGACCCCCCCCAGGAGATGCAGGACAACTACAACTTCCTGCTGCAGGTGGAGGACGAGCTGCTCAAAGAGCTCAAACACGGTGGGTGGAGCCTGGAGGTGGACCACTTCTATTGGCTGTTTCACTGGCCCGCCCCCAGCCTGTATAATTTCTATTGGCTGGGCTTGGACAAAGCCAACTCGGCTGCTAGCAAATCATGACAATAAAGAAAAAAAATTGGGCCGAACAAATAATTAGAAGCAAAAAAAGGAAAGGGTACAACACTTTTTATTCTTCTTTCTAATTATTTGTTTGGCCGCTCGTGGTTCTGAAAGGGGGCCGAGCTGCGACGCTCTAGAGCACCTAGAGCAGGGGGTGTCCACACCTTCTGAAAGGGGGCCGAGCTGCGACGCTCTAGAGCAGGGGGTGTCCACACCTGAAAGGGGGCCGAGCTGCGACGCTCTAGAGCAGGGGGTGTCCACACCTTTTGACTTGAGAGCTACTTTCAAAATGACCAGCTCATCTAGATCTACCCACCGGAAAAACTATTATACCACTGCTGAAAATAGTTTAAATATATGTAGCTGTAGCATATAAGACAAATGCACTTGGAATGGGAAATAGAGGGAGAGACATGGACTAGGTCAGGGTTTTTTGTATTTAATCTGTAATGCTACTGACGTTTGTGCACAGCAACACTCTAGGAAACAAAACGCTAGAAAACAAAAGCTTCCATTGTGGGTTTGAGCTGACAGGCCCCTTTTGATGTCAATCAATCAAGTCACCTTAATTCAAGTGGCAGATGCATATATTTCTTTCTTTAGGGTCATGTCATGTGATCTACTGGTAGATCGCCATCTACCTCTTGGGCACCCCTGATCTAGAATGCTATGTCTAATGTCTACAGCTGTGAACCTGATCTAGAATGCTATGTCTAATGTCTACAGCTGTGACCCCTGATCTAGAATGCTATGTCTAATGTCTACAGCTGTGACCCCTGATCTAGAATGCTATGTCTAATGTCTACAGCTGTGACCCCTGATCTAGAATGCTATGTCTAATGTCTACAGCTGTGACCCCTGATCTAGAATGCTATGTCTAATGTCTACAGCTGTGACCCCTGATCTAGAATGCTATGTCTAATGTCTACAGCTGTGACCCCTGATCTAGAATGCTATGTCTAATGTCTACAGCTGTGACCCCTGATCTAGAATGCTATGTCTAATGTCTACAGCTGTGACCCCTGATCTAGAATGCTATGTCTAATGTCTACAGCTGTGACCCCTGATCTAGAATGCTATGTCTAATGTCTACAGCTGTGACCCCTGATCTAGAATGCTATGTCTAATGTCTACAGCTGTGAACACTATTAGCTTCACGGCTCACAGTCGGACAGTTGGAGAGCAGAAAGTGAATTGTCATGGATTGGAAGATCACCAGGAAATAAATGACCATATATTTGGAAATTCAATGTGAAATTAATTTTAATTACAACGTGTGTATTTGTTTTGTGAATGTCTCTGGTCTCTTCTTCCACAGGGGTGAAGATCTGCGACGCTTACAACGCTGCCGTGGAGTACGTTAAGAAGGAGAAGTCAGAACTGGTGTCCAAACTTACCAAAAACCTGGGGTAGGAGGAACACACACACACACACACACTACACACACACTACACACACACCACCTTCCATTTTGTCTCATAATGTTCATTACACTTAACCCATTTTGAGCGGGAACCCTTTTGGTGTTTTAAGCATTATGTTATGCCCTGAAGAAGGCAACCTGCTTGCCGAAACGTAAAAAGTAAAAACACAAAAAGAAAAGTAGTGGCCTGTAGACATCGCCACTACTGGTGGCTCCTACCTTTCCATTTATGCTTTAGCTATTGAAAAATAGCAGATCCACAAACTTGTAGGTCTGCTATTTTTGAAAAATCTTGAAAATGTTGTGCAAATCTTTGAATGTATTAATCTTTCACAGGAAACGTTTTAACTCAAATCTTTGAATGTATTAATCTTTCACAGGAAACGTTTTAACTCAAATCTTTGAATGTATTAATCTTTCACAGGAAACGTTTTAACTCAAATCTTTGCTTCTGGGGAGGTTGGGGTTTTCAGAAAACTGTCAGGCCTAAATGGGTTAATGATTGCTTTTCCTCCTGCAGGTTTGCCATGGGAATAGAGTTCAGAGAGGGGTCCCTGGTGCTAAACGCCAAGAACCAGTACAAGCTAAAGAAAGGTGAGTAGTGAATAGAGTTCAGAGAGGGGTCCCTGGTGCTAAACGCCAAGAACCAGTACAAGCTAAAGAAAGGTGAGTAGTGAATAGAGTTCAGAGAGGGGTCCCTGGTGCTAAACGCCAAGAACCAGTACAAGCTAAAGAAAGGTGAGTAGTGAATAGAGTTCAGAGAGGGGTCCCTGGTGCTAAACGCCAAGAACCAGTACAAGCTAAAGAAAGGTGAGTAGTGAATAGAGTTCAGAGAGGGGTCCCTGGTGCTAAACGCCAAGAACCAGTACAAGCTAAAGAAAGGTGAGTAGGGAATAGAGTTCAGAGAGGGGTCCCTGGTGCTAAACGCCAAGAACCAGTACAAGCTAAAGAAAGGTGAGAAAACACAACGTTTCACTGCCAACAAAGGGTGCGTTCGGAAATGCGCCCTGAACGCACTGGTGTGCTCTCTAGTCGTTCGTTTATTCAGTGCACTCGGTGCGTTGTCGAAAACCCAGTGTGCTGCACACCGGGTGGGCCGAGTGCTATCTGATTGTATTAAACAACGTTAAACTCACTTTGTCTGTCTGTCTGTCTGTCTGTCTGTCTGTCTGTCTGTCTGTCTGTCTAACAGGCATGGTGTTGAGCATCAGCCTGGGTTTTGCTGACATGGTGAACAAGGAGGGCAAGAAGGAGGAACAGAAGAAATATGCTCTGTTTGTGGGAGACACGGTTCAGATCAACGAGGTAGGACCAGCATTTCACCTTATAATGCAATACATTTAGAATGTCCTGACATGGTAATAATGCAATACATTTAGAATGTCGTGACATGGTAATAATGTAATACATTTAGAATGTCGTGACATGGTAATAATGTAATACATTTAGAATGTCGTGACATGGTAATAATGCAATACATTTAGAATGTGGTGACATGGTAATAATGCAATACATTTAGAATGTCCTGACATGGTAATAATGTAATACATTTAGAATGTCGTGACATGGTAATAATGTAATACATTTAGAATGTCGTGACATGGTAATAATGTAATACATTTAGAATGTCGTGACATGGTAATAATGCAATACATTTAGAATGTCGTGACATGGTAATAATGTAATACATTTAGAATGTCGTGACATGGTAATAATGTAATACATTTAGAATGTCGTGACATGGTAATAATATAATACATTTAGAATGTCGTGACATGGTAATAATGTAATACATTTAGAATGTCGTGACATGGTAATAATATAATACATTTAGAATGTCGTGACATGGTAATAATGCAATACATTTAGAATGTCGTGACATGGTAATAATGTAATACATTTAGAATGTCCTGACATGGTAATAATGTAATACATTTAGAATGTCGTGACATGGTAATAATGTAATACATTTAGAATGTCCTGACATGGTAATAATGTAATACATTTAGAATGTCGTGACATGGTTGTTTATTTTACAGTTTGCATTACATTCACCCAGACCTTAAAACACACACACACACACACACTGATTGCAGAGGAAACCACCAACCTGGACATCAGGAGCAGTTGGTGGTTCAGTGTCTTGCTCAAGGACACTAGTCGAGGAGCATAGGGATATTTCGCACTAATTTGTCTAAAAGTGCCAAATGTTGCACAGATGTAGCCCAGAGCATGCTCTAATGCTATAGCTAGTGGCGCCCGAGCCGTCGACCTCTGGGGTCGCCACAGTGGCCAAATCCATATGGCCACCTTAACTCTTTGAGAGTTTCAAGGATTTCTATATAGTTTTTAGACTTCTCTATGGCAGAATGGCGTTTTTGAATGATTTATTGAAAATTCTCTGCTGTGAATGTGTGACAACGAAAGACCTTCAGAGAAAGCTTGGCTTGTCTGCTTCCAGGAAAAAAATGAACTGAGTTGATAAAATGTTTAGTTGTGGTGTTGGAAGCCATTTAAAAGAGCCTGCATTTACACTGGGTAGTGTTTCTAGGACAACAAAAAAAGTTATGACCGGTTGAAGTTTTATTTTCTAAATAACTTTTTTTCTGCTGGGCGTACATAGCCATGCAATATCTCATTTTAAAGGGTGAGTTGTCTAGTTCAATTAAAATAAAATAAAAAGTTTATCACATGTACCACTGTAGATATTTTGCCATCTATAAATAGCATGGTCAGTCATGATCAATCTGACCTATCCAGCTAAAAGTCCCCCTAGCTCTGAAATGGAACATCATATAAACTCAATTCTTTTTTGGGGTAAAATTAGACATTCTAACGCACATTTTGATATATACCATGTTTACATAGTCTTACCAGTACCGTGTCTATTCATGCATGTATCTCAAAAACCTGTTGTGAAGAAACAGTTTTGATAAAAAACTCATCCAAGGACATTGTTTTGATATGACTTTGTGCCCATGATATGTATCAAAATATAGACTTGAATGTATACTGTATTATAACAAAAAAATTGGGTTCTTACCATCTACCGTTACAGAGTAAATCACAGTTGAAACTCGCTTAGTCAAACCATAAACCTCAGACTAGTGAACAAAATAGCCATGACAGGTCTAACTCATTGTAAAAGCTTGTCTTTTATTTTTTATGACTACTAACATAATACAATTATAATAAATATTACAGAAAATAAATAGGCCTACATACAAAACAGTTGTCCCCAAACTCCCCAGTGTCCCCAAACCACTGCATTCCAGTTGTTCTTGACGGTGTGTGTGTGTGTGTAGGCTAAATTTAAAAAAAACAACAACTGAAATGAATGAATGCATCCGGTTCAGTGTCGGAGAACTCCATCGCAGTCTTGACTCTTCGTCTTCATCATCATCATCATCATCATCATCATCATCCTCCTCCTCCGATGCCAGTTCTAAATATATAAAAATAAACATTTAGCTGTAGTCAGCCCGGCCAATAGCCAGTTGGGGGGGGGGGGGGGGGGGGGACGTAAGCTATCTGACATCATCGTCATCATCATCATCACACGGAGACACACTAAACAATGTACAATCATGATTGTATACAATATACAATGAATGCAATTATCATGCAAGCTCAGACGTCAATGAAACGTCATACAGATCTTATATAATACGCTACTGTTAGCTTCACTCCCCGTCCCCCCTCCGATCCTTGTAGCAACGTCATCATAACCACGCGTTGCTTCAGTAAACGATGCATGTTTGTTCTCCGTCTTTGTAGACAGTAAATAAAAGGAGCGAACATTACTCTAAAGATCAGATCGCCTATAAGGCACGCTACAATATAAAATACTTGTACTGCCATGCGTGCATGCCTGCTACGATACATTTGTACTGCACCAACCAACCGATCGACACCAACCCCCCCCCCCCAGCCCTTAGCCAGCACCAATGCACCGACCAACACCATTAGCCAGCACCTTCGGTGCTGGCTAATGGCTGGGGGCCATCGTGGTGAGTCATTCTGGCGTCATGATCTGACTAGTAGTAGTAATTATCCAAGCATCTATTTGTAGCGATCATCTTATGATTTCTGATCACTATAGAAGGGCATTTTCTACAATAAGATTACCTCAAAACATTCCGGGTTGATCGTCTTCTTCAATGGTTTCCCGGTATAGCTCATCGGACGACGATGGGGAGACAATGAAAAAAGGAGGGAGGGAGCAGCGAGTCTCGCTGTAAGCACTGGACCAGGGCTACTCCGCCTGGAGAAGGCGACTGGGACGCGTATGGATCAATACTACTACCACAAAACTCGCTCAAATAAATAGTACTGCTTTCAACTTTTTCTGCTAGAAAATCGCTCGGGCGAGACGGCAAACAGGCAAAACAATGAAAACTATGAAGACTCCCTCTGCCCCCACTGTTTACAGGGGGTGGGACCAGCTTCCAATGGCAACACGTACACGTGTGTCACGTGACACGGGTTTTCTGGGTAATGTAGTTGGAATATAAGCTCAGGAATTTAAACAGCGCTTCGGAGCATATTAATATGTTTAGATTCATCAAAAACTGTGAAGACGCCAATTGGCGTCATTGATCATTTACGGAATTCTGATGAAGACGCCAATTGGCGTCTTTCACCTTCTAAGGGTTAAAGGTGTGTTCTGTTTAATAAAGATCTGGAGAGACATGGAGACTCCTGTTACTGAACACACACTATTATAGCAATGAGTAGTTGAGTACTATCACTATGTAACTTGTAGATCTGTTAATTAATTGTATTGTGAAATGTGTTAATGTGATTGACAGGAGGAAGCGGCTACAGTACTGACTCCAGTTAAAAAGAAGATCAAGAACGTGGGGATCTTTCTGAAGGTAAGATGGCGGCATGACACCTGTCTCTTCAATGTATTACTAAATATAACGTCAGTTAACATTTCAGTGTTTGTCATATTTTAAAATAATGTTTTTCTCTCCCCAGAACGATGATGAGGAAGATGAAGAGGAAGAGGCTGATGATGCCGAGGAGCTGCTTGGGAAAGGAGCACGCAGCGCCGCCCTGCTGGCCGACAGGACCAGGGTGAGAACAATTTAAAACAAGGACCCCCGGGGCCACATTATGTGAAGGTGGGGGCTGCCAGTTGCTCATGTATGATCTAAGACAACAAAGTAATTGATCGTCATGTGTTCAGAACGAGATGACGGCGGAGGAGAAGAGGCGGGCCCACCAGAAGGAGTTGGCCAATCAGGTGAACGAGGAGGCCCGGCGGCGTCTGACGGAGCAGAAAGGAGAGCAGCAGATTCAGAAGTGAGTCACTTCACGTGGTTTACTGCACATTCTAGAAAAGTCTTTAAGGTCAAGTTCTTCAGGCCAAGGACCCCCTTAGCTGAGAGAGATGTTCTTCGGGCCAAGGACCCCCTTAGCTGAGAGAGAGATGTTCTTCAGGCCAAGGACCCCCTTAGCTGAGAGAGAGATGTTCTTCAGGCCAAGGACCCCCTTAGCTGAGAGAGAGATGAAGATTAAAGCAGATTAAATGTTAGATTTCACAGATGTCTTCATAGACTTGTTGGACAGCTCTGTCAACGTGTAACGTTAATGTCTTATTTTCATCTCATCAAAACGTCCTTCTTAATTCTTGTTCTTGCCCCCCCCCCCCCCCGTCCCCCCTCCAGGGCCAGGAAGTCCAACGTGTCTTATAAGAACGTGTCCCAGATGCCCCGGGAGAAGGACATCAGAGACATGAAGATCTTCATCGACAAGAAGTACGAGACGGTCGTCATGCCCGTGTTCGGCATCTCCACGCCGTTCCACATCGCCACCATCAAGGTAGGAAAATACGGTTTTCACACTTTTAGAGCATATCCGGGGTCATCATATGGTCATACCTGACGATGGATGCCAATCCGTGGTCATCATATGGTCATACCTGACGATGGATGCCAATCCGTGGTCATCATATGGCATCAGTATGTCGGTAGAGGAGACTATATTAACTAGTTCTAACCTGTATTCTCGTCCAATAGAACATCAGTATGTCGGTAGAGGAGACTATATTAACTAGTTCTAACCTGTATTCTCTCCTATAGAACATCAGTATGTCGGTAGAGGAGACTATATTAACTAGTTCTAACCTGTATTCTCTCCTATAGAACATCAGTATGTCGGTAGAGGAGACTATATTAACTAGTTCTAACTAGGGCCGGGACTTTAACGCGTTAATTGAGATTAATTAACTACAGAAAAATTAACGCGTTAAAAAAATTAACGCATTTTAATCGCACTATTTTTTTCACCGCGGAAAGTTGTCACTGGACAGTTTTCAGATGGACCGGCGCACCACCCAGTTCACCGAGTGAAGTGTCCGTTGTTACAGGGAGTGGAAACCACCCCCCTTTAGAATGGTATGCCCCAGCAGCATTGGGGGAACAATAACACCACCAGACAGTTCACCAGACCGGGGGAAGCCGCTGAGATCACTTTGCTTGTCCCCGTGGATTGGAAATAGGATTTAAAAGGCTATCCGATGATAGCGTGGATTACAGCACAGTTGTGTGCAATTATTCAATAAAGAATTCGCATATCACCGAAGACCGCACCTCGTCAAGCCTCCAGTATCGGCTCGATGCGAAACATGTTGCACCGAGCCTAGCCTGGAAGCTAACGTCAACAACAGTAGCTCTGGTCCTTAGCGTAGTTAGGACTCAGGAGGAGTTCTATGGTACTTCATTTGATCCTTTCCCCTCACACCCACGGAAGTGCAGGCTGTGCAGCCCCTCGTTTTTAGCACAAAAAAATATGTGAAAGCCTACTTTCCTCCTTCTAACACTATGGATCAGAGCTAACGTCATTCCAACTACCAGTAGTAATTCAAGGACCCGACCAGATGACATGGTTTCTAACTAAACGGTTATGGCCAAATAAAATGTAAAATCTGTTAATGGCTGTTACTGTATGTCCACGGAAGAAACACAGAGGTGCTTTGTTATGGTCATGTCACTTTGCTGCACCAAGCCCCCCCCCCCCCCCCCCCCCCCCCCAACCCTGTGGAATGCATTCCCCAAACACTCAGAGACATGCCCCCACCATCCAAACCTTCAATATTGCTTTCCCCAGCTATTTCATCTATTTAATTCCTTAGTGTTTTTCCTCTAATAAAGTTGTTTTTGATTTATCATGTCCCCCTTGTAAAGCATTTTTTTGTACTCAGAAAAGCTTTATATAAATTATTAAATTTGAGATATTATTATAATTTATTACCCCTATTATTACTACAAAAACAATGTTTTATTGCTTAAACTTATGTATTCACTATTCATTGATTCACTAGTATACCAAAATCCATTTAAAAAATAGCTTTCTCACTGTTCTCGGGTCAAATAATGATATGCGATTAAAATGCGATTAATCGAGATTAATTAACTACAAAGCCTCTGATTAATTAGATTAAAATTTTTAATCGAGTCCCAGCTCTAGTTCTAACCTGTATTCTCTCCTATAGAACATCAGTATGTCGGTAGAGGAGACTATATTAACTAGTTCTAACCTGTATTCTCTCCTATAGAACATCAGTATGTCGGTAGAGGAGACTATATTAACTAGTTCTAACTAGAGCTGGGACTCGATTAAAAATTGTAATCTAATTAATTAGAAGCTTTGTGATGAATTCATCTCGATTAATCACATTTTAATCGCATATCAATATTTAACCCGAGAACAGTGATAAACCTTTTTTTTCAAATGTTTTTTGGTATCCCAGTGAATCAATGAATAGTATCTACAGGATACCGCTCATTTTCAACATGTTACTGTCATTAATATACCTTAGAGCTGTTGTGTGGAAATAATACAAAAGTCACCCCATTCTGTGTTGCCTAGAACTGGAGGTCTGAAAATAAATCAGTGACAGTAACAAGTACATCTCAGTGACATCACAAAGCTGTACTTCATATTGTTACTGTAACAAGTACATCTCAGTGTCATCACAAAGCTGTACTTCATATTGTTACTGTAACAAGTACATCTCAGTGTCATCACAAAGCTGTACTTCATATTGTTACTGTAACAAGTACATCTCGGTGTCATCACAAAGCTGTACTTCATATTGTTACTGTAACAAGTACATCTCGGTGTCATCACAAAGCTGTACTTCATATTGTTACTGTAACAAGTACATCTCAGTGTCATCACAAAGCTGTACTTCATATTGTTACTGTAACAAGTACATCTCAGTGTCATCACAAAGCTGTACTTCATATTGTTACTGTAACAAGTACATATCAGTGACATCACAAAGCTGTACTTCATATTGTTACTGTAACAAGTACATCTCAGTGTCATCACAAAGCTGTACTTCATATTGTTACTGTAACAAGTACATCTCAGTGACATCACAAAGCTGTACTTCATATTGTTACTGTAACAAGTACATCTCAGTGACATCACAAAGCTGTACTTCATATTGTTACTGTAACAAGTACATCTCAGTGTCATCACAAAGCTGTACTTCATATTGTTACTGTAACAAGTACATCTCAGTGTCATCACAAAGCTGTACTTCATATTGTTACTGTAACAAGTACATCTCAGTGTCATCACAAAGCTGTACTTCATATTGTTACTGTAACAAGTACATCTCAGTGACATCACAAAGCTGTACTTCATATTGTTACTGTAACAAGTACATCTCAGTGACATCACAAAGCTGTACTTCATATTGTTACTGTAACAAGTACATCTCAGTGACATCACAAAGCTGTACTTCATATTGTTACTGTTTTTGTCAGACCTCCAGTTCTAGGCAAATTATTATTTCCAGTTTTCCACACAACTCCATAGAAAAATGTTGAAAATGAGTGGTATTCCCCTTTAAGCAATACAACTTTTTTTTCAACAGATAAACAAGTGCAGCAAGTGCCTATATAAAGTGTCTATGAATACTCAAATGGGTATGAGAAAACAAATAAAAACTACTTTATTAGGGGGGAAACACTTAGACAAAGGAATAAAATAAAAAACGGTGGAATGAACTAGCTGGGGAGTGCATTTCACATGGGGTTGGGGCAGACCATTGTCTGACCACGGACTTTCACACTTGCTGCTTCAGTATGTTTCGCATCGAGGACAGCTTGACAGCTTCGTGCTGTGGTGAAATCTCCGCGAGCCTCTGCAAGTCTCTACTCTGCGAGACATGCTAAGCTGAAGCAGCTAGCATGGAACTTTGGAAGCTAACGTTGGTCATATGGCTTATGGATCCTTTCCCTCTGACATTGCACACAACCATGCTGCTATCCACGCGTCCATCCGATAGCTTTTAAATCTAAATGTCCCATCCACGGAGCAAAAGCGATATAAGCGGCTTCTTCATTTGATTCGTTTGGGTGTTGTTGTTGTCTGACAGAGCTGTAGTGTAGAGTGAACTGGACTGCTGCTGCTGCTGCGAGGGGGGGGCTGCTCCTCCTCCTGCAAGGCATGCAGCAGCCTAATGAGCCCTGAATGAGCCTATTCAGTACTAGAAATGCGCCCAGTGAGAAACTTTCCGCCGTGAAAAAAAGGTGCGATTAAATGCGTTAATGTTTTAACGCGTTAATTTTTCTGTAGTTAATTAATCTCAATTAACGCGTTAAAGTCCCGGCCCTAGTTCTAACCTGTATTATCTCCTATAGAACATCAGTATGTCGGTAGAGGAGACTATATTAACTAGTTCTAACCTGTATTATCTCCTATAGAACATCAGTATGTCGGTAGAGGAGACTATTAACTAGTTCTAACCTGTATTCTCTCCTATAGAACATCAGTATGTCGGTAGAGGAGACTATATTAACTAGTTCTAACCTGTATTCTCTCCTATAGAACATCAGTATGTCGGTAGAGGAGACTATTAACTAGTTCTAACCTGTATTCTCTCCTATAGAACATCAGTATGTCGGTAGAGGAGACTATATTAACTAGTTCTAACCTGTATTCTCTCCTATAGAACATCAGTATGTCGGTAGAGGAGACTATATTAACTAGTTCTAACCTGTATTATCTCCTATAGAACATCAGTATGTCGGTAGAGGAGACTATATTAACTAGTTCTAACCTGTATTCTCTCCTATAGAACATCAGTATGTCGGTAGAGGAGACTATATTAACTAGTTCTAACCTGTATTCTCTCCTATAGAACATCAGTATGTCGGTCGAGGGGGACTATATTAGACTATATTAACTAGTTCTCTCTCCTCTCCAGAACATCAGTATGTCGGTAGAGGAGACTATAACCTGTATTCTCTCCTCCAATAGAACATCAGTATGTCGGTAGAGGAGACTATAACCTGTATTCTCTCCACCAATAGAACATCAGTATGTCGGTGGAGGAGACTATAACCTGTATTCTCTCCACCAATAGAACATCAGTATGTCGGTAGAGGAGACTATAACCTGTATTCTCTCCTCCAATAGAACATCAGTATGTCGGTGGAGGAGACTATAACCTGTATTCTCTCTCCTCCAATAGAACATCAGTATGTCGGTGGAGGAGACTATAACCTGTATTCTCTCTCCTCCAATAGAACATCAGTATGTCGGTGGAGGAGACTATAACCTGTATTCTCTCCTCCAATAGAACATCAGTATGTCGGTGGAGGAGACTATAACCTGTATTCTCTCCACCAATAGAACATCAGTATGTCGGTGGAGGAGACTATAACCTGTATTCTCTCCTCCAATAGAACATCAGTATGTCGGTAGAGGAGACTATAACCTGTATTCTCTCTCCTCCAATAGAACATCAGTATGTCGGTGGAGGGCGACTACACCTACCTGAGGATAAACTTCTACGTTCCCGGCTCCTCTCTGGGACGCCACGAGGGGAACATCTTCCCCAACCCGGACGCTACCTTCGTCAAAGAAATGTAAGATGATACTCTAAAAAATATATATTTAGAGAACAGCGGATGAGCTTTTTTGTCACCCGAATCCGCATGTGCATAATTATAATCCGCCCGTTATCCGACCGCAATTTATTAATTAATCCAATTTATTAATCCGCACCACCCGCAATCCGCTGCGCAGGGAAGCGCCGGGAATAGCCGATCTACAAGCTCACAACGCGACGCTGCGACGCGTTGTGAGCTTGTAGATCGGCTATTTATACTACTTGTACAAACAATGTCACTCACCACTCTCTCGACAGTTCACCAATGTTACGTAGTGGTTGTATATATCCATTTCCATGGTAACACGCTGTCCACGTTTTCGCGACGTATTTTCATACAGCATATCCAGCGGTCATCGGCGGCAGGGTAAAGAACTTAATCACTCCCAGTCCCACGCCGAACGTATATTCCTCCCTTCTGTTTTACTTAGTTTTAAGTTTCTCTCAGACTCACTAGCTGCCTGTTAGCAACTTTAGCGTAGCTGCCTGTAGGAGACCACTGTGTTGTTGTTGTTGTGCAACAGGACCCAACTTCATAGGCGGCTAATTTGTGCCAGATCATGGAAAATTATTAAATTAAAATACTACTACCAACGCACGCACGCCGAGATTGTGTGCGTTTTAAAAGCTATAATAAGCATATTTATATACTTTATTATGCCATTACTTTATTTCCCGCATTATTTCACCCGCGGTTTATCCTATATTAATTTATAATAATATGAATTGACCCTAATCCACCCTAAACTGCGGTTCACCCGCGGCAACCGCGGCTAAATCCGCCACCCGCTGGTCTCTAATATATATATATATATATATATAATATACCCTTGAATATAAGATTTTGGCGGGCCTCGATGCCGTCGTAATGGCTGATTTTACACTTGCTGAAAATAGCCGATCTACAAGCTGCTAGTTTCAGCATGAAACCAATAGACTTCTCTTTTATTTATACTAGATCTCTCGTCTCCACTAGTTCCTTCCTAACATTTTAGTCTAGTTTTTATTTGTTGACGAAATTGTCAGTATATTTAGTTTTAATCATCATAGCTTTAGTTTTCATGTAGTTTCCATTTAGTTTTCCTCAGTGAAAAAAGGTAGACGACGAACATTATTCCTCATAGTTTCAGTCAACGAAAACACCACCTGTCGTTGAATGGAACATCTCTCTCTCTCTCTCTCCCCCCGTTCCCCCGTCCCAGAACGTACCGAGCGTCCAATCAGAAGGCTCAGGGGGACACGTCGATTCCCGCCACCAACCTCCAGAACGCGTTCCGCATCATCAAGGAGGTCCAGAAGCGCTACAAGACCCGCGAGGCGGAGGAGAAGGAGAAGGAGGGCATCGTCAAGCAGGACTCGCTGGTCATCAACCTCAACCGCTCCAACCCCAAACTCAAGGACCTCTACATCAGACCCAACATCGCCCAGAAGAGGATGCAGGGCTCTCTGGAGGCACACACTAACGGTGAGGGACAGGATGGCTTAGGGCTCTGAGGAGGAGGGAGGGCAGGAGGGCTTAGGGCTCTGAGGAGGAGGGAGGGCAGGAGGGCTTAGGGCTCTGAGGAGGAGGGAGGGCAGGAGGGCTTAGGGCTCTGAGGAGGAGGGAGGGCAGGAGGGCTTAGGGCTCTGAGGAGGAGGGAGGGCAGGAGGGCTTAGGGCTCTGAGGACGAGGGAGGGCAGGAGGGCTTAGGGCTCTGAGGAGGAGGGAGGGCAGGAGGGCTTAGGGCTCTGAGGAGGAGGGAGGGCAGGAGGGCTTAGGGCTCTGAGGAGGAGGGAGGGCTTAGGGCTCTGAGGAGGAGGGAGGGCAGGAGGGCTTAGGGCTCTGAGGAGGAGGGAGGGCAGGAGGGCTTAGGGCTCTGAGGAGGAGGGAGGGCTTAGGGCTCTGAGGAGGAGGGCAGGAGGGCTTAGGGCTCTGAGGAGGAGGGAGGGCAGGAGGGCTCTAAGGAGGAGGGCAGGAGGGCTTAGGGCTCTAAGGAGGAGGGCAGGAGGGCTTAGGGTGTGAGAACTGGAGGGCTTAGGGTGTGAGAACTGGAGGGCTTAGGGTGTGAGAACAGGAGGGCTTAGGGTGTGAGAACAGGAGGGCTTAGGGTGTGAGAACTGGAGGGCTTAGGGTGTGAGAACAGGAGGGCTTAGGGTGTGAGAACAGGAGGGCTTAGGGTGTGAGAACAGGAGGGCTTAGGGTGTGAGAACTGGAGGGCTTAGGGTGTGAGAACAGGAGGGCTTAGGGTGTGTCCAGGTTCAGTGATAGATGGTTGTGTCTCTGTGTCTCTGTGTCTCCCAGGGTTCCGCTTCACGTCGGTACGTGGGGACAAGGTGGACATCCTCTACAACAACATCAAACACTCCATCTTCCAGCCCTGTGATGGAGAGATGATCATCGTTTTGCACTTCCACCTCAAGGTAGGTCTGTGTGCATGTGCGCGCGCGTGTGCGTGCGTGCACGTGTGTGTTGCAAATTCTCAAATATGATGTTTAATTGAGTCAGTTATATTGGAATGTCCAGTGCAAACAATTTAGGAGGAAGTATTTTCACCACATTTTTGTTTCTACCGTTTATAAAGTTCAGATTTGCACACACACACACACGCTGTGAACCAAATGGACCCATTTGGTTTCATTTTACACTTTCAAGAGTAAAAGTTTAGTTAAACATCTGCATTACTTAATTCACAATAAGTCTACACAATTAGAGAATGTAGAAGAACTTAGAATTGTTATTTTGATCAACGTTTGCCTGTTATCTCTCCTAATGGTACCAACATCAATACAGCATGGAATAGTGGTAAAAAATCGTATTCAACGACAACATATTATTAACTTTTGGGTCTGAGAGGCTAAATGTCATCAAACGGTGATCCGTGGCTCAAATGCCGAAGAAAATAATGGACCTTGACGTGAAAAGGCTTTAAAACGGTCAATTTTCTCTTTTAATAATTCATATTTTCTTTTTCCCCTGACTCCCCTGACTCCAACCAGAACGCCATCATGTTCGGTAAGAAGCGCCACACAGACGTCCAGTTCTACACGGAGGTGGGGGAGATCACCACAGACCTGGGGAAGCACCAACACATGCACGACCGAGACGACCTCTACGCCGAGCAGATGGAGAGGGAGATGAGGCACAAGCTGAAGAGCGCCTTCAAGAACTTCATCGAGAAGGTGGAGACGCTGACCAAGGAGGAGCTGGAGTTTGAGGTTCCCTTTAGAGACCTGGGGTGAGTTCGAGGTCCTCTTCATAGACCTGGGGTGAGTTCGAGGTCCTCTTCAGAGACCTGGGGTGAGTTTGAGGTCCTCTTCATAGACCTGGGGTGAGTTCGAGGTCCTCTTCAGAGACCTGGGGTGAGTTCGAGGTCCTCTTCAGAGACCTGGGGTGAGTTTGAGGTCCTTCAGAGACCTGGGGTGAGTTTGAGGTCCTCTTCAGAGACCTGGGGTGAGTTTGAGGTCCTCTTTAGAGACCTGGGGTGAGTTTGAGGTCCTCTTCAGAGACCTGGGGTGAGTTCGAGGTCCTCTTCATAGACCTGGGGTGAGTTTGAGGTCCTCTTCAGAGACCTGGGGTGAGTTTGAGGTCCTTCCGAGACCTGGGGTGAGTTTGAGGTCCTCTTCAGAGACCTGGGGTGAGTTTGAGGTCCTCTTCATAGACCTGGGGTGAGTTCGAGGTCCTCTTCATAGACCTGGGGTGAGTTTGAGGTCCTTCATAGACCTGGGGTGAGTTTGAGGTCCTCTTCAGAGACCTGGGGTGAGTTTGAGGTCCTCTTCAGAGACCTGGGGTGAGTTTGAGGTCCTTCATAGACCTGGGGTGAGTTTGAGGTCCTCTTCAGAGACCTGGGGTGAGTTCGAGGTCCTCTTCAGAGACCTGGGGTGAGTTTGAGGTCCTCTTTAGATACCTGGGGTGAGTTTGAGGTCCTCTTCAGAGACCTGGGGTGAGTTTGAGGTCCTCTTCAGAGACCTGGGGTGAGTTTGAGGTCCTCTTTAGAGACCTGGGGTGAGTTTGAGGTCCTCTTCATAGACCTGGGGTGAGTTCGAGGTCCTCTTCAGAGACCTGGGGTGAGTTTGAGGTCCTCTTCAGAGACCTGGGGTGAGTTTGAGGTTCCCTTCAGAGACCTGGGGTGAGTTTGAGGTCCTCTTCAGAGACCTGGGGTGAGTTTGAGGTTCCCTTCAGAGACCTGGGGTGAGTTTGAGGTCCTCTTTAGAGACCTGGGGTGAGTTTGAGGTCCTCTTCAGAGACCTGGGGTGAGTTTGAGGTCCTCTTTAGAGACCTGGGGTGAGTTTGAGGTCCTCTTCAGAGACCTGGGGTGAGTTCGAGGTCCTCTTCATAGACCTGGGGTGAGTTTGAGGTCCTCTTCAGAGACCTGGGGTGAGTTCGAGGTCCTCTTCATAGACCTGGGGTGAGTTCGAGGTCCTCTTCATAGACCTGGGGTGAGTTTGAGGTCCTCTTCAGAGACCTGGGGTGAGTTTGAGGTCCTCTTCAGAGACCTGGGGTGAGTTTGAGGTCCTCTTCAGAGACCTGGGGTGAGTTTGAGGTCCTCTTTAGAGACCTGGGGTGAGTTTGAGGTCCTCTTTAGAGACCTGGGGTGAGTTTGAGGTCCTCTTCAGAGACCTGGGGTGAGTTTGAGGTCCTCTTTAGAGACCTGGGGTGAGTTTGAGGTCCTCTTCAGAGACCTGGGGTGAGTTTGAGGTCCTCTTCATAGACCTGGGGTGAGTTCGAGCCTTCGAGGTCCTCTTCAGAGACCTGGGGTGAGTTTGAGGTCCTCTTTAGAGACCTGGGGTGAGTTTGAGGTCCTCTTCAGAGACCTGGGGTGAGTTTGATTTCCCATCTTGTGTGGGAAGCCAATAGGATCATAATTAAATCTCTTTAATCGGATCACCGCTTAAATCATGATTAATCACCATTCGAACTATGTCCGTATATTGTTGTGGGAATGGAAAGATAAATTACAGAAAGCGAATATATACATTTTACATACGTATGTATGTTTTATTCTTTATAACAAATCCAGTGTGGTAGGATCACAGACATATAAAGATAGACGCCCCTTTCAGCTCTGGAGTTTATGTGCTCAAGGGAGGGCAAGACATTCCCGAGATTCCTTGCGAAGCTCCGCAGAACCATGAGTGTGCGTCACAGAGCACATGTTCGGGTCCCGGAAAAGATGTGCTGTGATTGGCCAGTAGTCACTTGAGTGGCAGCGTGACGTAGTGTTCCGTCCACTCTTCCTCCGCCCTCCCGTCGACACACATGGCTCCAACGAACTGCAGCATCTATTTGTTTTATATCTATGGGTAGGATGGTGTCTGTCTCTCACCATGCTGTGATCTGTGCCTCTATCTATGGGTAGGATGGTGTCTGTCTCTCACCATGCTGTGATCTGAGCCTCTATCTATGGGTAGGATGGTGTCTGTCTCTCACCATGCTGTGACCTGAGCCTCTATCTATGGGTAGGATGGTGTCTGTCTCTCACCATGCTGTGACCTGAGCCTCTATCTATGGGTAGGATGGTGTCTGTCTCTCACCATGCTGTGATCTGAGCCTCTATCTATGGGTAGGATGGTGTCTGTCTCTCACCATGCTGTGATCTGAGCCTCTATCTATGGGTAGGATGGTGTCTGTCTCTCACCATGCTGTGATCTGAGCCTCTATCTATGGGTAGGATGGTGTCTGTCTCTCACCATGCTGTGATCTGAGCCTCTATCTATGGGTAGGATGGTGTCTGTCTCTCACCATGCTGTGATCTGAGCCTCTATCTATGGGTAGGATGGTGTCTGTCTCTCACCATGCTGTGATCTGAGCCTCTATCTATGGGTAGGATGGTGTCTGTCTCTCACCATGCTGTGATCTGAGCCTCTATCTATGGGTAGGATGGTGTCTGTCTCTCACCATGCTGTGATCTGAGCCTCTATCTATGGGTAGGATGGTGTCTGTCTCTCACCATGCTGTGATCTGAGCCTCTATCTATGGGTAGGATGGTGTCTGTCTCTCACCATGCTGTGATCTGAGCCTCTATCTATGGGTAGGATGGTGTCTGTCTCTCACCATGCTGTGATCTGAGCCTCTATCTATGGGTAGGATGGCGTCTGTCTCTCACCATGCTGTGATCTGAGCCTCTATCTATGGGTAGGATGGCGTCTGTCTCTCACCATGCTGTGATCTGAGCCTCTATCTATGGGTAGGATGGCGTCTGTCTCTCACCATGCTGTGATCTGAGCCTCTATCTATGGGTAGGATGGCGTCTGTCTCTCACCATGCTGTGATCTGAGCCTCTATCTATGGGTAGGATGGCGTCTGTCTCTCACCATGCTGTGATCTGAGCCTCTATCTATGGGTAGGATGGCGTCTGTCTCTCACCATGCTGTGATCTGAGCCTCTATCTATGGGTAGGATGGCGTCTGTCTCTCACCATGCTGTGATCTGAGCCTCTATCTATGGGTAGGATGGCGTCTGTCTCTCACCATGCTGTGATCTGAGCCTCTATCTATGGGTAGGATGGCGTCTGTCTCTCACCATGCTGTGATCTGAGCCTCTATCTATGGGTAGGATGGTGTCTGTCTCTCACCATGCTGTGATCTGAGCCTCTATCTATGGGTAGGATGGCGTCTGTCTCTCACCATGCTGTGATCTGAGCCTCTATCTATGGGTAGGATGGTGTCTGTCTCTCACCATGCTGTGATCTGAGCCTCTATCTATGGGTAGGATGGTGTCTGTCTCTCACCATGCTGTGATCTGAGCCTCTATCTATGGGTAGGATGGTGTCTGTCTCTCACCATGCTGTGATCTGAGCCTCTATCTATGGGTAGGATGGTGTCTGTCTCTCACCATGCTGTGATCTGAGCCTCTATCTATGGGTAGGATGGTGTCTGTCTCTCACCATGCTGTGATCTGAGCCTCTATCTATGGGTAGGATGGTGTCTGTCTCTCACCATGCTGTGATCTGAGCCTCACTGTGAGTCTGAGCTGCCACTACTAAATGTTTGAAGTTCAAATAATTTTGAGCCTGATGGTCCTGATGAGAGGAGTGAGATTAAAAAACTGTTTTGTGTGTTTTTCAGTTTCCAGGGAGCGCCCTACAGGAGTACCTGTCTGCTACAGCCAACGTCCAGTTCACTGGTCAACACCACGGAATGGGTGAGTCTAGTTCACTGTGAGTGCCGTGCTACGAACTTGTAGATCTGCTATTTTTTTTAAATCGTAAAAAGGTGCCTCAAATCTTTGAATATATATTCAAACATTTTTAACTCAAATTCTTGCTTCTGGGGGGGGGGGTCCCTGGAACAACACATTTTCAGATGGGGGTCGGTGGCCAATTACATATAATTTTTGGGGGTTCTTGACATGAAATATTGAGCACCACTGATATAGAAACATGGGTACTTCAGAAAACTAAAGACATTTTTTTAATTTCGACGTCAGGCCTAAATGGGATAATTTTCTTGAATAAATGCTCGGTGTGTGTGTGTGTGTGTATGTGTGTGTGTGTGTGTGTGTGTGTGTGTGTGTGTGTGTGTGTGTGTGTGTGTCCAGCCGCCGTTCGTGGTGACCCTGGACGAGGTGGAGCTCGTGCACTTTGAGCGTGTCCAGTTCCACCTGAAGAACTTCGACGTGGTCATCGTCTACAAGGACTACAACAAGAAGGTCACCATGATCAACGCAGTGCCCGTCAACTCCCTGGACCCCATCAAGGAGTGGCTGAAGTAAGTACCAGGTTGAGGGCCCCGTACTTAGTACGGTCTGATGCCCTTGACGGAGATATCAAAACCGGTCGCATCGCTCCACAGCCTAGGAGCGCCTGTTGCGCAATCATTGAAGTTGCGCAACAGTGAGACGTCATCGAAAATGTTCCTCCCCTGTTTAGCCGACGACAACGAAAATCTTAAATAACTCGCGATCTAAATCATCCCGTCTAATTCTGAAAAAAAAGATCATGTGTTAGACGGGCCCTCCGCAGTCCAGTCGCTAGTAGCAATAGAATTAATAAAACCTCACGTTGTTGTCGATCGCATCGAGAGTGTTTTGGCTACATTTAGCTGCTACAGCCACATCCGGGATAAACTACAAGCTCACACTGCGTCTGGTTGCACCGCGTTGTGAGCTTGTAGATCTGCCTTGTAGATCTGCCTTGTAGATCTGCTTGTAGATCTTCCTTGTAGATCTGCCTGTAGATCTGCCTTGTAGATCTGCCTTGTAGATCTGCCTTGTAGATCTGCCTTGTAGATCTGCCTTGTAGATCTGCCTTGTAGATCTGCCTTGTAGATCTGCCTTGTAGATCTTCCTTGTAGATCTGCCTTGTAGATCTGCCTTGTAGATCTGCCTTGTAGATCTGCCTTGCGATAGACTGAGAAGTCGGCCAAGTCTAATTATTATTAGAACTCTATATGGCAGGGAGGGAGATTTGAGTTTCCCAAACGTATTATGAATTGGATTATAAATGATGGCAACGGAGTCTTGCTGCAAGTTGCTGGGCAGCAACTAAGCACGGTGCACGGTGCAGGGTGCAGCAACTAAGCACGGTGCAGGGTGCAGGGTGCAGCAACTAAGCACGGTGCACGGTGCACGGTGCAGCAACTAAGCACGGTGCACGGTGCAGGGTGCACGGTGCAGCAACTAAGCACGGTGCAGGGTGCACGGTGCAGCAACTAAGCACGGTGCACGGTGCACGGTGTAGCAACTAAGCACGGTGCAGGGTGCAGGGTGCACGGTGCAGCAACTAAGCACGGTGCAGGGTGCACGGTGCAGCAACTAAGCACGGTGCACGGTGCAGGGTGCAGCAACTAAGCACGGTGCAGGGTGCAGGGTGCAGCAACTAAGCACGGTGCACGGTGCAGGGTGCAGGGTGCAGGGTGCAGCAACTAAGCACGGTGCACGGTGCAGGGTGCAGGGTGCAGGGTGCAGCAACTAAGCACGGTGCAGGGTGCACGGTGCAGGGTGCACGGTGCAGGGTGCAGGGTGCACGGTGCAGCAACTAAGCACGGTGCACGGTGCAGGGTGCAGCAACTAAGCACGGTGCACGGTGCAGGGTGCAGGGTGCAGCAACTAAGCACGGTGCAGGGTGCAGGGTGCAGCAACTAAGCACGGTGCAGGGTGCACGGTGCAGGGTGCAGGGTGCAGGGTGCAGCAACTAAGCACGGTGCAGGGTGCACGGTGCAGGGTGCAGGGTGCACGGTGCAGGGTGCAGGGTGCACGGTGCAGCAACTAAGCACGGTGCAGGGTGCAGGGTGCAGCAACTAAGCACGGTGCAGGGTGCAGCAACTAAGCACGGTGCAGGGTGCAGCAACTAAGCACGGTGCAGGGTGCAGGGTGCACGGTGCAGGGTGCACGGTGCAGCAACTAAGCACGTTGCACCAAATGTCTTGGTTGGAAAAGGACGGTCGTTCCGCTGCAGCAGCTGAGGCTCCCGTGTTGCTTCGACTCGGTGCAGAGTAAGACATGCAAAGGTATCGCATTTGGATACAATGCAATGCATTATGGACAGATGCCTATGCATTGTCGAAATGTTCCCTTTCGTGCATTTAATAATTAAGTTAACAACTGTGCTACATTATTGCATTTAGCGCTCCCCTCTTGTCTTTTTAATGTAACCAAAACCCCCCTACCACTGTCAGTGGCTCAGTCAGTTTAGAGAGCTTGCCCAGTTTAACTTCGAAGAGAGGGGGCGAAAATATAAGAAAAACAACAAAAGATAGCCTAGTTTGGCAGCCCTTGTGCTGTGCATGCAAAGTTAGTAGCAATCTACAGCATGTTCGCCGCCTTTGTTTTAAATTGTCCCCCATTCGCACGTCGGCAAAACCGTTCGCAGTTCACACCTATTGGTCGGAGATGCGCCACCACCCCCACGCCAATCATTTAATCCACGCTATGCCCGATAACCGGCTCGACAAGCCAAAAGCTTATTGATACTCGGGTCTCGATAAATGCCGAACCGGGTTTGAAATGGACCCGATTTTCGGGCTCCATCCCTAATCAGGACGATATCGTTACGTCATGTTGTAGTCATTGTTTTGTAGTCATCAGGATGATATCGTTACGTCATGTTGTAGTCATTGTTTTGTAGTCATCAGGATGATATCGCTACGTCATGTTGTAGTCATTGTGTTGTAGTCATCAGGATGATATCGCTACGTCATGTTGTAGTCATTGTTTTGTAGTCATCAGGATGACATCGTTACGTCATGTTGTAGTCATTGTGTTGTAGTCATCAGGATGATATCGCTACGTCATGTTGTAGTCATTATTTTGTAGTCATCAGGATGACATCGTTACATCATGTTGTAGTCATTGTTTTGTAGTCATCAGGATGATATCGTTACATCATGTTGTAGTCATTGTTTTGTAGTCATCAGGATGATATCGTTACATCATGTTGTAGTCATTGTTTTGTAGTCATCAGGATGATATCGTTACGTCATGTTGTAGTCATTGTTTTGTAGTCATCAGGATGACATCGTTACATCATGTCTTCCCCCCCCCCTCCAGCTCCTGTGACATCAAGTACACAGAGGGCGTCCAGTCCCTGAACTGGACGAAGATCATGAAGACCATCGTTGATGATCCAGAGGGCTTCTTCGAGCAGGGAGGATGGTCCTTCCTGGACCCAGAGAGTGAGGTATGAACTGACCTACTGACCGCTCCCCTAGGGAGGATGGTCCTTCCTGGTCCCAGAGAGTGACCGCTCCCCTAGGGAGGATGGTCCTATTGGACTCATAGAGTGAGGTATGAACTGACCTACTGACCGCTCCCCTAGGGAGGATGGTCCTTCCTGGTCCCAGAGAGTGACCGCTCCCCTAGGGAGGATGATCCTATTGGACCCAGACTGACCGCTCCACTAGGAGGATGGTCCTATTGGACCCAGACTGACCGCTCCACTAGGAGAATGGTCCTATTGGACCCAGACTGACCGCTCCACTAGGGAGGATGGTCCTATTGGACCCAGACTGACCGCTCCACTAGGAGGATGGTCCTATTGGAGCCAGACTGACCGCTCCCCTAGGGAGGATGGTCCTATTGGACCCAGACTGACCGCTCCACTAGGGAGGATGGTCCTATTGGACCCAGAGAGTGAGGTATGAACTGACCGACCAATCAACTAGCATTTCCTTTTAGTCATTCTCTCTCTCTCTCTCTCTCTCTCTCTCTCTCTCTCTCTCTCTCTCTCCCTCCCCCCCAGGGGAGCGGGGCAGAGGAGGACTCTGAGTCAGAGATGGAGGACGAGACGTTCAACCCGTCTGGAGACGAGTCTGAGGCCGAAGGAGAGGACAGTGATGAGGACTATGACTCTGAGACAGAGGACTCTAGTGAGTACACAAAGCAAAGTTCTGTGTTTACCCAGGGAAGTGGACTAAGCTCGAGATGCTTGTTTACAGCCACACCCTGCTCATAGAACATTTCATGGTAGGGGTTCAATGCCTTGCTCAAGGGCACTTCAGCTGTGGTAATTTTAACATGCCGGTCCGGGGATTCGAACTGGCAACCTTCTGGTATCAAGACCGCTCCGCAAACCGTTCGGCCACCGCTGCCACACACACACACACACACACACACGCATACACACACAGAGGGAGAGGACAGCGATGAGGACTATGACTCTCAGACAGAGGACTAGTGAGACACACACACACACACACACACACACACAACTTTCTTCCTTTGTGACATCATAGCTTAGTTTTTAATTCAGTTTTAGTTGAAGAAACAAACACTGGCAGTGTTGTTTTAAAGCTGCTATAAGCAATAATATGTCAACATTTTAATGACCTTTTCTTTTATTTATTTTATTGGTATTCAGACAGCCAGCAATGGGCAAAACGCTCCCAAAAACATGTAGTCTCTGTGACAAATCTAGGGGCCGCAATCTGCATTCAAAGATGTTCCTAGAAGCTTTGTCATTGGTCGAAACAAAACCCGGTCGCAATGACTACAGACTACAGCGAGGGCAGTCTGGGTAGTGTAGTTTTAACACTGTGTTGTTTCTCCTCAGACTACAGCGAGGGCAGTCTGGGTAGTGTAGTTTTAACACTGTTTCTCCTACAGACTACAGTCTGGGTAGTGTAGTTTTAACACTGTGTTTCTCCTCAGACTACAGCGAGGGCAGTCTGGGCAGCGAGGAGGAGAGCGGGAAGGACTGGGATGAACTGGAGGAGGAAGCCAGGAAAGGTTTGTGTGTTTCTGCTACTCACTGATTAATGTTCTGTCACTAAGGGCTCTTTCACACCGGGCCTGTTTGGTTGGTTTAAAACGAACCATGGTCCGCTTACCCCTTTGGTTTGTTTGGTTGGTTTAAAACGAACCATGGTCCGCTTACCCCTTTGGTTTGTTTGGTTGGTTTAAAACCCCTTTGGTTGGGCTGGTGTGAACGTGCATCCGAACTCTTGTGCGGATCAAAGAAGCGAACCGTGGTCCGCCAAACAATTCCGAACTCGGTTCGCTTCCAAACGAACAACGGTTGTGACCAAAAAGTGATTTCCCCTCATGTTCTTTTTCCCTCCATCATAAAATGACCTCTTCTTTTTTCTTCACTATTTGGTTCACTTAACGTGTCCATGTGTCATTTGTTCACACATTTGATTCGCTTTACAAAGTCCTGTGTGAACACCAAACGGACCAACACCAAAATGCAAATATTTGGTCCTTGATCCGGACCTTCTAAGCAAACTTTGGGTGTGAAAACGCCCTAAGACTAGATTAAAGCTAATGTTGGACATGGAACCATTCACTCAACTCACTCATGCTTGGTTAACCCTTGGTAACCCTGTGTGGTCGTTCTACAGCGGACAGAGAGAGTACCTACGAGGAGCCCGAGGCGGAGAGCAAGAAGAGGAAGAGCCGACCGCCCGCCAGACCCTCATCAGCCAAGAAGAGGCGGAGGCACTAAATGTTCCACGCACACACACACGCGCACACACACACACACACACACACACACACACACACACACACACACACACACACACTACTGCCAAACATAACCCTTTCTACCCCCAGCCAGCTCTTTTTCACTCATATTACACACACACACACACACACACAGTGTATATAGAGGTAGACCCCCCCCCCCCCAACAAACAAACGACTCCTGTTGCTCCGTTAAATTGTGGGTGTAAAAATGCCACGCCCGCTGGGTCCATCCTTGCATTGTCAGTCTTAAAGCTGAGGATTGTACTGTTGGAGGTTCAGCAGACTAATGCAATTTGAGTTATTTCAGGTGGTTCTCAAAATTTAAATCGCCCCCCCCCCCCCCCCCCTGAACCCCACCTGGAGAACAACAGTTCTGTTTTCTTTTCACCTCCACACCTCCACACACACACACACACACCATCTGTCAGGCCTTTGTGTGTGTGTGTGCGTGTGTGTGTGTGTGTGCGTGTGTCTGTGTGCGTGCGTGTGTGTGTGTGTGTGTGTGTGTGTGTGTGTGCGTGCGTGCGTGCGCGCTCTGGTTTTGTTGAAATGGGTTTTTATTGAAAACATTTGTGTCGTCGGGTTAAAATTTTCTGTTTAAAAACAAAACTAAAAAAAACATAATAAAAAAAAAAAAAAGATTTAAGGAATTGTTTCTTAAGTAATAAATAGAGATAGAAACAGAAGACTTGACACGTTGTCCTTCTGCCAAGCGTTTTATATAACAGTCCAATAAATGATTAAAAAAAAGCCCCCCATCCCCAAAATATCATCTAAAATCGTCTCCATGTTTGTTTATGTGTGGAGGAAACTTTTCTTTTTTTACATTGGTTGATTCTGGAGCTGTTTTTTTAATGAAGTTTGTATACGGACACACACACACACACACACACACACCACACACGCCACCGACACACACACACCGATACACACTTGCCTCTCTCCTATTTCTTCCTCCTTTCTCTCCTGTTTTTCTTTGTTCCGGATAGACTTGTATTGTTAATTCTTGAAGAAAAAAAAAGAGAAAAATCCTGTTTTTTGTAATAAAAATTAAAAGTAAATACTGTAGTCTACTCTGTTGGGGTGTCTGTGTTCTTTCCTCTGTAGAAGTAGAAGTATTTAACAGTTATACTGCGTAACCCGTGTTCCCCACGATTTCATCCATTTTGACCTGAGATCAGATTCTACAAATGTCTTCTACATCCTGACAGTTTTCTGAAAAAGCTATGTTTCCATGTCAGTCGTTCTTCGATTTTTCAAAAATAGCAGACCTACAAGCTCATAGCGCGCCACGAGCTTGTAGATCTGCTATTTTTCAATAGCTAAAGCATAACATAATGCTAACACCAAAAGGGGTTCCCACCCAGAATGGGTTAATCCAATATGCAACGCTGCCGGGATCAATCTATTACCTTTGGAGCATTATTTGCAGCTTTGATCGGCGAAAATCCGGCGGAAAATGGTTTGTTGTTGAAGAGAAAAACATGCCGCCATTACCATGCGAGACGAACACAGCCTCCACATAACCGCATGTTGTTGCGAACGCAGTGAGCATTTACTATGAGACCCAGCAGATCCTGTCTGTCTGTGTGTCACGCTGTAACACCAACCGCCCGCCACCAGAGGGCGCAGCTGTATCACACACAAAAACACACACATGCATGCACACACGCACACACACACACACACACACACACAAACAACTTAACTTAATAAAAATCTAAAAAAATAAATAAACTAATGTATCACACAAAAAAATGCATGCACGCGCGCACACACACACACACAAACAACTTAACTTAATAAAAAAAACTTTAAAAATCTTTAAAAAAATCTAAAAAATAAAAAATAACTAAAAAAAAACCTTAAAGTACGTAATTTATTCTAATTGTTATTGCAATTTACGAGCTGCGTTCGCTTCCCGCGTTCACGCGTCTTACTTGTAGTCCACAGCATGTTGTAGTCCAAACAAACCAGCCGTTCACTTGCATTGAACTCATTTTCCCAGAAGCCCTAGGAGCCCAGAGGATGGCTTTCAAAGATGTCCTAAACGGGGTCACGGTGGCACAGTTGGTAGTGGAAGGTCCAGGGTTCGATTCCCGCTCGGGACGCTGTGGGTGCTGGCGGCGTGTTTCCTCCTCCGCGTCATCAGTGCCCATACCCGAGGCGGTGTTGGCGAAAGGGCCTTTCTGTGTGGAGTTTGCATGTTCTCCCCGTGTCCCCTAGGGTAGGTGCCCTCACATGTTCTCCCCGTGTCCCCTAGGGTAGGTACCCTCACATGTTCTCCCCGTGTCCCCTAGGGTAGGTACCCTCACATGTTCTCCCCGTGTCCCCTAGGGTAGGTGCCCTCACATGTTCTCCCCGTGTCCCCTAGGGTAGGTACCCTCACATGTTCTCCCCGTGTCCCCTAGGGTAGGTGCCCTCACATGTTCTCCCCGTGTCCCCTAGGGTAGGTACCCTCACATGTTCTCCCCGTGTCCCCTAGGGTAGGTGCCCTCACATGTTCTCCCCGTGTCCCCTAGGGTAGGTACCCTCACATGTTCTCCCCGTGTCCCCTAGGGTAGGCACCCTCACATGTTCTCCCCGTGTCCCCTAGGGTAGGTACCCTCACATGTTCTCCCCGTGTTCCCTAGGGTAGGTACCCCCACATGTTCTCCCCGTGTCCCCTAGGGTAGGTGCCCTCACATGTTCTCCCTGTGTCCCCTAGGGTAGGTACCCTCATGTTCTCCCCGTGTCCCTTAGGGTAGTTACCCTCACATGTTCTCCCCGTGTCCCCTAGGGTAGGTGCCCTCACATGTTCTCCCTGTGTCCCCTAGGGTAGGTACCCTCATGTTCTCCCCGTGTCCCTTAGGGTAGTTACCCTCACATGTTCTCCCCGTGTCCCCTAGGGTAGGTACCCCCACATGTTCTCCCCGTGTCCCCTAGGGTAGGTACCCTCACATGTTCTCCCCGTGTCCCCTAGGGTAGGTACCCTCACAAAAAACATGCAGTAATCCTGGTCTCTAAACTGCCTCCCCCTGGCCAGCCGGGGCGCCTGATGGAGGGGAAAGGAACTGGTTGGAATAACGTGTTCCTTCCACGCGCTACGTCCAACCAGGGAAACTCCCCCCTGTCAGGTGTAAAGGAGCAACTTGGACACTCAGGCATGAAGGAAGCATGAGTTCAAGTCCGTTGCTCTCCCCAGGTTGGCGGAGGGTGTGTAGAGCCCAGGATCACATTAGATAATTGACACAGGGGTGAAAAATGGGTTACAAAATCGTGGGATAAAAAATATTTTAAAAAGATGTCCTAAACAAGGGCTGGAACCACCTAATTCTGCTCTATCAGGTGTTCCTGTTGGGCTATGGGGTGGAACCACCTAGTTCTGCTCCATCAGGTGGTCCTGTTGGGCTATGGGATGGAACCACCTAATTCTGCTCTATCAGGTGTTCCTGTTGGGCTATGGGATGGTACCACCTAGTTCTGCTCCATCAGGTGGTCCTGTTGGGCTATGGGATGGAACCACCTAGTTCTGCTCCATCAGGTGTTCCTGTTGGGCTATGGGATGGAACCACCTAGTTCTGCTCTTATCAGGTGATCCTGTTGGGCTATGGGATGGAACCACCTAGTTCTGCTCCATCAGGTGGTCCTGTTGGGCTATGGGATGGAACCACCTAGTTCTGCTCCATCAGGTGTTCCTGTTGGGCTATGGGATGGAACCACCTAGTTCTGCTCTTATCAGGTGATCCTGTTGGGCTATGGGATGGAACCACCTAGTTCTGCTCCATCAGGTGGTCCTGTTGGGCTATGGGATGGAACCACCTAGTTCTGCTCTTATCAGGTGATCCTGTTGGGCTATGGGATGGAACCACCTAGTTCTGCTCCATCAGGTGGTCCTGTTGGGCTATGGGATGGAACCACCTAGTTCTGCTCTTATCAGGTGATCCTGTTGGGCTATGGGATGGAGGTGATCCTCTGAGTCCATGTGGTGTTCCTGTTGGGCTATGGGATGGAGGTGATCATCTGAGTCCATGTGGTGTTCCTGTTGGGCTATGGGATGGAGGTGATCCTCTGAGTCCATGTGGTGTTCCTGTTGGGCTATGGGATGGAGGTGATCATCTGAGTCCATGTGGTGTTCCTGTTGGGCTATGGGATGGAGGTGATCCTCTGAGTCCATGTGGTGGTCCTGTTGGGCTATGGGATGGAGGTGATCCTCTGAGTCCATGTGGTGTTCCTGTTGGGCTATGGGATGGAGGTGATCATCTGAGTCCATGTGGTGTTCCTGTTGGGCTATGGGATGGAGGTGATGGAGGTCATACAGATCTTCTCTCCAGATCAGTCAGAATTGAATTTAGCTTTTTTTTTATTTTTATGCTGACTTATTCTATGCTGTGATCTACGTATAATTGATAGCCTTCATTATGAGACATTAATTATTGTATGTCTGTTTACACATTATGTTTGCTAATACGTAGTTGTAATGTGCTTGCGCAAGTAATAGTTTTCGCTGTTTGATGCGTATGTGCCGTGCCAGCGTATGACGTAATGACTACTTGTGCTTGATATGGCAGTGGTGTCAGATTACATACATGTATACATTGGGGGCATTACCTTTAATCCTCCCGACACTTAAACATATCGTCATTACGTCACCATCGAACACCAATTACACCCTGGCATTGGGTCCTTTAATCCACATCTTTATTACGTCATCATTGAGAGCTAGTTGTACCAGTTATACCCTGATGTCATATGCTGCTACGATACATACACAAAGTAACCACAGTACAGTATACCGCTAATCAACTTACAAATTACATATACATAGAGGCATTTCCTTTAATCCACCCGACACTGATCGACATATACGTCACCAGCTGAGATTTGACAGTTTGTAGCGCACCGAGGTCATACCTAGTGGACGTCGAGGGATCCATCTATCGACGCAACCGGGTCGACCTGAGAGTGGCAGAGTTATCTGCGGCTCCGTCTCATGGGGAGAATGAGTTTGAGCCGGCACACACCGGCAGAGAGAAAGTAGGGACCTCCCCAACTCTGGCCGAGCCAACCGTGGCTGAGCCAAGCCCTGTTAGGACCTCACTAAGGGCATCGCCAATCATGGCTGAGACAAGCCCTGTTAGGACCTCACTAAGGGCATCGCCAATCATGGCTGAGACAAGCCCTATTAGGTCCTTACCAACAAGCATTGTAACACGCACCAGGGTTGGACGGCTATCAAGGCCACCGGAAAGATTGGGCTATTAGGACATTTGGGAAGAGAGAAAGGAAAGGAACAAGAAAGGAGAAAAAGAAAAGAAAAGGGAAAACAAAAAGACATTGCTTATTGATTGATTATCTGACACTGATTGATTGATTATTGGATTGACATTACTGTTGATTACTGAAATACAATGTGATGGGTGGAGTTCACTTGGGTTCGTATCTTATGCCCTGGGTGCCGGTATATACCTTGAAGACCTTAACAGGAGCCCTTGTACAGGGTTTCTTTGACTATGCATGCACCTCCTGGTACCACAGCACCTCAAAGGCCCTTAAAACCAGGCTCCAGACTTCCCAAAACAAACTGGTCAGGCTCCTACTTGACCTCGCCCCCCGAACCCACCTCACCCCTGCCCACTTTGACAGGCTGGAATGGCTTAGGGTCGACGACAGAGTACAGCATCTTGCAATGGGTCTGGTCCACAAGATTCGATACACCACCAAGATACCCATGTACCTGTCTAGATACTTCCTTAATGTTAACGAAGTCCACACCCACAACACCAGAGGGAGTACAACGAACCATGTACAACCCAGATTCGGCACAAACAAGGGACTAAATTCTTTTCGCTCCTATGCTACCAAAATGTGGAACGCCCTACCAACAGTCATTAAGACATGCGAATCCCTTGACTCCTTCAAAACCGCTCTCAAAGGGCACCTACGGACGGCTGCAATTCGAAACTGGCCCCTGTAAAATCGGAATCCCTCAAACACGGACGCAAGGACAACACAAGAGACGGTCGCGGCCACACAGCCAACTCAAGGTATGGCCACTGAGCCGACTTGGGGACCCAACACAAGGACAACACAAGAGACGGTCACGGCCACACAGCCAACTCAAGGTACGGCCACGGAGCCGACTTGGGGACCCAACACAAGGACAACACAAGAGATGGTCACGGCCACACAGCCAACTCAAGGTACGGCCACGGAGCCGACTTGGGGACCCAACGCAGCTCCTCCAAGAAAACAAACAAATGAACGGAGCTGAACGTGAATCCCCCCAACCGCCCACCCCCTTTTTTCCCTCACTGTATATGTTTCTTTTCCCTTTTTACCTCCTTTATGATGAATTCCTGTTCTGTCCTTTGTCTATATAGAAGTGTCTATTTGTACGTCTCTAAATGTTTTTGATGAATTGAACATTGTGGACCCTATTGGAAACAAGTGTAATGCTTAATTGGGTCGTCCACTCACAGTTAACAGCCTTTGTATTGAGTTTGTGCTTGAAATGTACTGTAATTCTGCAAACTGTTAACACAGCCGACGCGAATCCCGTATCAATACGTTATCAATTAATCAAACGTCGGGTGCGAACCACGTATCCATACGTTTTAATCACTTTTTTATAGCATACTTTCATTCATCTTTTTACCCACCCGGACAATGAAGAACCATCCCCCTGTCATTGCTGCTTAGTCCCGCTCACGTGATCAGAAAAAAAAAAAAAAACCCTCCCCTCCTGAAAACAGGAGGGCGGGCCGCTTTACGTGTAGAAGCCAGTATAAAATGGACGCGCCCATGCCGATCTAGTCGGTGTGTGAAAAGAATCAAATTTCACCTAACCTCGCCTCACCAGGCTTTCACCCTACTCGATTCCCCCCTCCCCTCCTGTTTCTCCTGCAGGAGGAGGGCCTTGCGAGATGGGGGCTCTGCTCTGTCTCGGAAAAAAACATGATGAACGGAACGCTGTTACGCTGCCTAACACATCTGCACCAGATCGGCATTGCTGCAACACACATGGACAGATGCATGTTTACTTCTTCATACTGTAGCGACCAAACGATCCCCGAGCCTACAATACTACGAACTAACAAATGAACTACAGTAACGAGAAGGGCCGCCATGACAACAGACAGTCTACCGTTGGGGGATCACGTATCGCCATGCAGAGCCGTCATAATCGGAGATCGCTCGGACGTGTGATTGTAACGCTTTTTTATTCATTATAATTGTAGTGATAAGACCGCAATGAACGCGTCGGGGACGTAATCGACCCGGGTGTAATGTATAACGAACTTTTCCGCGTCCTAAACCGTGCATGCCCAGGCATGTTCCCCTATACTAGCTTGAAAAACAAAATCAGCTGATGATGACAACGCGTCTCACCGTTATACTATAGTTCTGAACCGAACGGTGGAATGGGACTTTTTATAGCCGTACGGATCAAGACTTTTGCTGCCCAATGTGCCCATGACCCCCCCCCCCCCCCCCCCCCCCCCAATGTTACTGCGATCAAAACAATGAAAGCAGTGAATCATCATCATCATCTAAAGAAAGCAGAGTTATGAAGGTTTATAGTCAGACATTGACAGGCAGATATAACAATAAACACAATAAATATGCTATACATCCTATACACCGAATGAAAGCCCTGAATGTGTACTTTTACGAGGAAAAGAGTAAACATTGATCCCATGTACAGTTTGTCATAAATTGCTTACTGGGTGGATGCACATTGCGCCCACCAGATATAACTGCAGAGAAGACATGGACCCGAACTCAATATTCACAAAATAAGGCCTATAGCGACATATAAATACTATATACCGTATGAAACAGAAGACTCTCTGCTTTCATAAGAAAAGAACTTCTACTGTAGTAATAATAAAAATCACACCCATGTGAAGTGAGTGGTGCAACTCTGTCCCATATTCTGTTCTCTGCTTATTCAATACAGCTCGCTATATACGGACTGAGGCAGAAAGTCATGTAAACCTTTTATTTACAGTTTGGTCTGTAAACTTCTACTGTAATAATAAAAATCACACCCCTGTGAAGTGAGCGGTGCAACTGTTCTCTACAGTTGCACCGCGCAACTGTAGAGAACAGGGGTGTGATTTTTATTATTACAGTAGAAGTTTACAGACCAAACTGTAAATAAAAGGTTTACATAATAATAATAATAATAATAATAATGGATTTTATTTATAACGCACTTTACATTCCAAGGAATCTCAAAGTGCTACAGAAAATAAAAGCAGAAGAAACAACACACCATTAAAAACATCTAATAAAACAGGAACATTTAAAACATAAGGAACATTTAAAACAAAAGGGCAAGGCTATAAAAATGCTTTAGTAAAAAGGAAAGTTTTTAGTCCTCTCTTAAAAATGTCAACCGACTGTGGGGCTCTCAGGTGGGCGGGGAGAGCGTTCCACAGTTCGGGGGCGACCGAGCAGAAGGCCCGGTCACCCATGGTGCGAAGGTTTGTTTTTGAGGGTTTGAGGAGGTTGGTGTTTGAGGAGCGGAGGGAGCGGGTAGAGGATTGAACTGTGACAAGTTCCTTGAGGTAGGGGGGGGCATTGCCGTGGATGCACTGGTGGGTTAGCAGGGAAATCTTATATTCAGTCCGGAATGAGATGGGGAGCCAGTGGAGTGAGCGGAGGATGGGTGTGATGTGCTCGTATTTACGCACTCTCATCAGGATCCTAGCAGCGCTGTTCTGAATGTATTGGAGCCTTTGAAGGCTCTTGCTAGGGATCCTGATGAGAAGTGCGTTGCAGTAGTCCAACCTGGAGGAGACAAAGGCGTGGACCAACTTTTCAGCATCAGGTAGAGAGAGGGTGGGACGGAGTTTGGCTATGTTTTTTAGATGGAAGAAGGATGTTTTGCAGAGGTGTTTGATGTGGGCCTCGTAGTTGAGGTGGGGGTCCATTTTAACACCCAGGTTTGTGACAACTGATGAAAGTGGAATGTCCTGGCCAGAGAAGGTGATGCTTGTTATGGGGGATGATTGAACCTGGTGTGGGGTGCCGATGAGAATGGCTTCTGTTTTGGAGCTGTTTAGTTGCAGGAAGTTATGTTTCATCCACGCCTTTATCTCCTCCAGGCAGATGGTGAGTGTGGATGAAGGTGATGAAGATGGTGACGGGGAGGACAGTGGGGCAGCAGAGCGGGGAGGGGTTGGGTCCAGTTTTATGTACAGTTGTGTGTCATCAGCATAGCAATGGAAGGATAATCCATGCCTGCTGATGACACGGCCGAGGGGAAGCAGGTACAGAGTGAACAGGGTGGGGCCAAGCACAGAGCCCTGGGGGACACCACATGTGACAGGCTGGGTCCGGGACTTTGCACTTCCCAGGGAGAGACACTCAGTTCTGTCTGTGAGGTAGGATGTGAACCAGTCCAGGGTGGTGTCGCAGAGTCCGATGGTGGAGTGCAGGCGGTGAAGGAGGATGGTGTGGTCAATTGTGTCGAAGGCTGCAGTGAGGTCCAGGAGGATGAGGAGGGAAGGGGAGCCAGCATCAGCTGCCATGAGGATGTCATTTGTGACCCTGACCAGTGCGGTTTCAGTGCTGTGGGCGGAGCGGAAACCAGACTGAAATTTTTCTGACAGGTTGTTGGTGTGAAGGTGGGTTTGTAGTTGTGCGGCGACGACTTTCTCCAACATCTTGGAGAGGAATGGGAGGTTGGAGATAGGTCTGTAGTTGGCATGGACATCCGCGTTTAAGGTGGGTTTTTTGAGTAGGGGTGTTATGATGGCAGTTTTTAGTGCTGATGGAACGTGGCCGGACTGAATGGAGTGGTTTATTGCATTGGTAATTAGAGGGCTAATGGCTTGGATGTGTACTTTGAGCAGGGCTGTGGGGAAGGGGTCCAAGGTGCAGGTGGAAGGCTTCATTCGCCTGATGATATCCTCGATCTGTTGCTGAGTGGTGGGAGTGAAGCAGCAGAGAGGCTGGGGGGATCCCGGCTGTGGGCTGGCAGTCGGGGGAGATGAAGTGGGGGGGGGCAGAGAGGGATGAACGGATGGTGTCAACTTTCGTTCTGAAAAATGAAAGGAAGTCGTTGCACTGTTCAGCTGTGGTTGCTTGGTTTGAGGGGGTTTGGGGTTTGAGAAAGTGGTTTATGGTTGAGAAAAGTTTTTTGAGTTGCCGGGGCTGTTATTAATGATGTTGGAGTAAAATGTGGATTGTGCATCTCTGAGGGACTTTGAGTAGGCCTTTTGGTGGTCTCTGTAGGCCATTTTATGGACCGTGAGTCGTGAGGCCTTGAGGCGCCTTTCAAGGACACGCCCTGCTGCCTTCATTTTCCGCAGTTCACTGGTGTACCATGGGGCTGAACGGGAAAATGTGACAGTCCGTGTCTGTATTGGGGCGTGAGTGTCGAGGAGATTGCACAGTGATTTATTGTAAAAAGCCACCGATTCAGTTGCTGATGAATGGGAGGCAGAAGACAGGTGGTGGAGGTCCAGGGTCAGGGTGTCTGGGTTGATGCGTTTGAAGTTTCTGAAGTGGATTTGGCGTTTGGGTTTGGTATGGGAGGGAGGGAAAGGCAGCTCAATGGAAATGACTTTGTGGTCAAACACACCCATGTCGTAGACGGCCAGGTTGCTGACAGGAGCGGAGTCGGTGATAACCAGGTCTAGTGTGTGCCCCTTGTTGTGTGTGGGGACATGGACGTGTTGTGATAGATTTAGGCAGTCCAGTAGTGTTAGGAATTCTGAGGCAAAGGGGCAGGAGGGGTTGTCCACGTGGATGTTCACGTCACCCAGTATTATGGTGTTGGTGGATGTGGTGCAGAGTGAAGTGAGAAGGTCATTTAATTCTGAGATAAAGACTGAGTTTGGTTTGAGTTTGGGTGGACGGTAGATAAGTAGTAAAGTCATGTGAAAAGGTGGTTTACATTTAACGGCCAGGCATTCAAATGAAGATGGAGAAGTGATGGGGAGGGATGTCAGTTCCAGCTCATTTTTGTAAAAAATGGCTAAGCCACCACCCACCCGACCAGTGTTGCGTGCTTTTTGAAAGTAGCTATAACCAGGAGGACAGGCTTGATTCAAAGATGAATACACCTCGGGCTGGTGCCAGGTCTCTGTGAGGCACATGAGGTCTAAGCCTTTATCCAGAATGTGTAGATTGATGAGTGGTGCTTTGAGTGTGAGGGATTGTGTATTAAAAAGTTCTATTTTTGCTGTTGGTGAGGGGATGAATCTCGGTATGGGTCGGAGTACACTGAAATCCACTCCGTGTTTTCCAAGCTGCTGCTTGGTCAGTAGTGCTCTCGCGATGTTTCCAGCGCTACAAACTCCAGAGGCGACAGTGCTCTGATGACGTAGCGAAGTTGCGACGGGACGTACGACTGAGCAGATGGATGTGATGTTATGAGCAGGAGAGGAGTAAACAAACTGTCGATGGGTGCTTCTGTGAGTGTAACGTGATCGGCGGAGAAGTCCAAGTCGTTTGATGACTGAAACACACGCTGGAATAGTGTGATTGTTGAGCTGTAGCAGCATGACTTTCTGCCTCAGTCCGTATATAGCGAGCTGTAGTGAATAAGTACAGAACAGTTGCAACGCTCACTTCACAGGGGTGTGATTTTTATTATTACAGTAGAAGTTTACAGACCAAACTGTAAATAAAAGGTTTACATGACTTTCTGCCTCAGTCCGTATATAGCGAGCTGTATTGAATAAGCAGAGAACAGAATATGGGACAGAGTTGCACCACTCACTTCACATGGGTGTGATTTTTATTATTACTACAGTAGAAGTTTTTTTCTTATGAAAGCAGAGAGTCTTCTGTTTCATACGGTATATAGTATTTATATGTCGCTATAGGCCTTATTTTGTGAATATTGAGGAGTTCACGTCCATGTCTTCTCTGAAGTTATCTGGTGGGCACAAGCTGCATTCAATAACCAATTACTGTCTAACTGTAGATGGGATCAATGTATACTGTTTTCCTCGTAAAAGTACACATTCAGGGCTTTCATTCGGTGTATAGGATGTATAGGATATTTATTGGGTTCAATTTTATATCTGCCTGTCAATGTCTCTGACTTTAAACCATCCATAACTCTGCTCGCTGTTCAAGATAACCACTTCCAGGCAAATGCAGGTGTTGCAAAAAGGTCAATATCTCCAGAATGGAACATGGTAAAATCAAAATGTATTTTTTTAATTGAAGTGGACAAGTTCAGCTTTCTTTTGATGTATGCGTGTGATTCTCGCTATAAGAGAACATTTTGCTGTGGGCCCCCGAACAAGGCCTTTGTGCAATGTTAAACGGTAGCAACATCCAAATAGGCCTGCCGAGATCTTGTAGTAATCAAAGTGTTAATACATTTTTCAATCAATCAATCAATATCAGTATGAAGGGACTTACTTTAGAAAGGGAAGATGTTACGGGTTCAGCATATCGATGTGATTGGTGATCAACTTGTATGACTGTCTGTGTGTATATAGATGTGATTGGTGATCAACGTGTATGACTGTCTGTGTGTATATAGATGTTACGGGTTCAGCATATGGATGTGATTGGTGATCAACGTGTATGACTGTCTGTGTGTATATGGATGTGATTGGTGATCAACGTGTATGACTGTCTGTGTGTATATAGATGATGTGATTGGTGATCAACGTGTATGACTGTCTGTGTGTATATGGATGATGTGATTGGTGATCAACGTGTATGACTGTCTGTGTGTATATAGATGATGTGATTGGTGATCAACGTGTATGACTGTCTGTGTGTATATGGATGTGATTGGTGATCAACGTGTATGACTGTCTGTGTGTATATAGATGATGTGATTGGTGATCAACGTGTATGACTGTCTGATGTGATTGGTGATCAACGTGTATGACTGTCTGTGTGTATATAGATGATGTGATTGGTGATCAACGTGTATGACTGTCTGTGTGTATATGGATGTGATTGGTGATCAACGTGTATGACTGTCTGTGTGTATATAGATGTGATTAGTGATCAACGTGTATGACTGTCTGTGTGTATATAGATGATGTGATTGGTGATCAACGTGTATGACTGTCTGTGTGTATATGGATGTGATTGGTGATCAACGTGTATACTGTCTGTGTGTATATAGATGTGATTAGTGATCAACGTGTATGACTGTCTGATGTGATTGGTGATCAACGTGTATGACTGTCTGTGTGTATATAGATGATGTGATTGGTGATCAACGTGTATGACTGTCTGTGTGTATATAGATGATGTGATTGGTGATCAACGTGTATGACTGTCTGTGTGTATATGGATGTGATTGGCGATCAACGTGTATGACTGTCTGTGTGTATATAGATGTGATTAGTGATCAACGTGTATGACTGTCTGATGTGATTGGTGATCAACGTGTATGACTGTCTGTGTGTATATAGATGATGTGATTGGTGATCAACGTGTATGACTGTCTGTGTGTATATCGATGATGTGATTGGTGATCAACGTGTATGACTGTCTGTGTGTATATAGATGATGTGATTGGTGATCAACGTGTATGACTGTCTGTGATGTGATTGGTGATCAACGTGTATGACTGTCTGATGTGATTGGTGATCAACGTGTATGACTGTCTGTGATGTGATTGGTGATCAACGTGTATGACTGTCTGATGTGATTGGTGATCAACGTGTATGACTGTCTGTGTGTATATAGCCCGGATGTGTGGGGCTTGATGGGATTCATGCATTCAGTAATAATACAGATCCTGAACACGACCACTGTGTCTGTCATCCTGTCTGTCACCACTGTGTCTGTCATCCTTATTCCCTTGAATAACATACATTCACGACCACTGTGTCTGTCATCCTTATTCCCTTGAATAACATACATTCAAACAGTACTTGCGCGCTTTGCTTGCGCACTAGTAGTGTGCAACACGCAAGTAGGCACTCGACAGAGTGCAGTTCTAGTTTGTAGCTATTTCATTTATCCAACAAAAACTAATTCCATTGGGCTCCTTTAAACTAAAGGCCTGTCAGTGTAATTTAGACATTAAAGGACCACTTCACCACTTTTCAACCGATCTTCATATAATAGGTCCTCACTAATAATCATGAAAAAATGGCACAATTATTTTCTACTCGGTCTGTGTCTCATAGGAGGGCTGTGGGCGGTTCAGAAACCAGTCTGTGTCTCATAGGAGGGCTGTGGGCGGTTCAGAAACCAGTCTGTGTCTCATAGGAGGGCTGTGGGCAGTTCAGAAACCAGTCTGTCTCATAGGAGGGCTGTGGACAGTTCAGAAACCAGTCTGTCTCATAGGAGGGCTGTGGGCAGTTCAGAAGCCAGTCTGTGTCTCGGGCTGTGGGCAGTTCAGAAACCAGTCTGTCTCATAGGAGGGCTGTGGGCAGTTCAGAAACCAGTCTGGTCAGATAGCAGATCTACAAACTCATGATGACATATTAACACTACACATCTCTTCTGGCGGTCCCTTCTGGCCGTCCCTGGTAGTACAACACAGTGGACATCTGGAGAAGTTCCGGAGGGACCGAAATGTTGCCTTTATTAAATTAAAGATAAACTCATGTACCGAGCAGATAATCAGTGTGTGGGCGTATCTTATTCCTTATCATCAGATCTGCTATTTTTGAAACATCGTGAAAACGTGTGTAAATCATTGAATATAATATGTACTCTTTCACAGCGAACATTGTTAACTCCTATCTTTGCTACTGTTTTGGTATGCGGTCAGGTTTAGGCCTGGCTCAGGGAGGAGGACGCCCCCTAGTGGTCAGGTTGAGGCCTGGCTCAGGGAGGACGCCCCCTAGTGGTCAGGTTGAGGCCTGGCCCAGGGAGGAGGACGCCCCCTAGTGGTCAGGTTGAGACCTGGCCCAGGGAGGAGGACGCCCCCTAGTGGTCAGGTTGAGACCTGGCCCAGGGAGGAGGACGCCCCCTAGTGGTCAGGTTGAGGCCTGGCTCAGGGAGGAGGACGCCCCCTAGTGGTCAGGTTGAGACCTGGCCCAGGGAGGAGGACGCCCCCTAGTGGTCAGGTTGAGACCTGGCCCAGGGAGGAGGACGCCCCCTAGTGGTCAGGTTGAGGCCTGGCTCAGGGAGGAGGACGCCCCCTAGTGGTCAGGTTGAGGCCTGGCCCAGGGAGGAGGACGCCCCCTAGTGGTCAGGTTGAGGCCTGGCTCAGGGAGGAGGACGCCCCCTAGTGGTCAGGTTGAGGCCTGGCCCAGGGAGGAGGACGCCCCCTAGTGGTCAGGTTGAGGCCTGGCCCAGGGAGGAGGACGCCCCCTAGTGGTCAGGTTGAGGCCTGGCCCAGGGAGGAGGACGCCCCTGCCATGCATAGTCCACCAAGACAAACATTAAAAACGCCATTGACAATGGACAGAGTTTAATGTTTGTTTTGTCTGTCACTGAGCAAATCGGCATATGATGTTATGATGTCTGTGATATATTGGGTTTTGGTGACATTCCAAGAACTGCCAATGCAGCCTGGCCTTTAGAGGGCAGCAACGGACTATCTTTGCGGGCTGTGGGTTACAGGCATAGAGTATATAAAAGGATAGAGACTGAACTGGCGCGAAGCTCCGCCCCCCAGCTATTCATGTCAGTGGAAGTTGCTCAGTGGCGTTTTGAAGCACCCGGAAGACTGCCGGAAGTACCGTCTCAGAACGTCTACTTCCGCATTTGACCACCAAATGTTGGTGGTCAAATGCGGAAGTGCAACCGAGCGCTCAATGTTAAAGCCCAGCTGCACGGGGTTTCCCGGTCATGAATCCACGGATCCGCCTGTAGTCCCTCCTCCTACCACTAGGGCCCAGAGCTTCAACGTTGAATATATATATATAATCTTTATTTCAGACAGTAGTCCATATCACAAAAACCAAAGTACAAAAAACAAAAAGACAAACAACATGGGAAAAGGATAAGGATAAGGATAAGGATAATACAATACAAGTACAGTAGTGCATATAAAACGTACAGACCTACCTAATCAGCAGCAGGCTGCTGAGCCAGTGCTTACGCAGCCTGGACGTGACCCGCTAACAGCTCTTCACAGGGTTCGTTAGTGCCACTATGATGCTGTTACAGGACACCTCCAGACGTTGCATAAAATTGTACATAAGTTTTCTTAACAAAGCATCAAGTGTGGGCACACCAACAGAAGTAAACAACTGGCTGGCACTGTGCCACCTAGGAACATGTAGCAGTAACCTGGCACTGTGCCACCTAGGAACATGTAGCAGTAACCTGGCACTGTGCCACCTAGGAACATGTAGCAGTAACCTGGCACTGTGCCACCTAGGAACATGTAGCAGTAACCTGGCACTGTGCCACCTAGGAACATGTAGCAGTAACCTGGCACTGTGCCACCTAGGAACATGTAGCAGTAACCTGGCACTGTGCCACCTAGGAACATGTAGCAGTAACCTGGTACTGTGCCACCTAGGAACATGTAGCAGTAACCTGGTACTGTGCCACCTAGGAACATGTAGCAGTAACCTGGTACTGTGCCACCTAGGAACATGTAGCAGTAACCTGGTACTGTGCCACCTAGGAACATGTAGCAGTAACCTGGTACTGTGCCACCTAGGAACATGTAGCAGTAACCTGGCACTGTGCCACCTAGGAACATGTAGCAGTAACCTGGTACTGTGCCACCTAGGAACATGTAGCAGTAACCTGGTACTGTGCCACCTAGGAACATGTAGCAGTAACCTGGTACTGTGCCACCTAGGAACATGTAGCAGTAACCTGGTACTGTGCCACCTAGGAACATGTAGCAGTAACCTGGTACTGTGCCACCTAGGAACATGTAGCAGTAGCCTCATGGCATCATTATATGCCACTCTGAGCCGTTGCATGTTTTTTACTCTGTACGAGGACCATAGATGGGCTGTGTACAGAGGGGTGACATACGATCTAAACAGGGCACACTTTACGTCTACTGAGCACATAGAACATTTTCTTAAAAGCATATTGGCCTGTGCATATATTTTGCGACACTGTCGCTGGATGTCACTGTCATCCCTGAGATCCTCAGAGAGGATATGTCCAAGGTATTTTAACTCCTTGGACACAGCTAGAGTGGCATCTGAGAGACAGAATGCTGGAAAGGTGGATTTCCTGTCCTCTCTAGATCGAACAATCATGATACAACTTTTGTTGGCATTATAAGTAATATCATGCTCTTTGCCATACTGTGAGCATATTTTCAATAACTGTTGTAACCCTGCAGTATATGGGCTAAGTATAACCAGATCATCTGCGTACATGAGATGATTAATAACACTTTCCCCAACAATACAACCTGTTTTACAAGCATTTAACTGCCTTGATAGGTCATCCATATAAACATTAAATAGAAACGGGGATAGAATCCCACCTTGACGGACCCCATTGCCCACGTGAAATGGGATGGAGACCGCATTACCCATTTTACCTGGAAGGTTTGCTGGGCATACCAATAAATAAGAATTCTGACTATGTATTTGGGGACACTTCTAGCTATTAGTTTCCTGAATAGTTTTTCATGGTTGATTTTATCAAATGCTTTTGAAAGGTCTATAAAACATAAAAATACAGAGGAGTTATGAATTTCATACTTAGCGATCAACTCCTTTAGGGCATAGATACAAAGGTCTGTACTGTGTTTTCTCTTAAAACCAAACTGATTGTCAGTAGTTAAAACATACATTTCAATCCTGGTTAAAATGATTCTTTCTAACACCTTTGACAGGATACTGGCAAGGGCAATGGGCCTGTAATTGTCCATGCTGTTTAACTTCCCAGCCTTATCTTTAAGAACAGGGACCAGTAAAACAGACAGGATTAAATTAGGAAGGACACCATGAACCATAAGACCAGTGAAGCACATAGATAGCAATGGACTAAGTCTATTGCTGGCATATTTAAGATGCTCAGCAGTGATATGGTCCAGGCCACAGGCTTTGTTATTAACAAGCAGGTTAATAGCATCAGATACCTCACTTGACCTAATAACCACATTACTGTCTAGATCAATATTGTCAACAACAACAACATTACTTTTGACACAGTTGAAAAGTTTGAGGTAATGTTCACGCCATACTTGGGCAATTTTGTCTGCGCCACAGACCCCCTCAATGTCTGAGGGTAAAGGTGTTTTGTTACTGTTCATTACACGGACCGCTTTCCAGAAGTCAACATGGTTGTTAGTTTGAAGCTTTCTGGCTAGCGTATCAGCTCTAATGGTGTTCTCATTGGTCTTAATATGCCGGAGAGCATATTTGAATCTGGCATTGGTTTGTTTTTTATGCTCGAACACATCCCCCTGTCTTGGCCTACGTGCATGATTCCAGTGTTTAAATGCTTCTCTAGCTGCAGCATGATGTTCAGCCACGCACTCGTTCCACCCAGGTTTGATATTAAAAACCTTTTTCTGCCTACAAAATGGCTCACTAGCGGCATTTAGAGCTGCTGTGATGTTATCATAAAAATTACAAAGATCAGCAGCATGATGTGTATCTGTGCAATTCATATTTAAACACTTTAAGGCATCACTTGGCAATACAATATTCTTTAATAAACTGTCAGTTAGGGGACAGAATATCTGTCAATATCCTCCTCAGATAGCTTAGACCAGTCTAGTTTCCCTGTGCTAGCAGTATTACTAGTGGCAGCCAGGAGGGGCACATTTTCAACATTTAAAGTCATAGCTATAGGTATGTGGTCTGAGGTGGCCAGTCCATAGCAAATCTCAAGTTTTCCCAGAGAGGCATGGGCATCTGCTGTGCACACACAATGGTCGAGCCACGATGTAGAGTGCCATGCTTCGCTCACATAAGTAAAACTATTATCTGGTAAAAATAATTTGCTAGATAGATTGTGTACTGTATTTAACTTGTCCAAATCTTATTTGGCAAGCCAAGTCTCTTGGAAGCACAAGATGTCACACTCGTTCAACAATGTGTCAACAGTCAAGCCTCACTGGCCCCTTGGTTACAGGTCAGAGTGTACTGTGTTCCCCGGATGTTGGGCATTCTTGACTATGATGTTGACCAAGCTTGTTGTTGTTACATGTGGAGTCTAAAGTAAAGTACTTCTTGCCAACAACTGAGTGATTCTTTCAGAGACTATATAACATCTTTTGGCGACGAGGATAAAGGATGGCTACCATAGGCACGCTAATAGCGTCTGATGAGAAATCCCAGACGTGGGAGGATTATTGCGAGATTTTGGAGCAGTTTTTCGCGGCAAATGGAATTGCCGACGGGGACAAACAAAGAGCCATATTGATAAGTGTAGTAGGTCCAGCTACTTACAGATTAATGAAGAGCCTCCTCAGCCCAGAAAAGCCTAAGGACAAAACGTTTCAAGAGATTGTACTGTTACTAAAAAATCACTTTGATCCAAAGCCCAGTGAAATTGTTCAAAGATTCAAGTTTGATTCACGTAATCGCAAGTCTGATGAAGCAGTGATGGACTATGTGGCCGAGCTGCGTCGGCTAGCTCAGGACTGTAACTACGGTGACACATTGCAGGGAAGATTGAGGGACAGGATTGGGCGCAGAGACGACTCCTGGCTGAAACAGATCTCACTTTTGAAAAAACTTTGCAAATTGCCATATCAGTAGAGACTGCAAACAAGAATGCAAGGGATCTTCAATCCGTGGGTGACGCAGGGAAGTGTTTCAACGTCAATGACGGTCCACGTGAGGCTCGGGCTGCATTCAAGGAGGAGGTCCGTGAGTGTTATCGGTGCAAAGGGACCAGACACACGGCAGCCGAATGTAGGTTCAAGCAGGAAAAATGTCACGCATGTGGAAAAGTGGGGCACATTGCTAGGGCATGTTTGGGCAAAAATAAGGCTAACCAAGGGGGTAGAAGACCAACAGAGAGAGAAAGGAGACAGAGGCCCAGTTATCGCTCACACAAAGTGCATGAGAATCAGGATGAGGGCGAGAACAGCTCAGAAGATGAATCATTTTCATTAGGCTGCATGACATTCAGACTGGGGCGCATGAGTGAAATGCATCTGAGAAGAGTGGATCCCTACATCGTGGAAATGAAACTAAATGGAAAAAAGGTTGACTTGGAGATAGATACAGGCTGCAGTCTCACAGTGATAAATGAAAATCAGTTCAACAGAATGTGGAGTGAGACAAAAAGGCCGAAGGTGAAACAGTTGGAGACAGGAGACCCTGTGGGAGTGATAGGGGTGGCTCAGGTCAAGGTTGCATACAAGCAGCAAACAGAGACACTGCCACTGGTGGTGGTGAAAGGAGAGGGCCCCGGTTTGCTGGGACGAGGCTGGCTGGAGGACATACACTTAAACTGGAAAGAGATAAAGGCCCGACACGGAGCACGGGCAGCCGTAAAAAACATGACGGTAGGGGACAAAATAACACTACAGCATGTGCTGAGCCAAAACGAGGAAGTATTCAAGGAAGAGATGGGCACCCTTAAAGGCACAAAGGCCACTATACATGTCAAATTGGATGCAACCCCCAGGTTCTTCAGGCCGAGGTCTGTCCCTTATGCCATGCGCGCTAAGGTGGATGAGGAGATAGACAGGTTGTTAAATGACAAGGTCATCACACCAGTGAAATATTCCGAGTGGGCTGCACCTGTGGTCCCCATCCTGAAGCCTAATGGGACTATACGGCTATGTGGAGACTACAAGCTCACAGTGAACACAGTCTCATCCCTGGAGCAGTATCCCATACCCAGACTGGAAGACCTGTTAGCTGCCCTGTCCGGAGGAAAGCAGTTCTCTAAATTGGACATGAGTCACTCTTATCAGCAGATCCTAATGGATGAAGAGTCAAAGAAATACCTGACAGTCAACACGCACAGAGGACTGTTCACATACAACCGGCTGCCGTTCGGGGTGGCCTCAGCGCCAGCCATTTTTCAACGGACTATGGAAAGTCTGTTAAGAGGAATCCCCTTTGTGGCTATTTATCTTGATGATTTACTGATTACCGGGGAAACTGAGGCCGACCACCTGGCAAACCTGGCCACTGTGTTGACTAGACTGAAAGAGGCCGGACTGAGATTAAGAAGAAAGAAGTGCATTTTCATGCGGGAGGCAGTGGAGTATTTGGGCCACAGAGTGGATGCCCAGGGGCTGCACCCTGTACAAAAGAAAGTGAAAGCCATAGTGGACGCCCCGGCCCCTACAACTGTCACTGAGCTGAAGTCCTATTTAGGGCTCCTAAATTATTATGGCCGGTTCTTGCCAAACTTGTCGACCCTGCTGGCCCCACTGCATGAACTATTAAGAAAGGATGTGCCTTGGACATGGAAGAAGAAGCAAGAGGAGGCCTTTCAAGGCTCCAAGGCCCTGCTGACCACGGCTGCAGTCCTGTACACTACTCAGCTGATCGGGAATTAATTATTTCCTGTGATGCTTCACCTTATGGAGTGGGTGCTGTTCTGTCACACCGGATGGAGGATGGAGGCGAGCGCCCCCTGGGGTTCATGTCCCGCACGCTGGCTCCTGCGGAAAAGGGATACTCACAACTGGACAAAGAAGGCCTGGCAGTGATGTTTGGGATACGGAAATTTCACAAATATCTGTATGGACGTACATTCACTATCTATACGGATCACAAGCCACTGATCTCTCTTTTCGATGTGAGGAAGGCCATCCCTCAAATGGGCTCCCCCAGAGTCCAGAGGTGGGCGGTTCACCTGAGCGCTTATGAGTACAACATAGTGTACAAAGACGGAAAAAGTCATGCAAATGCTGATGCGTTAAGCAGGCTGCCCCTGCGTGAGACAGTGAGGGAAGAAGAGGAAACGGAGCAAGTGCTGATGATGGATTTAATCGATGATTCACTGGTAGACAACCAGCAGCTAAGGCGTTGGACAGCAAAAGACGTGATTTTAGCACAAGTCCATGAATACGTCTTAAAGGGCTGGCCAACGAAAACAGACCCTCAGTTCCAGCCATATCACCAGCGTCAGATGGAGCTGAGCGTGAAAGACGGCTGTGTACTCTGGGGAGCCAGGGTGATTATTCCCACTAAGGGAAGAGGGAAGATTCTAAAGTTACTGCATCAGTCCCACTCAGGCATGTCCAGAATGAAAGTTCTGGCGAGATCATATGTATGGTGGCCTGGTATGGACCAAGAGGTGGAGAAGGAAGTGCGGGCGTGTGAAGAATGTCAAAAACACCAAAAGTCTCCACCCAGTGCGCCAGTGCGCCACTACATCCATGGGAGTGGCCTGAGGCCCCATGGTCAAGAATCCACATGGACTATGCAGGGCCTTTCCTCGGAGAAATGTTCCTGGTGATAGTGGATGCTCACTCAAAGTGGATGGACCCCATGAAAACATCCACATCCCACTCCACCATAGAGAAAATGTGTTCGGTTGATATTACTGAAAAATATTGTGTTGTATGGGCAAGAGGGTTTGATATTTTCTGCTTAGTTTAGGCTGTGAACTTAAAGGGGAGGAAATGTGATATATTGGGTTTTGGTGACATTCCAAGAACTGCCAATGCAGCCTGGCCTTTAGAGGGCAGCAACGGACTATCTGTGGGGGCTGTGGGTTACAGGTCAGAGTGTACTGTGTTCCCCGGATGTTGGGCATTCTTGACGATGACGTTGACCAACCTTGTTGTTGTTACATGTGGAGTCTAAAGTAAAGTACTTCTTGCCAACAACTGAGTGATTCTTTCAGAGACTAAATAACAATGTCGATTGACGTTATTGATGATGATATCGCGATGATGTAAGATGATAAGGGTTGGTAAAGCGCCCCTCACTTCACACGGGTGTGAAGAAATCATGATTTATGTTTTTACACAGAACACACGCATAATTATGACAGAACTGCGACATTTACCTGCATTTCAGCAGGATTTACAGCAAGCAATTGCAAAAATATAATAAACAGCCAAATAAATTTGAAAAATCACACCCGTGTGAACTGAGTGGTGTAAGGTCTTATGTAGACTGATCAGCTGTGGTCTGACGTAATGTCTGACGTAATGAAATCACACCCGTGTGAACTGGGTGACCATAGCAACCGTGCTCATTTTTTACGAACAGACAGACAGACAGACACGTAAACTGAGTGGTTTACACCACTCAAAAATTAAGAAGAAAAAAATAAATATATTGTATATCATGGGTATAAATAAAATCACACCCGTGTGAACTGAGTGGTGTAAGGTCTTATATAGACTGATCAGCTCTGACGTAATGTCTGACGTAATGAAATCACACCCGTGTGAACTGGGTGACCATAGCAACCATGCTCCAAGTTCTTGAGCCAAGTTCTTGAGCTTAGCCCAGATACCCTGGTACATATAGTAATCATTTCATTTAATTTCATTGCTCATTTTTTGGTACGAACAGACAGACAGACAAACTAACAAAGCCAGTTGTAGGAGTGGTTTACACCACTCAATAATGTCACACTTATAACAAGGTTATGATGCTATTTTATGAATGAGGGGGCCCCATTTAGAGAAATCAAAGTAGATAACATAATAACATATGTAATCTACCACAATGTATCTAAATAGATCCCCTCATTGCTGTAATGTGGATATTAGAACATTCTAATGTTGTTTTGCACTTGTTTATGGAGACCTCCCTCTGAAAGCCTTAAATAAACTGAGGGTTTAAACACTTGATGGTTTATACTTTATAGGACTCTGGGGGTTATTTTATTGACTGAATAAGCCCATTGTCTGATTTAAAAATTGAAAAGTTAACTGTGCACTTTTTGGAGGCCCCTGAAAACTGTCATGATTTAGAGGACATTTTGTAGAATCCCCAACCTAACCTGAGTCGGATGGTCTGGGTGCATTCAGGGAGTACTGTGTGTGTGTGTGTGTGTGTGTGTGTGTGTGTGTGTGTGTGTGTGTGTGTGTGTGTGTGTGTGTGTGTGTGTGTGTGTGTGTGTGTGTGTGTGTGACTGTGTGTGTGTGTGTGTGTGTGTGTGTGTGTGTGTGTGTGTGCGTGTGCGTGCTTAACATTACAAAAGGGTGAGGCAGACTGTCGTCTCCTTCCAGCTGAAGTGCATTTACATTAACGTGTATTGTCTCCTAGGTGTCGCCTGGAACTCTGGACAACACGTAAACGCCCAGCCAGCCGTGTGTGTGTGTGTGTGTGTGTGTGTGTGTGTGTGTGTGTGTGTGTGTGTGTGTGTGTGTGTGTGTGTGTGTGTGTGTGTGTGTGTGTGTGTGTGTGTGTGTGTGTGTGTGTGTGTGTGTGTGTGTGTGTGTGTGTGTGTGTGTGTGTGTGTGTGTGTGTGTGTGTGTGTGTGTGTGTGTGTGTGTGTGTGTGTGTGTGTGTGCGTGCGTGCGTGCGTGCGTGCGTGCGTGCGTGCGTGCGTGCGTGCGTGCGTGCGTGCGTGCGTGCGTGCGTGCGTGCGTGCGTGCGTGCGTGCGTGCGTGCGTGCGTGCGTGCGTGCGTGCGTGCGTGCGTGCGTGCGTGCGTGCGTGCGTGCGTGCGTGCGTGCGTGCGTGCACTACCCAGAAGTAGTTTAATCACACATTCCTGATTGTATCTCAATTCAATTCAATTCAAAGGAGCTTTATTGGCATGAGAAAGCATACGTTGATATTGCCAAAGCAAGTGTCAGTATACCAAAGACGGATTAACCCCACAAGGGCCCCTGGGCCGGTACATTTTTTGGGGCCCCCCTAGCGCGCGTGCGCGCAGAACTTTCAAGGTTTTTTGTGTTTTTATAAAGACTTTTGCCTAAATTTAACAAAATCAATGGCCAATGAAGGTCCCCAGGAGTTTTTTTCAGGGCCTCAAACCCATTACAGGGCTTTACATTTTCCCAGAAGGGCCCCTGGGCCACGGCCCCATTGGCCCAATGGCTAATTTGGCCCTGCAGTATACAGTTGGAGGTACAGTATTGTGTAAACAAGATATATACATGTTATAACAGGGTATAAAGCTTTTTTTAAACAAATAGCAGCAATTCTTTGCAGTCACTTTGGGACAAATAGCAGCATTTGTTTTCTCAAGACTATTTAAATATTATACAGAAAAACTCAGACTGAAGGTCCTCACACACCGAGCGTGTTCTTCTGATTTTTAGCAGTGTTTCTCCATCGGTTTTCTGAAATACGCGTCCAGTGTACAACCACCTTTAAGGTGTGTTTAAAGGCAGCAGCTCTGTTGACATGTGGTCTACTGGGTACAGACAGTAGTTAGTGGCAGCGGTGGCCGAACGGCACGTTAAAATTACCACCGCTGAAGTGCCCTTGAGCAAGGCATTGAACCCCTACCATGAAATGTTCTATGAGCAGGGTGTGGCTGTAAACAAGCATCTCGAGCTTAGTCCACTTCCCTGGGTAAACAAAGAACTTTGCTTTAGTTCTTAGGGTGGTTGTATTCCATCGGATAACCTCCTTTTGTCGCAACTGCTGTGTTTGCACATTGTTGTATTTCTCCCAATAGGCATGGGAGTTATTTTTGTTTGTTTTTTTAGTCGTTGACTCGTTGGTCAAAACACCAAGCTGCACATCAGGAGCAATTAGGGGTTCAGTGTCTTGCTCAAGGACACTTCCACACTAACTCTGGGGGAGCCCACAGGGTTCGAACCGGCAACCTTAGAGTCTGTCTTAATTCACTTTCTGAGCTGTCTGTCTGTCTGTCTGTCTGTCTGTCTGTCTGTCTGTCTGTCTGTCTGTCTGTCTGTCTGTCTGTCTGTCTGTCTGTCTGTCTGTCTGTCTGTCTGTCTGCCTGCCTGCCTGCCTGCCTGCCTGCCTGCCTGCCTGCCTGCCTGCCTGTCTGTCTGTCTGTCTGTCTATCTGTGGCCTTCCTTCCTTATAACTTCTTTATTCAAAAGACTGACTAATGAAACTAAATCAAAACACTGTTAACTAACTAGCCTCTTGAAAGACATCAGAGACACATACTTCCCACAGATTACAACCACACACAGATTTTGAAAACATGACCAATGACAAAAAACTCCCATATCTGCTGGGCGAAGTACAACAATGTGCAAACACAGCAGCAAGATTCGTGAGTTGCTGTGATAGGAGAAGGATATCAAACGGAACACAACCACCCTAAAGACTAATCATTGTGTATATTCCTGCACTATACCTGCATCCAGTGATCTTGGTACATAGAAGTTGATCTATTGAAGATTCTGACTTTCAAATGTACATAATTTTTGTTTTGATGTATGTATTGTGTAAACGTATGTTTTCTCATGACAATGAAGCCCTTTGAATTGAATTGAAATTGAAAGCTTGACAGGAAATGATGCCATCAGGAGGGCTAGCATCGTCCATTCATCCACCATCATATCATCATGTCAGGGTGTGAGATGTGGCACCCTGCCAGTAACAGGGGGAGTGCTTCGTTTGCACCCATTGTTTGGTGTGAGCAGGTCACTGAGGTCACTTAGGTCAGGGCATCTGTTCAGTGAGTCAGTGAGTGAGGGGCACACTTGTGGCTAGAGTTGTCCCACTCTGTACTGGGGCGACTGTGGCTCAGGAGGTCCAATGATCCACTCTGTACTGGGGCGACTGTGGCTCAGGAGGTCCAATGATCCATGGGTCGGCGGTTCGAATCCCGGCTCCTCCTCCTGTCTACATGTCGAAGTGTCCTCTTGGGCAAGACACTGAACCCCAAATTGCTCCCGATGTGCTGGTTGGTGCCTTGCATGGTTTCCGCCGCCATCAGTGTATGAATGGGTGAATGTTATGCACAATCTATGTAAAGCGCCTTGGATAAAGGCGCTATATAAATGCACCACTTACCATTTGTCCCGATACCATTTTTTTCAGACAGAGTACAAGTACTGACTTTTTAGTACTCGCCGATACCGAGTACCGATAGAGTACTTCATTTTTGTTGAGTAACCAGTTATTTGAGCCCCTTTTTCCTCATAGATGCAGATGGATCTCCGGTCTACACTAGTCAGTTGTCATTTATGCTTGTTGTAGATTGGCTGTTTTGGGGCGATGTGCTGCAGTGTTGAGTCAGACTTGCCCCCTTTGCATTGATCGTTCAGCCTATAGCAGGGGTGCCCACACTTTTTGACTTGAGAGCTACTTTCAAAATGACCAGCTCGGCAAGATCTACCCACCAAATCAATTATTATACCATTGCTTAAAATAGTTTAAATATGTACCTGAGGGGGCTTCGGAATAGTAGAGTTCGTGTTACATTCTGTACAGTATAAAACAAATGCACTTGGAATGGGAAATAGAGGGGGAGAAATGTTTTTTTAATCGTTTTTTTTCTTCAATATATTTAAATGAAATACTCTTGGCATGTCATGTGATCTATCTGCACAGCCTTTGTGATCTACTGGTAGATCGCGATCTACCTTTTGGGCACCCCTGGCCTATAGTGTCAATTGGACGTGTTGGACCTCGGGTCAAAGTATCCGGGCCGGTTCCGAGTACCTGAGGATGGTATCGGCTACTCTCTGTCTGTTCCTGAAACAATACCCGAGGCCAGTGTTGCCATATTTTGTGGGAGAAATCAAAAAAGCTATACGCACACCAAAGTCCTTGTAGCGGTGCCGGCACACGGGAGAAAACTGTAGAGGAAATCTTGAAAAAACAAGAAGGTGGCCGCACACGCCAATAGCCACAGGTTTGTCTTACCTGCTGTCCTAATAAAATATTGGCACCCTGGCTATTGGCGTGTGCGGCCACCTTCTTGTTTTTTCAAGATTTCCTCTACAGAAATCATGAGCAAGTTAGTGAGTGAGTGGCACACTTGTGGCATCTGTCTGTCTGCTCCTCCTGAACCAATAGGAGGTGTCAGGTTGACAGACACTTCTCTCTGGGAAACAAAGGGTCAAATTAACATCCCATTGTCCCCCCCCCCCCACACACACACACACACACACACACACACAGCAGCTGTGACAGACTGCATGGTGTAGTTTCATTTGAACTTCTCTAAACTCCTGTATTGGGGGGGGGGGGGGGGGGGGGGGGTGTTGTCTTGCGTTGACGTTGTCTTCTATAGTTCCTTCCACCCACAGCAGTCAGTTAGTTTCCCTGTTAATTGAAAGTCTGCAGAAAAGGCACAGTTTTAAGATGCCTCACTGACTAATACAGTCAGACAGTAATACTGTAACGAGAAGAAAGACAAAAGTGGAATGAAATATTTATATTACTACAGGTATTTCTGCTGACCAAACAATTGGTTGAAATCCAGCTGTGCTGAAATGAGCATGACATCACACCTAGCTGTTTAGTAGAAGATTTGAGAACAGATTAATCACGTTAGAAACATCATCAGTTGTGCTGATTAGTGATTAGACAGATCGAGTTTCGTCAGAGCATTAAGTAACATTATCGGCTTAGGAATGGAACGAAAACAAAACAATTTGGAGAATAAATTAAATGTCCCTCTTGTGTTAACTAGCTGATTGTCGCAACGCGACACATTGTGAGCTTGTAGATAGATTTTGTACACATTTTGAACTTGTGAAATGGCACATTCTGCACAATGAGTACTTTTACTTTTAGTACGTTAAGTACATTTTGATGCCGATACTTTTGTACTTTTACTCAAGTACATTTTCAATTCCATACTTTTACTTATAACGAAGTAGTTTTAAATTGCAGTATTGGTACTTTTACTTAAGTAAAACAATTGAGTACTTTTTCCACCCCTGACCTATAGAGCGTCGCCGTCCCGCCTCCTACCCTGGACCAGGAAATTAAACCCAATGCATTTTTCCCATAGACATTTCTTAAAGTATTTATTTAAAGACGGTTACGCCACGGACAAAGCCAACTCGAGTCGTGACAACTCATGACAACACAAACAATATTTTGGACCAAACAAATAATTACAAAGAAGAAAAACAACAAAAAAAGTGATTGTAACCTGCCGTTTTTTTCTTCTTTCTAATTATTTGTTTGGTCCAAAATATTGTTTGTGTTGTCATGAGTTGTCACGACTCGAGTTGGCTTTGTCCGCGGCGTAACCGTCTTTAAATAAATATACTAAATGTCTATGAGGAAAATGCATTGGGTTTCATTTCCTGGTCCAGGGTAGGAGGCGGGACTGCGACGCTCTATAGGCTACAGCATTGATAAATATTTCAATAAATATTATATAATATCATATATATCATGTATTCAGCTAATATTCATATATAATTTATTCAATATATACAGCATTTATTCTAAAATTTACAAGAAGTCAACACAATTAGAGAATGTAAGATAATCTGTATTTTGATGAACGTTTGCCTGTTGTCTCGTATCCAACGACAACAGGCAAACGTTCATCAAAATACAGATTATCTTACATTATAAGTAATACAGGTGTTTAACAATAATGAAACTCTTGAGAGCGTAAAATGAAACCAAATCCCGTGGTTTAATTTTATGTTCTCAACAGTTAAAGATCTAGAAGGGCCCAATCTTCCGCCGTAGTCTGAAACCCCACCTCTTCAGACTCCACCATGGCCCGTAGCACTTACCCTACCCCCTTAGATAGCACTTTATGTACTTGGATAGCATTTTATACAGACTTATAACAAGTTATGTATACTAGACAGCAATGTAATGCACAATCTCTGTAAAGGTGTGTGAATGGGTGAATGTAATGCACAATCTATGTAAAGCGCCTTGGATAAAGGCGCTAGACTTTCTACAGGTCAAAGTGCACTCCACTTTATATTAGTAATATTTATATTAGTTTATATTATTAAACATGCAGTTTTTCTCTGACCCTCCCATTAAAGGGACAATACAACACAAAATGATACTCATTCTCTATTTCATTGAGATCACACATTTAACAGATTCGATCTTCTTCATCTAGCCTTCATCAAGGGGTGGGCAACTGGCGGCCCGGGGGCCACATGCGGCCCCCACCTTCACTTAATGTGGCCCTCAGGTTAATGTCAGAATATATGATATATTGGTTATTGTTACAATTTCCACAACATGCAAACATGTTTATTTCTTTCGTAGCCAACTTTGTATTTATGTTTGAGGGGTGCTAGCCCCGGGCCCTCCTATGTCCAGCTGAGGGTCTGTGTGTAAACACAAACATTGAAGATACAAGTGAGGACCAGTGAGGACGCAAATTGTGATTGGCCAGAATGAGATGATTGATGTATGATGAGCGCCCCTCACTTCGCATGGGTGTGATTTGTAATCCATAAAACCAGAATTTGATTAATTAATGGTGTGACAATGCTTGTATATTGATTTGACAAGTAATAGGCTACTACTAGCTGTGTCATGAGGCTTCACTCAAATAGGCCATACTGTAATCTTTTAACATGCTCCAGTAAATGGCTAACATTATTTTAGATTTTATCCTATATATTATCCCAAATTGTGACACAACAAAACAGGCAATGTCCTACAGAACATAACAAACTTATTTACTGTCAAGAATATTTGATTCAAAGTTCTTCAAAAGAACATCACATGAGGTTTAAAGTAAGAAGACAGACATTCTTGTTTAAGGAATAGGCCTACTCTTTAAGTTACAAGTGACACCTTCAAGTCTTTGCTTGCCTGCCTATGGCAGTTCCCTCCCTGCAGCATTTGTACTGTTATTGATTCAACATATTTTGCAATTTCATAGCATTAAGTCTAATTTGTTACTTCCCTGCAATTCTGTTACTGCGGCTGTTTATTCCTTTGTGGGTTATTAAAAATCACACCCGTGTGAAGTGAGGGGTGCTCTTTATATTATATATAGCCTATACATCATCATACATCATCTCATGAACAACTGAATGTATGTGATTGGTTAGGCGATTTGCTCCTCTACATATGACCCTTCATTGTCAATGGCATTTAATGTTTGTGTTGCCACAATCTGCCGATTCTAGTTGTTTTTAGATTAATCGGAATCGGTCTGATTAATCGGTCTGTCTTTACAGATAAACAAGCCCAAAGTAACATCTTGAACAGATATACAAGCTCACAATATATTAAATATGACTTAAATCTGACTTGCCTAAGCCTGCAGTGCAGACACCCTGTTACATGTATTTTTCAGAATGGACAAAATAATTATAATTTTTCAATGCAGAATGAGATCATATCGACATCGGTAATATCGGTTATCGGCCATAACAGCAATTAATTATATCGGGTATCGATATCGGCCAAAATATCTCATGGGCACATCCCTAGTTGCCACATATTAAGTCATATTTGAGGCAAATATGAGTGGTGTGGGGACAAAAGCTGTCTATAGGAAGGGCTAGGATCTATTCCTCCCACCTTTACACCACTTAAGACAATAAGCCCTATTTTGTACTTACTTGCTGGTCAATGGTCATGCAAAAATAGTGCAAAATATACTCAAAATAGCCTACAATTTGTGAGCTTGTACATCTGCTATTTTCTCTTTTTGAAGGGTGCTAGTCCCTCCAGCGTCTGGCTTTCAGGAGAAAAAGGACCCCACTTGTGGACTATTAATGTTTGTTTGCTTTAAGCACCCTCACTTGACACTTGATTTTGTTTTCTCCCTCTCTCTCTTTGGACATTTCTGCCTATTACATTGGTTCACATCTCACATGTGCTGTCTTACAGGACCTGAAGGAAAAGAAAGCCAACCATCATGTTTTCCCTGTCAGAGCTGGCCTCTCTGAATGAACGTCAGAGCAGTTCCAAGCTGTTGAAGCCCTGGTGGGAGGTGTTCATGGACTATCTGGTGGTTCTGATGCTGATGGTGTCCGTTCTGTCTGGTACAGTTCTGCTGTCCAGGGACAGAGTGGTCTGTCTCCCCCTAATGGACCCTCCCACCACCCCCACTGCAGCCACAAACCACAGTTTGTCCACTGAGAAACAAACCCCAAACTCTAATCCATCTGCAAAGGTTTCCTCTCGTGAACCCCTCACGTCGGTAGCCACAGCCCACATCCTCCAGCCCAGGGTAGACGTACTCATCTAGTCTATCAACAGTACATATACATCAGCCAGGTACTGTATGTGTGTGTGTGTGTGTGTGTGTGTGTGTGTGTGTGTGTGTGTGTGTGTGTGTGTGTGTGTGTGTGTGTGTGTGTGTGTGTGTGTGTGTGTGTGTGTGTGTGTGTGTGTGTGTGTGTGTGTGCGTGCGTGCGTGCGTGCTTGGCTCAAGCATTCTGGGTGATCATCTTGTGGATAGAGAGGCCAGTGTTTTGGCTCTGATGCCGCTGGCATCAAAGTAGTGGTTGAACAATACAGAACAGGTTTCAACCACCTTCAAACTGGCATTCATATTTTGGGCATTCAGCTTGTAGTTTGGCAATTTTCGTGCAACACTGTACAACAAAGTATAAAATAGGGCTTAAGTGGTAAAGACCAGACCACAATTGATTGATTGATTGATTGTTTGTTTGTTTGTTTGTTTGTGTTTTAAACATCTGTCTCTCTAGGTGTGCTATCACGAGGCTTTGCCCTGGTACTCTCGTTCTTTCCCCTACATGGCCATGCTGCAGTCCCTGCTGCTTCTAGCCAGCGGCTCCTTCTGGTTCCACTTCCCTCTCACGTCTGCCCGCATCGAACACTTCCTGGCTATTTTAGCTAAGTGCTGTGAGTCTCCGTGGACGTCCCGCGCCCTGTCCCACGCTGCCCAGCAGGAGAACATGCATGCCAAGAAAGACGGAGAGGAAGAAGTAGAGGACAAGGCGGAGGAGATGGCGACACTTCAATCTGCACATCCTCCGACGCCATCGTCACCCTGGGTGCCACGTAACCGACAGTCCAGCTGGGACTCGGGCACTGACAGTCCTCTTTTAAAGAGATCAGCATCCACCACCGGCCCTCCTTCACCTTGCCCCTTAACGCTCTCTCGGAACCCGTCTCTGTCATCGGTGAACTCAGCCCCACAGGTCCCACACCTTAATCCATCCAAGTGCCTTCAATTGGCTCCCGGGGGCCCCAGGCGGGTTGTTAGCCTGGATAAGAGTGACGGAGAGCAGGCCAGGGCGCTGTTCGAGAGGGTTAGGAGGTTCCGCGCCCACTGTGAAAGCTCTGATGTCATTTACAAGGTGAGCGGTCACCCGGAGGTCATTCATAATCGTCTTTTATAAAAATGGGCTTGAAGCAAATGTTTTTTAGCAGCAGTCCCTAACTTCCATGCTCTACTCGGGACTCAGTCCCTAACGTCCATGCTCTACTCGGGACTCAGTCTCTAACTTCCATGCTCTACTCGGGACTCAGTCCCTAACTTCCATGCTCTACTCGGGACTCGGTCCCTAACTTCCATGCTCTACTCGGGACTCGAACCCGGGTTCCCTGTGCGAGCGCCAACATGTGTACCTGTTGAGCTAATATAGAAACCTTGTAATATAGAAACCTTGTAAGGGCAGATACATTAATATAGAAACCTTGTAATATAGAAACCTTGTAATATAGAAACCTTGTAAGGGCAGATACATTAATATAGAAACCTTGTAAGGGCAGATACATTAATATAGAAACCTTGTAAGGGCAGATACATTAATATAGAAACCTTGTAAGGGCAGATACATTAATATAGAAACCTTGTAAGGGCAGATACATTTATTAATATAGAAACCTTGTAAGGGCAGATACATTGACCTTTGACCTTGCAATGCAATACCACTTTTTATTGTCAATCAGCAGAGGATATAGATTTCTCAATAGAAGAGCAAGTACACCAACTACAACCACCGCAGTTGTATTAATACTGTATCAACATACTCTCCATCTGTACCCTACGGTTCAGACCAATTTGACCTTATAATGTCTGCAGAGGAGGAAATAGTTGATTATTTTCTTTCTGATGATTATCTGTCATTATTTTTCATTGCTGAAATTAAACACTCAATTCAGTTCAATTGTGTTTAATTTCAATTAATTAGGGGTTGCCAGTTTTGGCCGATCATATAGAGGGTGTATGCGTGTGACATCATCATCAAACCAGGAAGTTATGCTGTTGTACTGTAAGATTCATGCCATGTCATTCCAACAGGGAGCTTCATCTTTACCACTGCAGTGCAGCTGTGGAACCAGGTGGTGCCCTTAGATTCCTCCAGGAGCGCCTAGAGGTCCTCCATCTGACCTTCACCCAGGCCGCAGAGATCCCCGGCTGGGTCTACTCCCTCCGTGCATTACATGAGCTCCACCTGACTGGCCGCCTTGGCTACGAGGGTGGGGTGGGCCGTAGCTGGGCGCTGGGGAGCCTCCGCCACCTTCGCCACCTCCGTGTGCTGGTGCTTCGGGGAATGTTGCAGTGGGTCCCTGGAGAACTGTGTGAGGTGACAGGCAGCCTTGTGAGGTTGGAGATCCACAACGAGGGCACCAGGCTGCTGGTGTTGACGGGGTGAGACGCATGACCAGCCTGACAGAGCTGCAGCTACAGGGCTGCCAACTGGAGCGTCTTCCCTCTGCCCTGCTGGCTCTCACGAACCTACGCACGCTTGATCTGCAGCACAATAACTTGAGAACTCTGGAGGAGCTGCTGAGCCTGGCTCATCTCCGCCGCCTTTCATGCCTCAGGCTTGCCTACAACCATGTGCTGGCCCTGCCTGCCAGCGTTGGGGTACTGCGGTCCCTGGAATTCTTAGATCTGGCCGACAACCAGCTCCAGAACCTGCCCTCCGCTCTCTTCAGTCTCCACCACCTTCGCAGGCTCCTACTGGCCGGCAATCTGCTGCAAGTGCTGCCAGCCGAGGTGAAGGCATTGCAAATGCTCACAGAGCTGGACGTCAGCAGGAACAGGCTGGACAATCTTCCCCCAGAGCTCTTCAGGGGCTGCTTAGAGCTGCGCAGCCTGAATGTGGCACACAACTCCCTGGGATCTCTACCTCCCGGGATTGGTGCTTTGAGCCACCTGTCTCAGCTGGACCTACGTTGGATTGGTGCTTTGAGCCACCTGTCTCAGCTGGACCTACGTTGGATTGGTGCTTTGAGCCACCTGTCTCAGCTGGACCTACGTTGGATTGGTGCTTTGAGCCACCTGTCTCAGCTGGACCTACGTTGGATTGGTGCTTTGAGCCACCTGTCTCAGCTGGACCTACGTTGGATTGGTGCTTTGAGCCACCTGTCTCAGCTGGACCTACGTTGGATTGGTGCTTTGAGCCACCTGTCTCAGCTGGACCTACGTTGGATTGGTGCTTTGAGCCACCTGTCTCAGCTGGACCTACGTTGGATTGGTGCTTTGAGCCACCTGTCTCAGCTGGACCTACGTTGCAACAGCCTGGAGGAGCTACCAGCGGAGCTCAGCTGCTGTCCAGGCTTGCATGGAAGTGGCCTGTTGGTTGAAGACTGGCTGGTTCACTCTTTGCCACGCCAGGTGAGGGACTTCTTGACCCAGCCCAGCTCCCCTTCTGGTAAATCATCAGAAATACCCTCTCGTCCAGAGTCGGACAGTTTCCCTTACCTCTCTGCTGCACAGTGGTGCTTCGCGTCTGCCTTGGAATCCCGGATATAGAGCTATAAATGCTTACTGAAGAATCTTGTTCTATTGTCAGTAGGACATCTGACATATTTAATAACGCTGCCAATTAAGTTCTGTGTCACTGAGAGCTTGCTCTCAACGTTGCTGGAGTTCTCAGAAATCTCTTGTGGAGATTTGGATTAAAGATTCAAAGCAAAGATGCCCTTTTCACTTAGTGAAATTAGGTTAGTGTAATCTAATTTAACTAACTTAATGTTAACATAGCTGTATAAAAGCACTATTAGTATGATGATTTAATATAATACATTTTATATTTACTATATATTATATTAAGTATAATTCTTTAAGAAAGTAGAGCATATTATTAACTGTTTGTTTAGGCTTTTATTGACTTGCGGCTTGGAATTGAAATTGAAGCTGGCTTTAGTGAAGTTTTTGAAGCCTCACAACATCCCTGTGCTGTTAAAGTAATATGCTTATGTTAGCCTATGAAAAACAAACTTGAGTAAGCAGCCTGGACTACATTTGCTGGCACACTGCTGAGGAGTTAAAGAGAGCCTAAAGAGAGACCAGCACACTGCTGAGGAGTTAAAGAGAGCCTAAAGAGACTGCTGAGGAGTTAAAAAGAGCCTAAAGAGACTGCTGAGGAGTTAAAGAGAGCCTAAAGAGACTGCTGAGGAGTTAAAGAGAGCCTAAAGAGACTGCTGAGGAGTTAAAGAGAGCCTAAAGAGAGGCACACTGCTGAGGAGTTAAAGAGAGACCTTGATTCACACTGCTGAGGAGTTAAAGAGAGCCTAAAGAGAGACCTTGATTCACACTGCTGAGGAGTTAAAGAGAGCCTAAAGAGAGACCTGCTGGCACACTGCTGAGGAGTTAAAGAGAGCCTAAAGAGAGACCTTGATTCACTGCTGAGGAGTTAAAGAGAGCCTAAAGAGAGACCTGCTGGCACACTGCTGAGGAGTTAAAGAGAGCCTAAAGAGAGACCTGCTGGCACACTGCTGAGGAGTTAAAGAGAGCCTAAAGAGAGACCTTGATTCACTGCTGAGGAGTTAAAGAGAGCCTAAAGAGAGACCTGCTGGCACACTGCTGAGGAGTTAAAGAGAGCCTAAAGAGAGACCTGCTGGCACACTGCTGAGGAGTTAAAGAGAGCCTAAAGAGAGACCTTGATTCACTGCTGAGGAGTTAAAGAGAGCCTAAAGAGAGACCTTGATTCACTGCTGAGGAGTTAAAGAGAGCCTAAAGAGAGACCTTGATTCACTGCTGAGGAGTTAAAGAGAGCCTAAAGAGAGACCTTGATTCTCAGTCAGATACCAAAACAGGCTTTTGAAGAGGACTGTTTTCAGACTGCATGAATGGCGGTCCTCCTTCACTGGATTGAACATGAATGGCGGTCCTCCTTCACTGGGTTGAACATGAATGGCGGTCCTCCTTCACTGGATTGAACATGAATGGCGGTCCTCCTTCACTGGGTTGAACATGAATGGCGGTCCTCCTTCACTGGGTTGAACATGAATGGCGGTCCTCCTTCACTGGATTGAACATGAATGGCGGTCCTCCTTCACTGGATTGAACATGAATGGCGGTCCTCCTTCACTGGATTGAACTCATGAATGGCGGTCCTCCTTCACTGGGTTGAACATGAATGGCGGTCCTCCTTCACTGGATTGAACATGAATGGCGGTCCTCCTTCACTGGATTGAACATGAATGGCGGTCCTCCTTCACTGGATTGAACTCATGAATGGCGGTCCTCCTTCACTGGATTGAACATGAATGGCGGTCCTCCTTCACTGGATTGAACTATGAATGGCGGTCCTCCTTCACTGGATTGAACATGAATGGCGGCCCTCCTTCACTGGATTGAACATGAATGGCGGTCCTCCTTCACTGGGTTGAACTATGAATGGCGGTCCTCCTTCACTGGATTGAATGGCGGTCCTCCTTCACTGGATTGAATGGCGGTCCTCCTTCACTGGGTTGAACATGAATGGCGGTCCTCCTTCACTGGATTGAACTCATGAATGGCGGTCCTCCTTCACTGGGTTGAACATGAATGGCGGTCCTCCTTCACTGGGTTGAACATGAATGGCGGTCCTCCTTCACTGGATTGAACATGAATGGCGGTCCTCCTTCACTGGGTTGAACATGAATGGCGGTCCTCCTTCACTGGATTGAACTCATGAATGGCGGTCCTCCTTCACTGGGTTGAACATGAATGGCGGTCCTCCTTCACTGGATTGAACATGAATGGCGGTCCTCCTTCACTGGATTGAACATGAATGGCGGTCCTCCTTCACTGGATTGAACATGAATGGCGGTCCTCCTTCACTGGATTGAACTCATGAATGGCGGTCCTCCTTCACTGGATTGAACATGAATGGCGGTCCTCCTTCACTGGGTTGAACATGAATGGCGGTCCTCCTTCACTGGATTGAACATGAATGGCGGTCCTCCTTCACTGGGTTGAACTATGAATGGCGGTCCTCCTTCACTGGATTGAATGGCGGTCCTCCTTCACTGGATTGAACTCATGAATGGCGGTCCTCCTTCACTGGGTTGAACATGAATGGCGGTCCTCCTTCACTGGATTGAACATGAATGGCGGTCCTCCTTCACTGGGTTGAACATGAATGGCGGTCCTCCTTCACTGGATTGAACTCATGAATGGCGGTCCTCCTTCACTGGGTTGAACTCATGAATGGCGGTCCTCCTTCACTGGGTTGAACATGAATGGCGGTCCTCCTTCACTGGATTGAACATGAATGGCGGTCCTCCTTCACTGGATTGAACTCATGAATGGCGGTCCTCCTTCACTGGGTTGAACATGAATGGCGGTCCTCCTTCACTGGATTGAACATGAATGGCGGTCCTCCTTCACTGGGTTGAACATGAATGGCGGTCCTCCTGCACTGGATTGAACTTTGAGAAGCTGTGCTTTTATCTTAAATGCGGCAGCTCAGATATACAACATGGAACATGCTCATTGCTCAACCAGCTTCTTGTATTATCCAAATATTCATCATTTTAAAAGCATTTGCGATGGTCTCACTCCTTAATAATATGAGAGGCTATAGTATAGAGGAGAAGTATCATACTGCACATCTATTGTATATGTCTACACAGACTGCAGCTTAATGTTAAATGTCAAGCCCAAAGGAAGCTGGATATCAATTGTAATGGTTTGTTCCAAAAAAATAGTATATGAAAATAACATGCTTTTAATATGAAAAAGATCACACCCGTGTGAACTGAGTGGTGTAAGGTATTATATAGCCTGATCAGCTCTGATCTGACGTAATGTCTGACTAATGAAATCACACCCGGGTGAACTGGGTGACCGTAGCAACCATGCTCATTTTTTGAGCACAGACAGACAGACAGACACGTAAACTAACAAAGCCAGTCGTAGGAGTGGTTTACACCACTCAAAAATATGTCTTCGGAAGATTTCCTCCTACACTACAACAATTAAGATGGCTTATATATAATAAAGTTAATATTTCTTTGATGTCTGAAGATTTACTTTTTTTTAAGGATGGCTGTTGGTCAGTTGGATGATTGTCGTCTAAGATTTAACTCCCAAATAACATATCTCGAAACTTTCGCAGAAACTTGCCGAGCACACCCATTCCTTGGAGGAGGGGTCCACACTTCCTTTCAAAGTCTAATGCAGATTCGAAGCTCAGACCAGTCAATGGAATTAAGTTCCTAAAGCGTCTGATCAGCCACAAGCACCAGGCCTTTAACACCTGGCATATATGCATGAAGAGAGACAAAGGTGAAACCAGCTGTTCAATACCCGTTATACCCGTTGTCAGAGAGTACCCATTGTTTGTAACGGTCTGAATGTGTCCCTGAGAGCAATGATTACAATGCATGCAGAGTCAGACCATCCAGTGTTGATTTTGTCAACAAAGAATATGTTAATATAACGTTTTTCACTGAAGAAAAAACCAAGCTATGATGAGTTGATGACTAAAACTAAAACTATATTGACAATTTCGTCAATAATACAAACTATACTAAAATGTTAGGGGGAGACTAGTGGAGAAGAGATCCAGCAGAACTAAAAGACAATTCATTTTATGCTTGGTGAAAATAGGCGATCTACAAGCTCACAAGGAAATAGCAGATCTATAAGCTCACGTGTTGCGCTGCGAAGCGTTGTGAGCTTGTAGATCGGCTATTTTCAGCAATGCAACCAAGTTTAATCAGCCATTACGACGCCATCAAGGCCTGCCAAAATACATTTTAGTCAACTGTAGATTTAGTCGACTAAAATCGTATTATATTTAGTCGCCTAAAACTATACTAACACTAAAACATTTCAGATGACTAAAATATGACCAAAACTAAATTCAATTGTATTCAAAAGACTATGACTAAAACTAAATCAGAATTTACTGTCAAAATCAAGCTCAAGCTCATCACTCCCAGGCACATGAACTCATCCTGGTTAGGGTAGTAGTAACAAAATAAATAATTAAAATACTTATTTAGTACAATGATCTAAATTACAGCATTCAGTGATTTGGGTGATTTGGAAAATCGGTCCACCCCGGTAACAAGATGTGCACATGCACATGTGATATTTGATATAGCATATCACAAACAATTATATTGTTGATTTGATGGAAAATGAAAATTTCATGAATTAATAAATATCCCGCTTCTTCTTCCAACTGCGTCAACCTACAGAGATAGACAGGCTACTACGGTGTCCAATCACCATTGTCTCGCAAACAAGGAAGCTTAGAGAAGGAAAGGGATGGTCACAGTCAAATACACAGTCAAAGCAAAGCAACGTTCGGCCACCGCTGTCAATGGAACGGTCAATGGAACGGTCAATGGAGTCTATGGCAATTAATGATTACCGGAATATTGCCGTCCTTTGACCACTGATGTTGACAGTTTGACACATGGGACAGTTAATAAAATTAACAATTACTTTATCTAGGGTCCTCAAAACCTACTCTTGTTTGAGGCCTTTAACCAAGAACTGGAGAATCTGGACTGGAGTATTGGTCTGATGAGCTCAGGAGCCCACTAGTTGAAGAAGGATGGCTCAAAACCAAATTTACATCAGTACTAAACAACATATGGCTCCTCGGAGCCATGGATGAATTCGGATATACTGACTGCAATGAAAGCCAGAGAGAAAAAATGCTCTGAACTTCTAAAATGCAAGTCCAAGCTAGCCAAGCACTTCAACACTGCGACAGTGATCTCCAAACCCAACTGGGCATCCTAAAAACCCAACAAAACAAGCTAAGAAACATTGTAACTGCCATGCGACCAAATCCGCAAAAATAAACTTTAGTTTATCAATGATAATTAAAGCTGAGGAAAACAAAAACAATCCTCGGGAGCTCTGGAAGCTACTAAACAACCAGCTAGGCTGCGGTCAGAAACTAAAAACCAAAAAAACTAAAAACATAAGCCAACTACGTAAACATCTTCTTTACAAACATTGCAACAACGCTGGTTAACAAACTGCCCTCCCACTCTGGGCGCTTTGGCATTGTAGAGCATGGCTCTGGTGTAGAGCACATCAAAGCCTTCTACCAAAACCTAGGTATTTGTAAAGATGATTTTAAGATGACAATGGTACAACTGAGGAGGTACTTAAAAAAACTGAGTGCCCTTCGACCCCACAAGGCCACTGGCCATGACAATATTCCCTCCAAATTTCTCAGAGACTCGGCCATCTCTATAGCTCTAATCATCACCCACATTATAAACCTCTACATCAAACGACGGGGGACATGTCCCCCAAGATTTCAAACTGGCCAAATTAAGTAACCCCCCTGCACAAGAAAGGGAGAAAATTACCGCCCTATTTTAGTGTCATGGCGCAGCCCAGTCACGTGACCATATCCTTTCCTTCTCTAAGCTTTCTTGCTCGCAAACCGGTAGTGTCGACGGGCGCCTGTATCCACCAATCACAGTTAAGGCATTTCGCAGAGGCGGGACTTCCGTGTAATCGCATATACCGAGCTACAGTACGGCCTCCCATGCGGTTCAGGTTTGGAGCTTATTGCATACCCCTTTTTCCCCTCACTGTATATGTTTCTTTTCCCTTTTTACCTCCTTTATGATGAATTCCTGTTCTGTCTATAGAAGTGTCTATTTGTACGTCTCTAAATGTTTTGATGATTTGAACATGGTGGACCCTATTGGAAACAAGTGTAATGCTTAATTGGGTCGTCCACTCACAGTTAACAGCCTTTGTATTGAGTTTGTGCTTGAAATGTACTGTAATTCTGCAAACTGTTAATACATTCTTCAATCAATCAATCAAACAGGTTGATTTGAGCATCGTGAACTAAGGTAAGAACGATATATGTAAACCGTGTATTATTTTACTTGTATAAACTCAGCTTTAAAGATTCTACGCAGTTGGGGATTTCACGGTCAGCTAAATATGTGTAGTTTTCATATAAGTCTCCGTATTGCTACGATAAAAATAATTTCATTGTTTCCATTCGATTGCAGTTAGCTAAGGCGGTTAGCAAGTAGCTTTGCTACTAGCTAGCTGATGTGATCCAGTCCGTCCAGTGTGGTTGTATTTCTTTGTTACTCTGGTGAAAAAAACATTAAGTTAAAATAGTAATACTTTCCTATTTATTAAGGTAATAGGAGTGCGAACTAAGCCATTTTATGTGTAGCTCCCTAGCTACCTGCGCTAGCATTGTTATGCAACATACATAACCGATACTATACACTAGCTGTTAGCCAGTTAGCCTTAGTTACTATTCTATGCTATGTTATTTCGAGAACACCGTCGCATTTAAAGTAACTAATTGATTGATTGAATACTGCAAAGATAAGCACAGGAGAATACCGTTCAATACAAGTCTTTATTTTAGACTGTGGCTTGTTTCCATTGTGGTCCTTTGTACTCAATTCCAAATACACTATTACTGTATTATTATACTATTTTGCAAAGACTGTGCCAAAGCTATACAACAATAGAAGTATGCAACAAACCAAAGTACTACAGGATTTAAAAACACGAGTAGGACATACATTCTATCCATTATACCCCCCCCCCCCCCCGCCTTCCATTCTAGTCTTGTTAACGTGGTGTGGACTGTGGACCTTATAACCTATACACAGTATCACGATAGATACAAATCAAATCAGGTGGGTTTATTTATGGGCTCATATGTGCAAGCAGAAACTGTTGGAACAAGCCCAGCAACAAGTATGTTGTATTGCCAACAACTAATCCTTCCTAGCAGGCATGCAAAAGCAAGACCGTATCATTTGTAAAGCAAATGGCAATACTGGTGTGAATAGCATCCCGCTACCTGCGGTGAAAGTAATGCAAATTGTCACGTTGGCACTGGGCCTACCAAAGAGTGCTTAGATTCACAACTCAAGATTGCTTCATTATTCCAGACAGATACAATGGCTGAGAATGACGAGCACAATGACGAGCTTCTCGACTATGAAGAAGACGAGGAGCCTCAAGGACCCCCCGCAGAAAGCGCCACCCCGGCCGGCAAGAAAGAAGTGAAGGGTTCATACGTCTCCATCCACAGCTCTGGCTTCAGAGACTTCCTGCTTAAACCAGAGCTGCTCCGTGCCATCGTGGACTGTGGTTTTGAGCATCCTTCTGAAGGTGAGGCTGGTTTAATGGTCTGGGCGTCTACCAAGTCCATTGGTATTATTAGTGTATTATTTATTTTTGAGTGGTGTAAACCACTCCTACAACTGGCTTTTGTGTGCATAAAAAAATGACCATGGTTGCTATGTTCAAAATAATTTCTGACGTAATTAAATCACACCCGGGTGAACTGGATGACCGTAGCAACCGTGGTCATTTTCTCTGCACAAAAAAAGCCAGTTGTGAAATCACATCCAGGTGTGATTTCATTACGTCAGATCAGAGCTGATCAGGGTATATAATACCTTACCTTATTTCATTACGTCAGACATTACGTCAGACCACAGCTGATCATGCTATATAAAACCTTACACCACTCAGTTCACACGGGTGTGATTTTTTTTACTAAAAGTTGAGACGGTATATAACGACGGTATGAAAGGAACGGCCAAAGACAACTTGAGACACATGGCGTTAAGGAGAACTCCTAACACTATGGGCGTTAAGGAGAACTCCTAACACTATGGGCGTTAAGGAGAACTCCTAACACTATGGGCCAGACCTGACCTCCATGGCGTTAAGGAGAACTCCTAACACTATGGGCCAGACCTGACCTCCATGGCTTGGACTCAGGAGACACATGGCGTTAAGGAGAACTCCTAACACTATGGGCCAGACCTGACCTCCATGGCTTGGACTCAGGAGACACATGGCGTTAAGGAGAACTCCTAACACTATGGGCCAGACCTGACCTCCATGGCTTGGACTCAGGAGACACATGGCGTTAAGGATAACTCCTAACACTATGGGCCAGACCTGACCTCCATGGCTTGGACTCAGGAGACACATGGCGTTAAGGAGAACTCCTAACACTATGGGCCAGACCTGACCTCCATGGCTTGGACTCAGGAGACACATGGCGTTAAGGAGAACTCCTAACACTATGGGCCAGACCTGACCTCCATGGCTTGGACTCAGGAGACACATGGCGTTAAGGAGAACTCCTAACACTATGGGCCAGACCTGACCTCCATGGCTTGGACTCAGGAGACACATGGCGTTAAGGAGAACTCCTAACACTATGGGCCAGACCTGACCTCCATGGCTTGGACTCAGGAGACACATGGCGTTAAGGAGAACTCCTAACACTATGGGCCAGACCTGACCTCCATGGCTTGGACTCAGGAGACACATGGCGTTAAGGAGAACTCCTAACACTATGGGCCAGACCTGACCTCCATGGCTTGGACTCAGGAGACACATGGCGTTAAGGAGAACTCCTAACACTATGGGCCAGACCTGACCTCCATGGCTTGGACTCAGGAGACACATGGCGTTAAGGAGAACTCCTAACACTATGGGCCAGACCTGACCTCCATGGCTTGGACTCAGGAGACACATGGCGTTAAGGAGAACTCCTAACACTATGGGCCAGTCCTGACCTCCATGGCTTGGACTCAGGAGACACATGGCGTTAAGGAGAACTCCTAACACTATGGGCCAGACCTGACCTCCATGGCTTGGACTCAGGAGACACATGGCGTTAAGGAGAACTCCTAACACTATGGGCCAGACCTGACCTCCATGGCTTGGACTCAGGAGACACATGGCGTTAAGGAGAACTCCTAACACTATGGGCCAGACCTGACCTCCATGGCTTGGACTCAGGAGACACATGGCGTTAAGGAGAACTCCTAACACTATGGGCCAGACCTGACCTCGATGGCTTGGACTCAGGAGACACATGGCGTTAAGGAGAACTCCTAACACTATGGGCCAGACCTGACCTCCATGGCTTGGACTCAGGAGACACACCAGCTTAGATGCTCCCATATATTTATTCAAGAATGCAGACGCACAACGTTTCAACATACTGGAGCTATACCTGACAAAGATCTCCAGCAGGTCGAAAAGTTGTCTCCCTTGAATAAATATACATTGGGAGCATCTAAGACGGTGTGCAAACATTTCCTCTATGTACTACTTTTGTGCTCCATTGAAACGGTTGCTGACCTCAATGGTTGTTCATTTATGCAAGCTGAGGTTATTTGGAGGGTCTTTTAATGCATATGCACCTATAGGGGGAAAATGCCACAAAATGAACAGCCTCTTCCGTAGACAGAAATGTCTACTGTCCTGTTCATATTAGACTTGTGACTAAATTATCGGATTGTGCTGTAAAATTAGTTTGTGTGAATAATCATTCAAATTGTGCTGACATAAACTGTCCTGTGCTACAGCACTGAATGCGATTTGGATGTGTAGATGGTTAAATTAAATGAAGTAACCTGTTTTCTTTGCCATTGTGTCACAGTCCAGCATGAATGCATCCCTCAGGCCATTCTGGGCATGGACATCCTATGCCAGGCCAAGTCTGGTATGGGCAAGACAGCTGTGTTTGTGCTGGCCACACTGCAGCAGATTGAGCCAGTTGACGGACAGGTCAGTACCTATGTTTAAAAGGCTGAATGTCTGTTTGTTTTGAATGTCTGAATGTCTCTTTATTATTTAACCACTTGAGCCTTAGCATCCCTAGTCTGGGGGACACATTTGCCAAAAGTAGCTGACTTAGCTGATGATCCTAAATACATTTTTATATGCATTTTATGTATTACCTTGTGTTTACCATGCTTACTGTAAATCGCTCTGGATTGAGAGCAGCTGCTAACTTGTATAATCAGTGTGTTGCATTGTGAGCTTGTAGACAGATTTGGTATGGGGTGTATAGTAATGTTGTTTTGAAGATGCGCACTAGTAGTGTGCAACACGCAAGTAGGCACTCGACAGAGTGCAGTTCTAGTTTGTAGCTATTTCATTTATCCAACAAAAACAAATTCCATTGGGCTCCTTTAAACTAAAGGCCTGTCAGTGTAATTTAGACATTAAAGGACCACTTTTCAACCGATCTTCATATAATAGGTCCTCACTAATAATCATGAAAAAATGGCACAATTATTTTCTACTCGGTCTGTGTCTCATAGGAGGGCTGTGGGCAGTTCAGAAACCAGTCTGTGTCTCATAGGAGGGCTGTGGGCAGTTCAGAAACCAGTCTGTGTCTCATAGGAGGGCTGTGGGCAGTTCAGAAACCAGTCTGTGTCTCATAGGAGGGCTGTGGGCGGTTCAGAAACCAGTCTGTGTCTCATAGGAACTCTCGAACGTGCTGTCTTTAAACAACTGTCCTCCTATCTCCACCAGAACAACCTCCTGGACTCCAACCAGTCTGGGTTCAAAGTGGGTCACTCGACAGAGACTGCCCTGCTGGCAGTGACGGAGTCGCTCCATGCCGCTAGAGCGAACTCTCTCTCCTCCGTCCTGATACTCCTGGACCTGTCTGCAGCGTTCGACACGGTGAACCATCAGATCCTCCTCTCCACCCTCGAGGGGATGGGTGTCTCAGGCTCTGCACTCTCCCTGTTTGCATCCTACCTGACGGGTCGCTCCTACCAGGTGATGCTGAGAGGGTCTGTGTCAGAACCACACAGGCTCACAACTGGGGTTCCCCAAGGCTCGGTTCTGGGTCCTCTTCTTTTCTCTCTCTACACTACATCTCTGGGTGCTGTCATCCACTCCCATGGCTTTTCCTACCACTGCTATGCCGATGACACCCAGCTGATCCTCTCATTCCCCCCCTCTGATACCCAAGTGGAGGCACGCATTGCTGCTTGTCTGGCTGACATCTCGGAGTGGATGTCGACAAACCACCTGAAGCTCAACCTGGACAAGACCGAGCTGATGTTCCTCCCGGGGAAGGGCTGTCCGCACCGAGACATGGCCATCACCATTGATAATGCTGTGGTGACCTCAACTCGGACTGCGAAGAATCTGGGTGTGACCCTGGACGATCAACTGACGTTCTCGGCAAACATCGCATCAGTGACAAGGTCCTGCAGATTCCTCCTCTACAACATCAGGAGGATTCGCCCCTTCCTCACGGAGAAGGCAGCCCAGGTGCTCATCCAGGCTCTCGTCATCTCCCGCCTGGACTACTGCAACTCCCTCCTTGCTGGTGCTCCGGCATCTGCCATCAGACCTCTGGAGCTTGTTCAGAAAGCTGCGGCTCGTCTGGTGTTCAACCGCCCCAAGTTCTCCCACACAACCATCCTTCTCCATTCTCTACACTGGCTCCCCGTAGCGGCTCGCATCCAGTTCAAAACCCTGGTGTTAGCCTATAGGGCAGTGAAAGGAACAGCTCCTTCCTACCTCCGGGCTATGGTCGATGCCTACACCCCTGCCCGACCACTTCGGTCTGCCACCTCGGGGCGAATGATTGCCTCGTCACTCAAGGGTCCTTCTGGCCGATCCACACGGTCACGACTCTTTTCTGTTCTGGCCCCACAGTGGTGGAATGAACTTCCCACTGATGTTAGGACAGCAGAGTCACTGCCCATATTTCGCCGCAGGTTGAAAACCCACCTCTTCAGGAAACACTACCCTTCCTCTCTGCCTGACCTACTTGTTGTTAACTAGTTGTACGAACGCTTGTTTTCTATTGTTGTATTGTTTATTGGATCTTGTTTAGTCGATACACTTAATTGTTTTAGCTCATGCTCATTTGATTTAGCTATTTTGTCTCATCTGTTTAAGGAAATAGGTAGCTGATATATTGCACTTTTACCTTAGCGCTAGGTATACTCTTGGTTGCTTGTTTTTGCAGAAAATGCACTAAAGACTTCTGGTGATTAGTAGTTTTTGTTCCCTACCTATGTTGAATACACTTATTGTAAGTCGCTTTGGATAAAAGCGTCTGCTAAATGACTGTAATGTAATGTAATGTAATAGGAGGGCTGTGGGCAGTTCAGAAACCAGTCTGTCTCATAGGAGGGCTGTGGGCAGTTCAGAAACCAGTCTGTGTCTCATAGGAGGGCTGTGGGCGGTTCAGAAACCAGTCTGTGTCTCATAGGAGGGCTGTGGACAGTTTAGAAACCAGTCTGTGTCTCATAGGAGGGCTGTGGACAGTTTAGAAACCAGTCTGTGTCTCATAGGAGGGCTGTGGGCAGTTCAGAAACCAGTCTGTGTCTCGGGCTGTGGGCAGTTCAGAAACCAGTCTGTGTCTCGGGCTGTGGACAGTTCAGAAACCAGTCTGTGTCTCATAGGAGGGCTGTGGGCAGTTCAGAAACCAGTCTGTGTCTCATAGGAGGGCTGTGGACAGTTTAGAAACCAGTCTCTGTCTCATAGGAGGGCTGTGGACAGTTTAGAAACCAGTCTGTGTCTCATAGGAGGGCTGTGGGCAGTTCAGAAACCAGTCTGTGTCTCGGGCTGTGGGCAGTTCAGAAACCAGTCTGTCTCATAGGAGGGCTGTGGGCAGTTCAGAAACCAGTCTGTGTCTCATAGGAGGGCTGTGGGCAGTTCAGAAACCAGTCTGTGTCTCATAGGAGGGCTGTGGGCAGTTCAGAAACCAGTCTGTGTCTCATAGGAGGGCTGTGGGCGGTTCAGAAACCAGTCTGTGTCTCATAGGAGGGCTGTGGGCAGTTCAGAAACCAGTCTGTGTCTGGGCTGTGGGCAGTTCAGAAACCAGTCTGTGTCTCATAGGAGGGCTGTGGGCGGTTCAGAAACCAGTCTGTGTCTCATAGGAGGGCTGTGGGCGGTTCAGAAACCAGTCTGTGTCTCATAGGAGGGCTGTGGGCAGTTCAGAAACCAGTCTGTGTCGAGGGCTGTGGGCAGTTCAGAAACCAGTCTGTGTCTCATAGGAGGGCTGTGGGCAGTTCGGAAACCAGTCTGTGTCTCATATGAGGGCTGTGGGCGGTTCAGAAACCAGTCTGTGTCTCATAGGAGGGCTGTGGGCAGTTCAGAAACCAGTCTGTGTCTCGTAGGAGGGCTGTGGGCAGTTCAGAAACCGTCCACCATGCAGTGACATCATCGATGGGGAATACAAGCTAATAAAAACTTCAGGCTTTCTAGTCCTAAAAAGTTGCAATACGAAAATGGAAGCCATCGTTCTCACGATAATGAAAATCTAAACATTTTTGTAAAAAAAATCTTGTTTAAAAAAAAATCTGCCTAATGATGATGTCACTGGAAGACAGTTTCTGAACTGCCCACAGCCCTCCTATGAGACACAGACTGAGTAGAAACAAATGGTGCCATTTCATCATGATTATTAGTGAGGACCTATTATATGAAGATAGTTTGAAAAGTGGTGAAGTGGTCCTTTAAGCTAAAGGCCTGTCACTACTGTAGACAGGAACATGTATTGTACAGTAACTCAACTGGCCCAGATTTAATCCACAGAACATAATGGTGTCTTTAATAAGTGCCTTGCAGCAAAAACCTGTTTTTATTCATTTTAGAAAATTGCTCTTAAAGTCTGGTGTCTGTGGTGATGTGAGGAAGGTCCTTAACAGAAGGTCCTTACAGGTCACAGTACTGACCTAATTAAGTCCTTCTTATTCTACTTACAATGAATAAGGCATGCTGTAAAACAGTGGTTTTCAACAGGGAGCTTATTTTGAAAGGAGTGGAAAATGAAAGGAAAATATATAAACATAATTTTATAAAGGTTTTTCCTTTCAATTAAAATTCAATCAATATGATTATTGTGCCAATTTAACCACTTTCAACCTGGTTTTGCCATTATTACAATTCCCATAATTTTCCATTTTTGAAAAACTAGCCGATCAGACAAACTCATGATGACACATTAACACTACACATCTCTTCTGGCGGTCCCTTCTGGCCGTCCCTGGTAGTACAACACAGTGGACATCTGGAGAAGTTCTCTTCTGGCGGTCCCTTCTGGCGGTCCCTGGTAGTACAACACAGTGGACATCTGGAGAAGTTCTCTTCTGGCGGTCCCTTCTGGCCGTCCCTGGTAGTACAACACAGTGGACATCTGGAGAAGTTCCGGAGGGACCGAAATGTTGCCTTTATTAAATTAAAGATAAACTCATGTACCGAGCAGATAATCAGTGTGTGGGCGTATCTTATTCCTTATCATCAGATCTGCTATTTTTGAAACATCGTGAAAACGTGTGTAAATCATTGAATATAATATGTACTCTTTCACAGCGAACATTGTTAACTCCTATCTTTGCTACTGTTTTGGTATGCGGTCAGGTTTAGGCCTGGCTCAGGGAGGAGGACGCCCCCTAGTGGTCAGGTTGAGGCCTGGCTCAGGGAGGAGGACGCCCCCTAGTGGTCAGGTTGAGGCCTGGCCCAGGGAGGAGGACGCCCCCTAGTGGTCAGGTTGAGGCCTGGCCCAGGGAGGAGGACGCCCCCTAGTGGTCAGGTTGAGGCCTGGCCCAGGGAGGAGGACGCCCCCTAGTGGTCAGGTTTAGGCCTGGCCCAGGGAGGAGGACGCCCCCTAGTGGTCAGGTTGAGGCCTGGCCCAGGGAGGAGGACGCCCCCTAGTGGTCAGGTTTAGGCCTGGCTCAGGGAGGAGGACGCCCCCTAGTGGTCAGGTTGAGGCCTGGCCCAGGGAGGAGGACGCCCCCTAGTGGTCAGGTTGAGGCCTGGCCCAGGGAGGAGGACGCCCCCTAGTGGTCAGGTTGAGGCCTGGCTCAGGGAGGAGGACGCCCCCTAGTGGTCAGGTTGAGGCCTGGCCCAGGGAGGAGGACGCCCCCTATTGGTCAGGTTGAGGCCTGGCCCAGGGAGGAGGACGCCCCCTAGTGGTCAGGTTGAGGCCTGGCCCAGGGAGGAGGACGCCCCCTAGTGGTCAGGTTGAGGCCTGGCCCAGGGAGGAGGACGCCCCCTAGTGGTCAGGTTGAGACCTGGCCCAGGGAGGAGGACGCCCCCTAGTGGTCAGGTTGAGACCTGGCCCAGGGAGGAGGACGCCCCCTAGTGGTCAGGTTGAGGCCTGGCCCAGGGAGGAGGACGCCCCCTAGTGGTCAGGTTGAGGCCTGGCCCAGGGAGGAGGACGCCCCCTAGTGGTCAGGTTGAGGCCTGGCCCAGGGAGGAGGACGCCCCCTAGTGGTCAGGTTTAGGCCTGGCTCAGGGAGGAGGACGCCCCCTAGTGGTCAGGTTGAGACCTGGCCCAGGGAGGAGGACGCCCCCTAGTGGTCAGGTTGAGGCCTGGCCCAGGGAGGAGGACGCCCCCTAGTGGTCAGGTTGAGGCCTGGCCCAGGGAGGAGGACGCCCCCTAGTGGTCAGGTTGAGGCCTGGCCCAGGGAGGAGGACGCCCCCTAGTGGTCAGGTTGAGGCCTGGCCCAGGGAGGAGGACGCCCCCTAGTGGTCAGGTTGAGGCCTGGCCCAGGGAGGAGGACGCCCCCTAGTGGTCAGGTTGAGGCCTGGCCCAGGGAGGAGGACGCCCCCTAGTGGTCAGGTTGAGGCCTGGCCCAGGGAGGAGGACGCCCCTGCCATGCATAGTCCACCATTGACACTGGACAGAGTTTAATGTTTGTTTTGTCTGTCACTGAGCAAATCGGCATATGATGTTATGATGTCGATTGACGTTATTGATGATGATATCGCGATGATGTAAGATGATAAGGGTTGGTAAAGCGCCCCTCACTTCACAGGGGTGTGAAGAAATCATGATTTATGTTTTTACACAGAACACACGCATAATTATGACAGAACTGCGACATTTACCTGCATTTCAGCAGGATTTACAGCAAGCAATTGCAAAAATATAATAAACAGCCAAATAAATTAGAAAAATTAAGAAGAAAAAAATAAATATATTGTATATCATGGGTATAAATAAAATCACACCCGTGTGAACTGAGTGGTGTAAGGTCTTATATAGACTGATCAGCTGTGGTCTGACGTAATGTCTGACGTAATGAAATCACACCCGTGTGAACTGGGTGACCATAGCAATCATGCTCATTTTTTGGTACGAACAGACAGACAGACAAACTAACAAAGCCAGTTGTAGGAGTGGTTTACACCACTCAATAATGTCCCAGCCAGGTAAGGCCTAACACTTATAACACATACTTAAAGGTTATGATGCTATTTTATGAATGAGGGGGCCCCATTTAGAGAAATCAAAGTAGATAACATAATAACATATGTAATCTACCACAATGTATCTAAATAGATCCCCTCATTGCTGTAATGTGGATATTAGAACATATTCTAATGTTGTTTTGCACTTGTTTATGGAGACCTCCCTCTGGAAGCCTTAAATAAACTGAGGGTTTAAACACTTGATGGTTTATACTTTATAGGACTCTGGGGGTTATTTTATTGACTGAATAAGCCCATTGTCTGAAAAGTTAACTGTGCCCCTTTTGGAGGCCCCTGAAAACTGTCATGATTTAGAGGACATTTTGTAGAATCCCCAACCTAACCTGAGTCGGATGGTCTGGGTGCATTCAGGGAGTACTGTGTGTGTGTGTGTGTTCAGGGAGTACTGTGTGTGTGTGTGTGTGTGTGTGTGTGTGTGTGTGTGTGTGTGTGTGTGTGTGTGTGTGTGTGTGTGTGTGTGTGTGTGTGTGTGTGTGTGTGTGTGTGTGTGCGCGTGTGCGCGCGCGTGCGCGCGCGTGCGTGTGCGCGCGTGCGTGTGCGTGCTTAACATTACAAAAGGGTGACTGTCGTCTCCTTCCAGCTGAAGTGCATTTACATTAACGTGTATTGTCTCCTAGGTGTCGCCTGGAACTCTGAACAACACGTAAACGCCCAGCCAGCCGTGTGTGTGTGTGTGTGTGTGTGTGTGTGTGTGTGTGTGTGTGCGTGCGTGCGTGCGTGCGTGCGTGCGTGCGTGCGTGCGTGCGTGCGTGCGTGCACTACCCAGAAGTAGTTGTATCTCAATTCAATTCAATTCAAAGGAGCTTTAGTGGCATGAGAAAGCATACGTTGATATTGCCAAAGCAAGTGTCAGTATACAGTTGGAGGTACAGTATTGTGTAAACAGATATATATATACATGTTATAACAGGGTATAAAGCTTTTTTTAAACAAATAGCAGCAATTCTTTGCAGTCACTTTGGGACAAATAGCAGCATTTGTTTTCTCAAGACTATTTAAATATTATACAGAAAAACTCAGACTGAAGGTCCTCACACACCGAGCGTGTTCTTCTGATTTTTAGCAGTGTTTCTCCATCGGTTTTCTGAAATACGCGTCCAGTGTACAACCACCTTTAAGGTGTGTTTAAAGGCAGCAGCTCTGTTGACATGTGGTCTACTGGGTACAGACAGTAGTTAGTGACAGCGGTGGCCGAACGGCACGTTAAAATTACCACCGCTGAAGTGCCCTTGAGCAAGGCATTGAACCCCTACCATGAAATGTTCTATGAGCAGGGTGTGGCTGTAAACAAGCATCTCGAGCTTAGTCCACTTCCCTGGGTAAACAAAGAACTTTGCTTTAGTTCTTAGGGTGGTTGTATTCCATCGGATAACCTCCTTTTGTCGCAACTGCTGTGTTTGCACATTGTTGTATTTCACCCAATAGGCATGGGAGTTATTTTTGTTTGTTTTTTTAGTCGTTGACTCGTTGGTCAAAACACCAAGCTGCACATCAGGAGCAATTAGGGGTTCAGTGTCTTGCTCAAGGACACTTCCACACTAACTCTGGGGGAGCCCACAGGGTTCGAACCGGCAACCTTAGAGTCTGTCTTAATTCACTTTCTGAGCTGTCTGTCTGTCTGTCTGTCTGTCTGTCTGTCTGTCTGTCTGTCTGTCTGTCTGTCTGTCTGTCTGTCTGCCTGCCTGCCTGCCTGCCTGCCTGCCTGCCTGCCTGCCTGTCTGTCTGTCTGTCTGTCTGTCTGTCTATCTGTGGCCTTCCTTCCTTATAACTTCTTTATTCAAAACACTGGTAACTAACTAGCCTCTTGAAAGACATCAGAGACACATACTTCCCACAGATTACAACCACACACAGATTTTGAAAACATGACCAATGACAAAAAACTCCCATATCTGCTGGGCAAAGTACAACAATGTGCAAACACAGCAGCAAGATTTGTGAGTTGCTGTGATAGGAGAAGGATATCAAACGGAACACAACCACCCTAAAGACTAATCATTGTGTATATTCCTGCACTATAGAGCGTCGCAGTCCCGCCTCCTACCCTGGACCAGGAAATGAAATCCAATGCATTATTCTCATAGACATTTCTTAAAGTATTTATTTAAAGACGGTTACGCCACGGACAAAGCCAACTGGAGTCGTGACAACTCATGACAACACAAACAATATTTTGGACCAAACAAATAATTAGAAAGAAGAAAAAAACGGCAGGTTACAACACTTTTTTTGTTGTTTTTCTTCTTTGTAAAATATTGTTTGTGTTGTCATGAGTTGTCACGACTCGAGTTGGCTTTGTCCGCGGCGTAACCGTCTTTAAATAAATACTTTAAGAAATGTCTATGAGAATAATGCATTGGGTTTCATTTCCTGGTCCAGGGTAGGAGGCGGGACTGCGACGCTCTATACCTGCATCCAGTGATCTTGGTACATAGAAGTTGATCTATTGAAGATTCTGACTTTCAAATGTACATAATTTTTGTTTTGATGTATGTATTGTTGCATTGTGTTTTCTGCTTTGGCAATGTAAACGTATGTTTTCTCATGACAATGAAGCCCTTTGAATTGAATTGAAATTGAAAGCTTGACAGGAAATGATGCCATCAGGAGGGCTAGCATCGTCCATTCATCCACCATCATATCATCATGTCAGGGTGTGAGATGTGGCACCCTGCCAGTAACAGGGGGAGTGCTTCGTTTGCACCCATTGTTTGGTGTGAGCAGGTCACTGAGATTCAAGATTCAAGATTCAAGAATTTATTTGCCATGTCAACAAGTTGATAGGAATTTGTCTTGGTTCACACTCAACATATACAGACAACCATAGATACAAAAACAAAAAAGACAATACAATACAAAAACCAGCAGCATAGGGAATTACATTGTTTTTAAAGTGCACTATGCATATTGCTACATATACATACATCTAGTTCAGATGTCTAATGGCTACGAGGTAAGTGCTATCTCTGAAGCGAGATGTTGAGCTCTTGATGCTTCTATATCTCCTGCCTGATGGGAGGAGATTGAAGAGGTAATGTGCAGGGTGAGAGTTGTCTGCAATGATTTTTTTTGCCTTCCTAATTATTCTGGTGGAATAGAGTGAGGAAAGTGTAGGGAGGCTACATCCAATGGTTTTTGATGCGCGACGTACTACTCTTTCCAGCTTCGATTTGTCTTGAGAGGTTGTGTGACCAAACCAGACAAGCATGGAGAAGGTAAGAACACTTTCAATAGTGGCCCTATAGAAGTGAGTCATGGCTGTTTGGCTGACTTTAAACTTCTTAAGCTGCCGCAGAAAATAGAGACGCTGGTGTGATTTGCTTATTATGAGACTGGTGTTGAGATCCCATGATAAGGATTCATGGATGGTGGTCCCTAGGAACCGGAAGGAGGAGACTCTTTCTACCTCTTCCCCATTGATGAAGAGGGGGGGGAGGGGACTCGAGATTTTCTTCCTAAAGTCTATGAACATCTCTTTGGTTTTAGAGATGTTTAGAATCAAGTTGTAACTCTCACACCATCTCACCAGCTCCTCTACTGCTCTGCGGTAGTCGGATTCATCCTCGTTGGTAATAAGACCTACTAAAGATGTGTCATCAGCAAATTTATACATCATAACTGTACTAAAGTGAGATTGACAGAAATGAGTATATAATGAGTATAATAGTGGAGAAAGGACACAACCCTGGGGGGCCCCAGTGTTTAGGAGCCTAGACAGCGAGACAAGATCACTTAGGTCAGGGCATCTGTTCAGTGAGTCAGTGAGTGAGGGGCACACTTGTGGCTAGAGTTGTCCCACTCTGTACTGGGGCGACTGTGGCTCAGGAGGTCCAATGATCCACTCTGTACTGGGGCGACTGTGGCTCAGGAGGTCCAATGATCCATGGGTCGGCGGTTCGAATCCCGGCTCCTCCTCCTGTCTACATGTCGAAGTGTCCTCTTGGGCAAGACACTGAACCCCAAATTGCTCCCGATGTGCTGGTTGGTGCCTTGCATGGTTTCCGCCGCCATCAGTGTATGAATGGGTGAATGTAATGCACAATCTATGTAAAGCGCCTTGGATAAAGGCGCTATATAAATGCACCACTTACCATTTGTCCCGATACCATTTTTTTCAGACAGAGTACAAGTACTTACTTTTTAGTACTCGCCGATACCGAGTACCGATAGAGTACTTCATTTTTGTTGAGTAACCAGTTATTTGAGCCCCTTTTTCCTCATAGATGCAGATGGATCTCCGGTCTACACTAGTCAGTTGTCATTTATGCTTGTTGTAGATTGGCTGTTTTGGGGCGATTTGCTGCAGTGTTGAGTCAGACTTGCCCCCTTTGCATTGATCGTTCAGCCTATAGTGTCAATTGGACGTGTTGGACCTCGGGTCAAAGTATCCGGGCCGGTTCCGAGTACCTGAGGATGGTATCGGCTACTCTCTGTCTGTTCCTGAAACAATACCCAAGGCCAGTGTTGCCATATTTTGTGGGAGAAATCATGAGCACAAAAAAGCTATACGCACACCAAAGTCCTTGTAGCGGTGCCGGCACACGGGAGAAAACTGTAGAGGAAATCTTGAAAAAACAAGAAGGTGGCCGCACACGCCAATAGCCACAGGTTTGTCTTACCTGCTGTCCTAATAAAATATTGGCACCCTGGCTATTGGCGTGTGCGGCCACCTTCTTGTTTTTTCAAGATTTCCTCTACAGAAATCATGAGCAACCAGGTCTATGAAAAGCAACTGCACTATAGGCTATTGAAAATATCAGATTTATAAGCTCACAACAAGCTTGTAGGTCTGCTATTTCTGAAAAATCGAAGAACCACTGAGATAGAAACATAGCTTTTTCATTAAACTGTCAGGATGTAGAAGACATTTTTAGAATCTGATCTCAGGTCAAAATACATGAATGTGGAGGTCCTTGACATGGAAGATGTGTGAGAATCACTGGAAATCAGTAGGAAAACAAGCCCAAAAAATAAGCCACTACACTTTAGGAAACAAGCCCCAAACAAAAAACAATATTTATAAGCAACTGCAGAAAAACAAGCCCAAAGTCGCTTATAATAATAATACTAATTGAACAAGGTGGACCCTCTTGTAAACAAGTCTAGTGCTTTATTGGGTCGTCCACTCACAGTTAATTGATTGATTGATTGAAATATGTATTAACAGTTTGCAGAATTACAGTACATTTCAAGCACAACTCAATACAAAGGCTGTTAACTGTGAGTGGACGACACCATAAAGCATTACACTTGTTTACAAGAGGGTCCACCTTGTTCAATTCATTACAACATTTACTCACGTACAAATAGACACTTCTATAAAACCAAAGAACAGAACAGGAATTCATCATAAAGGAGGTAAAAAGGGAAAGAAACCGTTTTTAGTATTGAGTTTGTGCTTGAAATGTTCTGTAATTCTGCAAACTGTTAATACATACTTCAATCAATCAGACATGGCAGTACTGTCAGTGAGGGAGGGGGGGGGGGGGGGGAGGGAGTGAGGGGGGGGGGGGGTGAGGGGGGGTAGTTAGTGAGTGAGTGGCACACTTGTGGCATCTGTCTGTCTGCTCCTCCTGAACCAATAGGAGGTGTCAGGTTGACAGACACTTCTCTCTGGGAAACAAAGGGTCAAATTAACATCCCATTGTCCCCCCCCACACACACACACACACACACACACACACACACACACAGCAGCTGTGACAGACTGCATGGTGTAGTTTCATTTGAACTTCTCTAAACTCCTGTATTGGGGGGGGGGGGGGGGGGGGGGTGTTGTCTTGCGTTGACGTTGTCTTCTATAGTTCCTTCCACCCACAGCAGTCAGTTAGTTTCCCTGTTAATTGAAAGTCTGCAGAAAAGGCACAGTTTTAAGATGCCTCACTGACTAATACAGTCAGACAGTAATACTGTAACGAGAAGAAAGACAAAACAATCGGTTGAAATCCAGCTGTGCTGAAATGAGCATGACATCACACCTAGCTGTTTAGTAGAAGATTTGAGAACGGATTAATCACGTTAGAAACTTCATCAGTTGTGCTGATTAGTGATTAGACAGATCGAGTTTCGTCAGAGCATTAAGTAACATTATCGGCTTAGGAATGGAACGAAAACAAAACAATTTGGAGAATAAATTAAATGTCCCTCTTGTGTTAACTAGCTGATTGTCGCAACGCGACACATTGTGAGCTTGTAGATAGATTTTGTACACATTTTGAACTTGTGAAATGGCACATTCTGCACAATGAGTACTTTTACTTTTAGTATGTTAAGTACATTTTGATGCCGATACTTTTGTACTTTTACTCAAGTACATTTTCAATTCCATACTTTTACTTATAACGAAGTAGTTTTAAATTGCAGTATTGGTACTTTTACTTAAGTAAAACAATTGAGTACTTTTTCCACCCCTGACCTATAGAGCGTCGCAGTCCCGCCTCCTACCCTGGACCAGGAAATTAAACCCAATGCATTTTTCCCATAGACATTTCTTAAAGTATTTATTTTAAGACTGTTACGCCGCGGACAAAGCCAACTCGAGTCGTGACAACTCATGACAACAAACAATATTTTGGACCAAACAAATAATTACAAAGAAGAAAAACAACAAAAAAAGTGATTGTAACCTGCCATTTTTTTCTTCTTTCTAATTATTTGTTTGGTCCAAAATATTGTTTGTGTTGTCATGAGTTGTCACGACTCGAGTTGGCTTTGTCCGCGGCGTAACCGTCTTTAAATAAATATACTAAATGTCTATGATGAAAATGCATTGGGTTTCATTTCCTGGTCCAGGGTAGGAGGCGGGACTGCGACGCTCTATAGGCTACAGCATTGATAAATATTTCAATAAATATTATATATTATCATATATATCATGTATTCAGCTAATATTCATATATAATTTATTCAATATATACAGCATTTATTCTAAAATTTACAAGAAGTCAACACAATTAGAGAATGTAAGATAATCTGTATTTTGATGAACGTTTGCCTGTTGTCTCGTATCCAACGACAACAGGCAAACGTTCATCAAAATACAGATTATCTTACATTATAAGTAATACAGGTGTTTAACAATAATGAAACTCTTGAGAGCGTAAAATGAAACCAAATGGACCCGTGGTTTAATTTTATGTTCTCAACAGTTAAAGATCTAGAAGGGCCCAATCTTCCGCCGTAGTCTGAAACCCCACCTCTTCAGACTCCACCATGGCCCGTAGCACTTACCCTACCCCCTTAGATAGCACTTTATGTACTTGGATAGCATTTTATACAGACTTATAACATGTTATGTAGACACTAGACAGCACTATAATTGCATTGTATGTAGTCATAGCACTTCATAGTACATATGTACAGCATAGTATAGTATTTATGTATAGTTTCATTATATAGATATTCCACTTAACCTTGGATAATATCAGAATGTTGTAGTTATTAACCTTGGATAATATCAGAATGTAGTAGTTATTAACCTTGGATAATATCAGAATGTTGTAGTTATTAACCTTGGATAATATCAGAATGTTGTAGTTATTAACCTTGGATAATATCAGAATGTTGTAGTTATTAACCTTGGATAATATCAGAATGTTGTAGTTATTAACCTTGGATAATATCAGAATGTAGTAGTTATTAACCTTGGATAATATCAGAATGTTGTAGTTATTAACCTTGGATAATATCAGAATGTAGTAGTTATTAACCTTGGATAATATCAGAATGTTGTAGTTATTAACCTTGGATAATATCAGAATGTAGTAGTTATTAACCTTGGATAATATCAGAATGTTGTAGTTATTAATATGAGACATTAAAGTCGATGGATAAACAACACATGGAATTAAAATTTCTCATTTTATTCACACCACACAGATAACAATAGAAAACAATATGTTTTGGCTTTTGTATTTTTTTCTGAAATCATCAAAACGACAAAAAACGTTTAAAAAAGCGATGTGTCCAAAGATAGTCATAATCATGATTATTCATACAGGTTCAAAATAAGGGCCTGGGCCGTGGCTCAGCGGTCCAGGCACCTTGGCTGGTAATCCAGTCTGGCAGTGTGCCACGGGTTCGACTCCCGATCCCGACGGCATTTACTGCATGTCTTCCCCCATCTCTCTCCCCATTTCCTGTCAGCCTACTGTCTGTCCCTCCATAAAAAATATATAAAATAAAGGCGAAAGCCAAAAAAAAACATAAAAAAAAGAAATAAAAAAAAGCCCTAACCACCAAAGGGTCGAGGCGGTTTTAGTAAACTGAACGCAATATAACAAGATAATAAAAGTACAATTATAATACTGGATGGAATGACGTAAAAATACTGATCTGATAAAACTCATAAAACTCACTATTCTTAGTTAAAAAAATACCTGAGTTATAAGTGTACTTGGACAGTGTTGTTCCGTCTACACTAAAGGCTCACAATGCATCACAGCACTTTGTAGATCTTCTATTTTTTGACTGGGGTTCAAGTAATCCATTTAGGCCGATTCTACAAATGCTGAATCTAAATCGGAAGTAGATTCTTCTAAAATGTTCAAAATGAGCAGCTATGTTCTGCTGTAAAGCAGGACAACGTTATGCACATCCCAGTTTGTTCTGGGATGTTCTGCTACAACAACAGCAATACAATATAATAGTAATAATAATGATAATAAAATAACACTGAATAATGAAAGCAAAAACATAACAATTACAGGAATAACTCAAAAGGCAGGTATGGTGTCTTTAGCAGCAGAGGTAAATGTGCAAGAAGGCAGAAGGCACTTATGTGTATAAATATAAATATAAATATTCAAGATCTTCTTCACTTCAGATCTGTAGGCTTGTAGATCAGATCTGTAGGCTTGTAGATCAGATCTGTAGGCTTGTAGATCAGATCTGTAGGCTTGTAGATCAGATCTGTAGGCTTGTAGATCAGATCTGTAGGCTTGTAGATCAGATCTGTAGGCTTGTAGATCGGCTATTTTCTAACAGCCGTATAAGGTGTCTAGTAATCGTAGCAGAGTAAAAAAAAGGACAATATTTGCCTCTGAGATGTGACGGAGTAGAAGAATAAAGTATTAAAAAAATGTAAACACTCAAGTAAAGTCTCACAATTGTACTTAAATAAATTCAGGACTTGAGTAAATAAATGTCTCTCTCTCTCTCTCTCTCTCTCTCTCTCTCTTCAGTGGATCATCCACGGTCGCGTCGCTTTAGTCGCTTTGCGGCTGGACTTCCAGGAATGTCTTCGCTCCGTGGCGATGCGCGGAGGGGAGCGTGATCGCTCCCGTTGCAGCGGGGCGGCGGTGGGCGTCGTCAACTCGTCAGACGTGCACCTCGCGGCCCCATCGACGACGTCGCCACGAAACAGACCGAAGAACTCCTGCGACGTGTACGTCCGACAGAGCGCATGCTCGGCACGACGCTTTGTGTGCTCAGCCACGACCTTCATCTGAGCGGCGATGAGCACGCTGAAGAACGTATTGTAGAGTTCCAGTGATGATGATGTGTCGGCGCTGGGCGGGTCCGCTTGGTGCTCGACCTTTGACGCAGACCTGGATCTGGAGCGTGCTCTGGTGGCGTGCGGCGGAGAGCGAGAGCGCGCTCTGGGCTGTCCCTCACTGTAAAACAAACACAACACATCCAACCATGTTAGATCATCATATCGATCAGAGCAGTGAGGCTAAGGGCTCCATTTTCGTCACCGCTAAACCCCTTATCCATTCTTTGGCCATTTTAACTATTCAAAAATGTCTTGCAAAATAGTAAAAAAGAAAAAAAAAAGAAAAAGGGCAGTCTACAAGCTCACAACGTGTCAATGTAGATCGGCTAGTTGAACTATTCAAAAAATAGTAAGAAAAGGCAAAGAAGTTTAGGGATAAGGGGTTTAGCGGCGACGAAAATGGAGCCCTAATATAAATGTCATCAGGCTGAATAAATAATGGGCCTTGAAATGAAAAGGGTTGAAAACCACTGCTGCTGTATGTAAATGACTCTCTTCACTTGGCCTCTGTCCCCCCCCCCCCCACACCCCCCCCCCCCTCCCCATCTGTGCTTGGGTGTCGCCACGTGTTGAATGTGCTTGATGCCCCCCCCCCCCCCAGTGAATGTGGACTAGTATCTGTATCCAGTAGACCTAATGCTGCACATGTAAACACAGCTGCTACCTGCCTTCAAACACATCTTAAATCTGAGGGTGTTTATGAGGGGCGCTATCTTAAATCTGAGGGTGTTTATGAGGGGCGCTATCTTAAATCTGAGAGGGTTTTGAGGGGCACTATCTTAAATCTGAGGTTTTTTTTAGAGGGCCCTCCTATATAGAGCTTTTGGTCCTGAACTCTTTTTTGCCAATGAATGGAGAATTGACGTAATTTGTAGACAAGCAAATTGGCTCTTCTAAACACACTACAGTTCTTACAGCTCTTGGCTAAACACTCTGCAACTTTACAGTGTTTTGGTTGGTTACCTGACGGTGGTGATTGCACACTCGCTGCAGTCGGAGACGTGCCATCCTGTGGTCGCCGCCGCCGGGTCGTCCTCGTTGGGGTGTTGACACACGGTCAACACCGTCGGGGGATACAGGCTGAAGAACTCCTCGGACGTGTATGTCACGAGCTCGGTCGTGTACGTCACTCTGAGTCCAGGCAAGATGGCTGGGGGGCCCCCGATGGCTGGGGGGGCCCCGATGGCTGGGGGGCCCCCGATGGCTGGGGGGGCCTCGATGGCTGGGGGGCCTCGATGGCTGGGGGGGCCTCGATGGCTGGGGGGGGCCCGGAGGCTGGGGGGGCCCCGATGGCTGAGGGGGCCCCAATGGCTGGGGGGGCCTCGATGTCTGGGAGGGCCCCGGTGGCTGAGGGGGCCCCGGTCTGGGCTGGGGGGGCCCCGGTGGCTGGGGGGGCCACTGGTGGGGGCCCGGCGACTGGGGGGGCCACTGGGGGGGGCCCGGTGGCTGGGGGGTGTAGTGGGAACCTTAACTCATAATCAAAGTGTAATGAAGTCGAAGTCCAGAACCAAATAAAGGGTTAAAAGTGTTGGTAACACAATCACGGGTTTAATCAAGAGCGCTCCTGGAGAATGCCATCCACACGAATGTATCATGACATCCCCCAATCACAGGTTGACACCCTCTCTTATACAGCTCGAGAGTTCTCAAAATAACAAACACATGGTTGGAAAAGAACAGGACACTCATTTAACACATGACTTTATATGGTCTTTTCCAGTCTGCTAGAATTCACACAAATAGGCTTTTGACTGCTGGTAACAGGTGGAAGATGGCCTCCTGTTCTACCTCTGTGAGCAAGAAAGGTTACATGGATTGAAATGTCATTTTCCCATTACAATCCCCCCTCTGGCCATTTCTCATGGCCATTTGACAGTATGACATTTTAAGCACTTCAAATTTATTTATCTGACAACAAGTCTAGGCGAAAACCTTATTAATTCTTCATTTTTCTATGTAAGGAAATTCCTAAACGGCCCCCATGAGAGGTTTGTTTTGTTTGTTTTGTTTTCTCTCTACTTTTTTGAGCGACCACCATTCCGGCCTGAAGTCAGATAATTACAATGTATTTTCTTTTTACACAATAACAGGGGAAACACTTTGAATCAGTTACCATGAGTCTGTTAACTTACATTTTCTCATTTTAACTTTAAATAAAATCACCTCACATCTATAGAGAAATATACCAATAAAGTTTTAGGCACATCTATAATTAATTTAAACAGATAAAATTAAACACATCTAGCATTGAATTAGACAGATAAACTTAAACACATCTAGAATTAATTTTAGAACAATGAAATTAAACACATCTAGAATTAAATTAGAAAGATAAACTTAAACACATCTAGAATTAATTTTTAGAACAATGAATTTAAACACATCTAGAATTAAATTTTTAGAACACTGAATTTAAACACATCTAGACTTAAATTAGAATTAAACTTAAACACATCTAGAATAAATTTTTAGAACAATGAATTTAAACACATCTAGAATTAAATTTTTAGAACACTGAATTTAAACACATCTAGACTTAAATTAGAATTAAACTTAAACACATCTAGAATAATTTTTTAGAACAATGAATTTAAACACATCTAGAATTAAATTAGAATTAACCCCAAACCATTATCCCCCATCAGAAACACCACCCACATCCCCACTTCTCCTATAGTTTAAACAATATTACTATTGTTGAAAGGTGGTACCCATTGTTGCCTTACCGGTTGGATTATTACCTCAGGTGCTGGTCCAACAATTTTTGACATTACTGCTCGAATGCAAGTTGAAATGCAAACAAACACTAAAAGTAATACCATCACCGTCATGACAATCAAAATCAGTGTACGTGTCCAAGTGTTTCCAATCCCTCCAAACCAATCCTCAAACAGTCCCCAGAATAGCCCCCCATGATTTTTGTGCAACTCCTGCACCCCCATCTGGGTATCATTGTGGAGTCTAGCGATTGCTTGTGAGGGATCGGAAACATAGCTACAACATTCTGTACCAATTACCTTGCATGCCCCACCTTTACTTGCAAGCATAACATCCAAAACCATCCTATTCTGTAAGGTAATAATCTTTATTTCATTCACTTCAAGTGCCAAAGCTGACACGGCTGTGTCGGAGTCATTCATGTGTTTCTCTAAGACAGTTGACAGGGCTTCAAGTTCGTTCTGTGTATTGTAGACTCCGTAATTAGGGATTATTACACCTAGGATTTTCTGCCACCAATTTAGTGTACGTTTTTTACGAGTCGTTTTCCTCATGTGCTCAGAGTATAAAGTTTGGATTTCTGTCATATTTACTTTTCTAATCATTGGGATAACGCGGGCCAAATAACACAGCCCTTGGCTATTTGAAGGGAGATGCGTGTACGCTTTTCCCCCACACACAGCATAAACTTTTTCTGGTAAGTAGGATGGGCGACTAAGATTTGTTATCATTATAGTTTCACTTTCACAAGAACTTTCACCTACAGGTACATTAATTTTGTTGATCTGTCCCGTAAAACAGTACTTTACATTTGCTGCCTGCAGAATGGGCATAATTTTACATGCAGATGAAGACCGGAAGATAGCTTTAGTTTGTACGTGCTTCTGACAATCATAAGGCTGACATGTCATCTTTCCAGATATTTGAGGTGTCTTTCCTCTAGGGTCAAATAGTATTTCAGAATAGCAATTAAGGAAGGGTCTAGACTTCATTTGTGTACATGCAACTAAATCCGGATTTTGTATAGTACAATTTGTTTGACCATGGATTGTTTCAACCTTGAATAAAAACTCCCCAGTCTCGTTTCCCACAGTCCCAGATTTTCTCACAGTCCCAGATTGTAATGCCCCCACCCGTAATATCACAGTTTTATTGAATCCCAGGGGTAACTTCTCTCTATTCACCCCCGCTGCTATGAACTCAAGCACTTTTGCATATTGACTCCATGGGTTAACCGTTATAAACACTCCTATTTGTCTGTATCGGCTTCCAGGATTAAGCCCCAGATTCTTTCCCTTATGGCACTCGTGATCCCATAGTACGTGGTCATCACTCAACCCTTGCCAATCATACTGTAGCCATTCATCTCTTGTCAGTGGGATACTCATCCACAATGGTGCAGTCGTACTAGTAGGTAAATGTTGACAAATCCAACAATTTGTGTAATTCATCTGTACCGCGAAACTCAGCGTCATTGACATGGCCAAGTTAGGGTGATGGATGTCCCGCCGGACTCTGTCTTTCACTGACCCTGAAAATTGGGGTTTTGGTTTTGGTCCTGGATCCTCCCCCCTCGTCCACACCCACACTGCCAGGCACAGAGTGAGACCAGCTGCCATCATGATCCAGGAAACCTTGGAAGGGTTATTCTTGGATGTGTATATGGGTATCATTGTTTTTTTTCCTCCAATATACTCACGACGCAGGCACATACTGGTCAGTGTGGGGTAGTGGATGGGTGTCGATCGAATCGTCTGCAGTGAGAGGCGTGAATCCAGGTATCCCTCTCAGCAACTTTCACTGCCGTTGGTGTGATGAGAAGAACTTGGTAGGGGCCTAGCCAGCGCGGTTGATACCAGTACTGCCGGCGTAGGTCCTTCACCACCACCCACTCGCCTGGCTCCAGGTTGTGCAACTGCCCTGCCTTGGGGTCCGGTAGCGCTGCCTTCACCTTTGGATAAATATCCCTTAGGACTTTGTTAAGTGCGAGACAATATTTAATCATCTCGTCGTCAATATTCATTAATGTCATTCTACTCTGTGGGAAAGGCATGTTAGTCATTCTCATTGGTCTGCCCATTAAAATTTCATAAGGGGACAGACCAAGTGTCGCATGTGTACGTCCTCTCATGTACATTAAGGCCAGAGGAAGCAGCTGTACCCATGTCAGATTTGTTTCAGCCATCAATTTAGTCAATTTATTCTTCAAAGTCTGGTTAGCCCGCTCCACTGGGGCGGCTGATTTTGGATGATAAGAACAATGCCTCTTTAAATCAAATTGAAGGTTTTCTGCAAGACTCTGGATCACTTTGTTTACAAAATGAGAACCATTATCCGAACCCAATTTACTACAAAGCCCCCATCTTGGAAAAATATGCCGTAATAGGATATCGGCCACTGTTTTGGCACTCTCATCGCGACATGGGTAACATTCCACCCATCTCGACCACATGTCCACAATAACTAGAGCATATTTGTAACGCTGACATGGGTTCAATGTGATGAAATCCATCATAAGATATTCAAAAGGCCCATCCGGTTTTGGTTGGGCCGACATTGGCACAACTAGGCCTCGTCCGATATTATATGTCATGCAAATTACACATTTTGAACAAAACCGGTCAGCGTAGGTTGTAAACCCTGGGGCAAACCAGTATTTGTTTACAAGGTCAGTCATCTTAGTTTTAGATGAGTGATCTTGTCCATGTGAGATTTTAGCCAAATAAGGGAACACGTTTCTTGGCATGGCTGGGAGACCTGAAGGGTCCACCCAGATGCCAGTGTCTGTGTCAAGTGTGCACTTTTTCTTCCATAGTGCTTTTTCTCGTGCGTCCGCTCCTGTCTGTAACAAAGATACATCATTAATAGAAAAAGGGTCCACTTGAGCTGGGAGCACTGCCATTTGTAGCACGGTTGCAACTGGGGATACGGCGGTGGCCTTGGCAATCTTATCAGCAAATGCATTCCCCCGTGATACAGGGTCTGATGCTCGAGTGTGAGCTTGGCACTTACAAACAGCTATTGTTTTAGGTAACATAATAGCTGCTAACAAATTCTTTACCAACACGTGGTGTGCAATAGGCTTGCCTGAAGATGTAAGGAACCCTCTGTGCTCCCATATTGCATGGAAATCATGACAGACACTAAAACAATATTTACTGTCTGTGTAGATGGTCACCGTCTTACCTGCCGCGAGGACACATGCCCTAGTCAACGCAAATAATTCTGCAGCCTGACTTGATAAGTGTGTTGGTAGTTTAGCACTTTCAATGATTGAGGTGTCTGAACAAACAGCATAGGCCACTAGTGGCACTCCGGTGTCTTTACACCGCTGTGCTGAACCGTCCACATACCAGATTATGTCGGAATTTGGCAACTCACTGTCTGTCAGATCTATTCTTGGCTTTGACATGACATCCACTAATTGTATGCATGCATGCGGTTCTCCATCATCATCTGTAGGAAGGAGATTAGCAGGGTTAAGGACTGTACATCTTTTCAAAGTGACATGAGCCATGGTTAATAACACATTCTGGTAGTGTAAAAGGCGTGCCGGTGTCAAATGTGCAGTTCGTGCCTGCGAGATCAATGCATGTACTGCATGTGAGACATGGACAGTTAAAGGATGCATTGCCACTATGTCAGCTGTTGCTAAGACAGCTGTGGTGGCGGCTTCGACAGCCCTGAGGCATGGGACTAACCCTCTGGCCACACTATCTAAACGTTTGGAATAATAACCCACTGGCCGTTGCCTGTCACCATGAGTCTGTGTCAATACTGCAGACATGAAACCCTCTCTTTCTGCAACAAACAAATGGAAAGGTTTGTCATAATTAGGCAGACCAAGACATGGGGATTTAGTTAAAGCCTGCTTAAGGACTGTCAGGGCACCTATTGCCTCAGTTGTCCATTCTAGGTGGTCTGACATAGCTAATTTTTTCCCACCATAGATCAAAGCGGACAATGGTTCTGTTATTTCCGCGAAGTCCTGAATCCACGGCCTGCAGTAGCCAGCAACACCTAGGAGTGACATCAGCTGCTGCTTATTTGTTGCTTGAGGAATGGCTAAGATAGCACTCACCCTGTCTGGCCCTAAACTGCGTCCATCTGGTGTGATAATGTGACCTAGGTATTTGACCTCTTGTTTCACAATTTGCAGTTTATCTTTAGAAACTCGGTGTCCGTTCTCAGCAAGGAACTGTAACAGGGCGATGGTGTCCCCTTCACACGCTATTTTTGAATTACTGCATAAAAGCAAATCATCCACATATCCTATTAAAATGCTTCCATTCGGAGGCACAAAAGCCTCAAGATTAGTTGACATTGCCTCTGAAAATAGTGTTGGACTAGCCGAATAACCTTGTGGCATCACGGTCCACGTCCATTTTTTACCCTTGAAAGTAAACGCAAACCAAAATTGGCTATCTGGATGGACTTTCAAACTGAAATAAGCATTCGCCAAATCACACACCGTAAAATAACATGCAGTCGCTGGGACCTGTGACATTATAGTCACCACATTTGGAACCACTGGGGCTGGTGCGTACACCGCCTCATTAATTATGCGTAAATCTTGGACAAATCTCCATGCCCCAGACGCTTTCCTAATCGGAAGGATGGGACTATTGCAGGGAGAACTTGGACATTCTATGATCGCTCCCCTAGCAACCAAGGAGGCGTGTACTTCTGCTATCCCAATTTCTGCCTCTTTACTTAAAGGGTACTGGGCCTTATACGGCCTAAATGTTGATTTAGGAGAGACAATAACGGGCTTTGCGTTTTTTATACACCCTATGTCATACTTGTCTTTTGCCCACAAAATGTCTGGCACCTGTGCAAGTAATGAGGATGTCTGCTCTGGGGTGTTATCTAACACCATTAGTTTACACAACTGCTCCTGTGACTCCGTGCTGGTTGATGTCCTAATCATCATGCAATCTACATTTAAAAGGGTAGAATATGTCTTTTTGCTAGGTGAAAAGAATGTGTCTGTGTTGACCTGCTGCCAATCTTGAGCCTGGACCACTAATTGTAGCCATGGCCCTATCTCACCCCACTCCCCTTGTGTTTTCCCTAGGGGTATGTGTGCGATTTTCCCTGTATAATACAACATCTGTGTTTCCGTTAAATCTACAGATATAGCACTAAACTGCCTGTTTGTGTATATTCTTCCTAAGTGTATGTCATCTTGATTCTTGTTATTGAACCAGAAATTCTCATAGGTCAAATCTCTTGTGAATGGTGAAAAATGAGCAATGCAGCTCCATAGTGCCGGCTTGGTGAAACCTTCAGGTATCATACTGTGCAACTTTCTAGACAAGTCTCCATCAGAAAGGTCCCAGCAATAATGCCAGTCTGTGGGCTTACCCTTTGTGACAGATAAATTGTAGAGTCCCAGTGCTGGACAGGATAACAGTATGCCGTCACTGGAACAATCCAATTTAACACCAAATCTGCAAAGTAAATCACGCCCCATCAAATTAACAGGGCATACAGTGGATGACAGAAATTTATGCTCTATTTTAATGTCGCCATGTACGACTGGTAATGGGTTCGTTACTGCTTCTATACACGGCTCACCAGAGGCACCAATCGTAGTCATTGATTTACAGGAAAGGGATGCATTAGGCATCTCCTCCCTTCTTATTACTGACACACTGGCACCAGTGTCAACAAGAAAAGAAATAGACTCACCATTCACAAGAAGATTCAGGACTGGGGCCTCATCTGGGGTTACTGAAACTTGCATGAACTGACTGACCTTAGTTTCTACCTCTCTAGTTACCCCTTCAGCCATTCCTCCCGTATCCTATAGGCGATTCGGATTGGTGACTGTCACATTGTCACCTGGACCATATTGCCACTGGCCCCGACCCTCATGGTCCCATTGGCGTCGGTCTCCGTTGTCTCTCTGTTGCCTGCCCCAGTTGTCTCCGTGTTGCCTGTCACCGTGGTCTCCGTTGTCTCTCTGCTGTCTGTTCCCATTTTCTCCTTGTTGCCTGTTCCCGTGGTTCCCCTGCTGTCCTTCTCCGTGGTCCCTCTGGCGTTTGTTGCTCCTCCTTGTGTCCCCATCGTCATTCGAGCTGTGCCACCCAATCTGTGGATATGGGGCCTGTGTGTCCCTGCTCGCATTTCCATCAGGCCCCCCCCTCTGTGAAGAGCCGGCACCTGGCTCGTCACACTGATCTGTGCGGCGCAACCATGCTCTCCTATTTATAGGGCAATCTCTTTCCATATGGCCATCTTCAGCACAGTAGAAGCAGAAGAAGTCTTGCCGGCCCCTCTGGCTCCTGCTACCCCCTCTCCCTTCGCTCCATTTCCGGGCCTTGCCAGTCTTCTGCTGAGTCTGTTGTCCCACCTGTTGTCCATAAAACATCAACTGAGCTAACTCCAACTTTTTCTTCCTCCCTTCGTCCTGTGATAATGCGTACCGCTCGGCATGCTGGGCGTGAGTCCACACCTCTGCTAGGGGTCTGGTCTCCCAGCCGATGCAGGAAATCATCACGCGATTATTAATTGAGGGGAGTAGGCCATTTATCAGTGCAGTCTTTAGCAAGTCATTGTAGGCTGCATTGTCTTGTGCAACCCCACAGTATTTCTGGAAGCAATCCTCCATTCGATTTCTGTAAGTGTCACAGGCCTCATCCAAAAGCTGCTTTGTACTGTGTATTTTTGGCCAATCTGTACGCACAGGGAAGGCCTGTCTCACTCTGTGAAAAAGGCCACCTTGATTTTGCAACTGTCCCGTGACGAGATCATTTCGGACCCCATTCACGTCAAAATCCCCCCGGAGACGCTGCCACTTCAAACCAAAGTTCTTGCGGAATATGGATTCCAATTCTCTCGCTGACGGCTCATACATGTCAATCAAGTCCAATATTGCTGTGCACCATTGTTCCACATCGACCCTGGGATTGGGTAATTCTCGGACTATGTCATTAAATTCATCTGGAGTCCAGTTCCGTTGGACTTGTACCATATCAGAATAGGCTGCTATGTCGGCCTGGTCTGCTCCCGGCCCTGGCCTAGGATGAGGGTTTGGGTACGGGATCAAAGGTAGCAACTGCTGTCGCTTCGTGTCACTGCGAAGTGTCATTTTTTCCTCCTGCCCAAGAGAAAGTCCTTCCACCTTTCTCTCAAGCTGCAATAAGTCCTGTTGTAGCTTGCCCATCTGTCCTCCCTTCTCGTGAATGTCGGCACCAGGAAGCTCCAATAAGTCTGCTGTTACCTTCTCCCCCACCCCAAGGTGACCCCCCACAGCTCCCCCGACCCCTTCATCGTCCAGTCCAAGCACAGGGTCAGGCCTGACAGCTGCATTGTCCGCTAGCAGGCCAGCTGCCGCATACAAGTCCCCTGCTGGGTTAGGGGGAGGTTGTGGTGCCAATGCTGGAGGTTCTTCTTGTTGTTGTAGTTGAAGTGGTGGCAGGCCTTGCATGGCTAGAAGATGCGGTGGGACAACTGCTTGCACGCCCTCCTGCTGTGCTGGTGGTTGGGCACAGGCATACGGTGGGGGCTGAAGGGTGTCTTGTCTAGTATTCTTTAATCTTTTACGTCTGCCCTGTTCCTCACACTCATCTTTATATAATAAAGCTTTTGTTTGCCTACTCTCTCTGCATTCAGCCTCCCTTTCCCATTTTCTGAACCCATCCCAGTCTATGTATTTTCTTTTCTTCCCTGTCGTTCTCTCATACTGCTCTAAGGACTCCCTACATTCTCTTAATTTAGAGGTACTTAAAGTCCCCATAAGTGGGAACTTTCCTTCAGTTAATCTGTGCCATAAAATGATCTGCTCCAGGATCCCCACTCCCCATTTGGCCACCATAAATTCTGCTGACCCTGACAGCGTCTGAGACACCCCACCTTGCTGGTTGCCCATTGCTCCGTAGACTCAGGGAAAAACACAAAAGAGAAAAGAAACAGAAATTAGAGCAGAGTCAACCACTACCTCATAAAGTCCTAGGCTCACACTGAGTACATTTGTGTTTTCACACTTAATTCTTTCTTCTTTTCCACAATTGTCACACGTGGAATCACAGATATTTGCAGCCCTAGGGACTTGCAGTACTAATTACAGATTTGTTTGTTCAGCCGTGGCTTGCTACAGGATGACCTCGTTCATACCATGCATGTCTCAGGCATACGTCACCCTTTACAAATCCTATTGTTCAGTCTCACACACATAAACACACTTCCCCAAATCTATGTATACATACGTCCCCCCTTTTTTTTTTTTTTTTTTTTTTTTCCAGCACATATATACACAATACAGGATACCCGTACGAAGCCTATACTCTTTCAACGTGAACGAGATGTTACATCGGCATGTCGATTATCGATATTAAATTCTGTTCAACTTAAACTATACTTCTTAAACTATACACTTCTTAAACTATACATATTAAATTATGTTCAACTTAAACTATACTTCTTAAACTATACACTTCTTAAACTATACGACCAACACTTTTAAATATTGACGAGGGACTGTCACCACTCGGAGTATTTACCATACACTTTTAAATATTGACGAGGGACTGTTACCACTCGGAGTATTTACCACACACTTTTAAATATTGACGAGGGACTGTTACCACTCGGAGTATTTACCACACACTTTTAAGACGAGGGACTGTCACCACTCGGAGTATTTACCACACACTTTTAAGACGAGGGACTGTTACCACTCGGAGTATTGACATTTACCAAAAACTAATCATCCTATTTTACGGATTGTATCACAACACTTTCTTACCTTAAAAGACGTGGTCACCTGCCCATCCAACACCTCCAAGTCCACGGAACGGCACGTCACTGCGTTTGAGTAGCGCGTATTTGCCTTGCTGCAGCTGATTCAATGAAAAAAGAGTGTGCGGACGGACAGAATGACACGACCCTGCTCACAGCGCCATAAATGTAGTGGGAACCTTAACTCATAATCAAAGTGTAATGAAGTCGAAGTCCAGAACCAAATAAAGGGTTAAAAGTGTTGGTAACACAATCACGGGTTTAATCAAGAGCGCTCCTGGAGAATGCCATCCACACGAATGTATCATGACATCCCCCAATCACAGGTTGACACCCTCTCTTATACAGCTCGAGAGTTCTCAAAATAACAAACACATGGTTGGAAAAGAACAGGACACTCATTTAACACATGACTTTATATGGTCTTTTCCAGTCTGCTAGAATTCACACAAATAGGCTTTTGACTGCTGGTAACAGGTGGAAGATGGCCTCCTGTTCTACCTCTGTGAGCAAGAAAGGTTACATGGATTGAAATGTCATTTTCCCATTACAGGGGGCCCCGAAGGCTGGGCCCCCCCAGCCAAAACCTGGGGGGGGCCTGATGGCTGGGGGGGCCCCGAAGTCTATGAGGTCCCCGGTGGCTGGGGGGGCCACTGGGGGGGTCCGGGTGACTGGGGGGGGGGCGGTCTGGTCAGGACAGGCTGATGGACGCATGGCATGTTCAGGAGATGCAGGGGGCGTGGTCATGGTCACTTCCATAAAAGCTGGGTTGGTGGGCGGATGATGGTCGTCATCGTCACTGTGAAATTAAATGACAAAAAAAAAAATTATACAACGGGTCGTTTCGAGGAAGCAATCTGATTGGTTGAAACCGATCCGTCTAGCCGTGCTTAAAACGAGCGAGGAACACCTAATAAAAACATAGAAATCAGCTGCTCTGTTGATTGTGAAAATATAATAACAATAATAATAAAATGATTGAAAGACAGAACTAGTGTATTGGCTGGTTGACTTTTACAACTTTGTCATGAGTAATTCAACAAGAAAAAGTATAACACACACAAATACATTGCATTAAACAGCCGGGCGGGTCTAGATATAGGCGTTTTAAATCACTTTACAATTTACACATATCAATTCGGGGGGGGGGTTCTAGGTGCTTGATAACTTCCCCCACCCTGAAAATAGGCCCATTCCCCCCCCTCCCCCCCCCCCCCTCCCCCCACACTCAACATGCATACTAATGCACAGGGCCTAAATCATACATGGGCAACCGAGGGCCACATGGGGCCCCCACCTTCACTTAATGCGGCCCTCAGGTTAATATCAGAATACTGATATATTATTTATTTCAGCTGTTACAATTCCAAACATGCAAACATGACCCACTTTTGTATGTTCAATGTGTTTGGATTTAGTTCATAAAGTTAACATAACTGTAACTAAATTCATTTGAAATTAAATAAAAAAGGTTATTTTTCAGGATTCCAATACAAAAAAATGGTCCATTTTCTTTCTCCAGGATTTCAATAAAAATATAGCAAAAATAGCCGATCTATTTTGTGAGTGTGGAAATGAGTGTGGAAATATATTGGCCCTCTCCATATTTCCAGGGCCTAAATTAAAACAAGACTTTCTTTTGTGCTATCCCTTTTGAACTGAGTACTGACTGTAGGCTACTCTGTTGCTGTTTGTATATTTATGTTCAATCAATCAAATCAACTTCACTTAAGTCAAGTCTACTAAAGTCTATCTTAAATCTGAACAAATGCTGCTATTTGTCCCAACGTGACAAACAAAATGTGTTTAAAAAAAGCTTTAGGCCTATACCCTGTTATAACAATGATGCAATGTCTGTTTACACAATGCTGTACCTCCTCCAACTGTATATACTTTATGTTTACACAATACTGTACCTCCAACTGTATATACTTTATGTTTACACAATGCTGTACCTCCAACTGTATATACTTTATGTTTACACAATGCTGTACCTCCAACTGTATATACTTTATGTTTACACAATGCTGTACCTCCTCCAACTGTATATACTTTACTCAACATTTCTAACATCAGTTTCTACATGCTGGGGACTAGACTAAAATGCACACATGGTTTAAAATAACAAAGGTATTGACAATAAAATAATGTACTTACAACTTGACGTGCTGCAGGCTCGGCTGGAAGTTGACCAGGTAATCCGTCAGGAAGCTCTCCATTCCGCTCATCTCATAGAAGCTGTTGTCCATGTCCATGATGTCCAGAGGCAGCTCCACCATCATCACCTCCTCCAGGGAAGGAGAACTCCTCTTGGGGAAGGAGGAGAAGCTTCGGTCCTCCTCCTCGCTGTCCGAGGAGTCCAGATCCAGGAGGTTCTCTTCGGAGATGAAGCTCCGAAGATGGGGAAGCTCGTTCCCCATCAAGGGGAACGAGTCTAAAGAATACACAACGGTCTCCTCCTCCTCCTCCTCCTCCTCCTCCTCGCCTCCGAACAGTCCGTAGCCGTAGCGGTGGTCGTGGAGGAAGAACTGTTTAAATTGCGACGCCAAAACCGCCGCCGGTTTGGGGACGAAACAAGCCCCGATTCCATCATCATCTTCATCGTCAATGAAGACCAGCTCCTGGAGGTGGTGGAAGTCCTCCGTCTCTGCGGCCGACGTGGTGGTGGTGTGGGGGAAGGAGTTGGAGAACGCGCCGCTATCCTGGTCCTCGTCCTCGTCCTCGTCCTCGTCTCCAGACTCCAGAGCCATCTCCAGGAGGAAGAGGTTCCCCTTGTTGTAGTTCTCTAGGTTCAGTTGGTTGAAGGTGTACTTCCCTGCATGTTCCATTTGGTTCGGGTCGTCCTCCTCCTCGTCCGAGTCGCAGCAGTTCAGTTGGTTGAAGGTGTACTTCCCTGCAGGGTCCATTTGGTTCGGGTCGTCCTCGTCCGAGTCGCAGCAGTCCAGTTGGTTGAAGGTGTACTTCCCTGCAGGGTCCATTTGGTTCGGGTCGTCGTCCGAGTCGCAGGAGTCCAGCCATCCTGGCCCGGCGGCCATGAGGGTCTGTAAACCCAGGAGGTCGGAGGTGCTGCAGGTGGCGCAGGACGGGGCGCATTTGGCGCTCATCGCTGCCGGCGTTGCTACGGCGGCGGCGGACATGTTGGAGTTAGAGAGAGACGGTAAAACTAGTCTAGTCTACAGGGAATGGTCCATGTAGAGAAGTTAAAACAGAGTCTAATTGAGGAATCCAAGCAGAAAACAAACGGGCTTCAGGATCATGTTGGAGAGATCAAACGGTCCGTGCACTTCATCAGGGTCCTTCGGTGTGTGTGTGTTTGTGTCGTGGGTCCTCTGCGCTCTGTGGTAATAAGGCAGACCTGGGGGGGGGGCGTGTGTCCAGGTACCCCCCGCCCACCCCCGGGGTGGGTGGGGGGTACCTGAAACCAATACCAATACACCCCCCCCACACACACACACACACCTTCAACACCTCCTCCCCCCCCCCCCCCACAACACGTGCCTCCTGAATTAAAATTCCAGTCAAGCTGTGGTTTAACATCTGTTTAGGGTGGTATCACTCCCCCCCCCCCAGCCCCCCCTCTTTATCTCTACAGCCTACTGTAAGTGTTCAAGCAGCAACACGTTCCTTTGTTTCTGGTCAGTGACACTGATACTAAACAACAGCTAGTCTAACTCTGTTTGTTTCTGGTCAGTGACACTGATACTACCCTGATTGATGGCTGAGCACTTTTAGCATTTCACACAAAGCAAAGTTACTATATTTACCCAGGGTAACTGGACTAAGCATCAGATACTTGTTTACAGCCAGGCCCTGCTCATAGAACATTTCATGGTAGTGGTTCAATGCCTTGCTCAAGGGCACTTCAGCGGTGGTAATTAAAGGACACAGGGGCGACTGTGGCTCAGGAGGTAGAGCAGGTCGTCCAATGATCCATGGGTCGGCGGTTCGAATCCCGGCTCCTCCTGTCTACATGTCGAAGTGTCCTTGGGCAAGACACTGAACCCCAAATTGCTCCCGATGTGCTGGTTGGTACCTTGCATGGCTTCCGCTGCAATCGGTGTGTGAATGGGTGAATGTAATGCACAATCTCTGTAAAGGTGTGTGAATGGGTGAATGTAATGCACAATCTCTGTAAAGGTGTGTGAATGGGTGAATGTAATGCACAATCTCTGTAAAGGTGTGTGAATGGGTGAATGTAATGCACAATCTCTGTAAAGGTGTGTGAATGGGTGAATGTAATGCACAATCTATGTAAAGCGCCTTGGATAAAGGCGCTATATAAATGCACCATTTACCATTTACAACACAAAGGTATCTCTGTGTTCAGTACAGGACATAGTTGGTGGGTTAGACTTTCTACAGGTCAAAGTGCACTCCACTTTATATTAGTAATATTTATATTAGTTTATATTATTAAACATGCAGTTTTTCTCTGACCCTCCCATTAAAGGGACAATACAACACAAAATGATACTCATTCTCTATTTCATTGAGATCACACATTTAACAGATTCGATCTTCTTCATCTAGCCCAAGGGGTGGGCAACTGGCGGCCCGGGGTGTGAGAGAGGTTGACAGACACTTCTCTCTGGGAAACAAAGGGTCAAATTAACATCCCATTGTCCCCCCCCCCCCCACACACACACACACACACACACACACAGCAGCTGTGACAGACTGCATGGTGTAGTTTCATTTGAACTTCTCTAAACTCCTGTATTGGGGGGGGGGGGGGGGGGGGTGTTGTCTTGCGTTGACGTTGTCTTCTATAGTTCCTTCCACCCACAGCAGTCAGTTAGTTTCCCTGTTAATTGAAAGTCTGCAGAAAAGGCACAGTTTTAAGATGCCTCACTGACTAATACAGTCAGACAGTAATACTGTAACGAGAAGAAAGACAAAAGTGGAATGAAATATTTATATTACTACAAGTATTTCTTCTGACCAAACAATTGGTTGAAATCCAGCTGTGCTGAAATGAGCATGACATCACACCTAGCTGTTTAGTAGAAGATTTGAGAACAGATTAATCACGTTAGAAACATCATCAGTTGTGCTGATTAGTGATTAGACAGATCGAGTTTCGTCAGAGCATTAAGTAACATTATCGGCTTAGGAATGGAACGAAAACAAAACAATTTGGAGAATAAATTAAATGTCCCTCTTGTGTTAACTAGCTGATTGTCGCAACGCGACACATTGTGAGCTTGTAGATAGATTTTGTACACATTTTGAACTTGTGAAATGGCACATTCTGCACAATGAGTACTTTTACTTTTAGTACGTTAAGTACATTTTGATGCCGATACTTTTGTACTTTTACTCAAGTACATTTTCAATTCCATACTTTTACTTATAACGAAGTAGTTTTAAATTGCAGTATTGGTACTTTTACTTAAGTAAAACAATTGAGTACTTTTTCCACCCCTGACCTATAGAGCGTCGCAGTCCCGCCTCCTACCCTGGACCAGGAAATTAAACCCAATGCATTTTTCCCATAGACATTTCTTAAAGTATTTATTTAAAGACGGTTACGCCACGGACAAAGCCAACTCGAGTCGTGACAACTCATGACAACACAAACAATATTTTGGACCAAACAAATAATTACAAAGAAGAAAAACAACAAAAAAAGTGATTGTAACCTGCCATTTTTTTCTTCTTTCTAATTATTTGTTTGGTCCAAAATATTGTTTGTGTTGTCATGAGTTGGCACGACTCGAGTTGGCTTTGTCCGCGGCGTAACCGTCTTTAAATAAATATACTAAATGTCTATGAGGAAAATGCATTGGGTTTCATTTCCTGGTCCAGGGTAGGAGGCGGGACTGCGACGCTCTATAGGCTACAGCATTGATAAATATTTCAATAAATATTATATAATATCATATATATCATGTATTCAGCTAATATTCATATATAATTTATTCAATATATACAGCATTTATTCTAAAATTTACAAGAAGTCAACACAATTAGAGAATGTAAGATAATCTGTATTTTGATGAACGTTTGCCTGTTGTCTCGTATCCAACGACAACAGGCAAACGTTCATCAAAATACAGATTATTTTACATTATAAGTAATACAGGTGTTTAACAATAATGAAACTCTTGAGAGCGTAAAATGAAACCAAATGGACCCGTGGTTTAATTGTATGTTCTCAACAGTTAAAGATCTAGAAGGGCCCAATCTTCCGCCGTAGTCTGAAACCCCACCTCTTCAGACTCCACCATGACCCGTAGCACTTACCCTACCCCCTTAGATAGCACTTTATGTACATTTTATACAGACTTATAACATGTTATGTAGACACTAGACAGCACTATAATTGCATTGTATGTAGTCATAGCACTTCATAGTACATATGTACAGCATAGTATAGTATTTATGTATAGTTTCATTATATAGATATTCCACTTAACCTTGGATAATATCAGAATGTTGTAGTTATTAACCTTGGATAATATCAGAATGTTGTAGTTATTAACCTTGGATAATATCAGAATGTTGTAGTTATTAACCTTGGATAATATCAGAATGTTGTAGTTATTAACCTTGGATAATATCAGAATGTTGTAGTTATTAACCTTGGATAATATCAGAATGTTGTAGTTATTAACCTTGGATAATATCAGAATGTTGTAGTTATTAACCTTGGATAATATCAGAATGTAGTAGTTATTAACCTTGGATAATATCAGAATGTTGTAGTTATTAACCTTGGATAATATCAGAATGTTGTAGTTATTAATATGAGACATTAAAGTCGATGGATAAACAACACATGGAATTAAAATTTCTCATTTTATTCACACCACACAGATAACAATAGAAAACAATAATTTTTGGCTTTTGTATTTTTTTCTGAAATCATCAAAACAACAAAAAACGTTTAAAAAAGCGACGTGTCCAAAGATAGTCATAATCATGATTATTCATTCATATTCATACAGGTTCAAAATAAGGGCCTGGGCCGTGGCTCAGCGGTCCAGGCACCTTGGCTGGTAATCCAGTCTGGCAGTGTGCCGCGGGTTCGACTCCCGATCCAGACGGCATTTACTGCATGCCACTCCCCCATCTCTCTCCCCATTTCCTGTCAGCCTACTGTCTGTCCCTCCATAAAAAATATATAAAATAAAGGCGAAAGCCAAAAAAAAACATTAAAAAAAAAATCAAAATAAGCCCTAACCACCAAAGGGTTGAGACGGTTTTAGTAAACTGAACGCAATATAACAAGATAATAAAAGTACAATTATAATACTGGATGGAATCTGATAAAACTCATAAAACTCACTATTCTTAGTTAAAAAAAGACCTGAGTTATAAGTGTACTTGGACAGTGTTGTTCCGTCTACACTAAAGGCTCACAATGCATCACAGCACTTGGTAGATCTGCTATTTTTTGACTGGGGTTCAAGTAATCCATTAAGGCCGATTCTACAAATGCTGAATCTAAATCGGAAGTAGATTCTTCTAAAATGTTCAAAATGAGCAGCTATGTTCTGCTGTAAAGCAGGACAACGTTATGCACATCCCAGTTTGTTCTGGGATGTTCTGCTACAACAACAGCAATACAATATAATAGTAATAATAATGATTATAAAATAACACTGAATAATGAAAGCAAAAACATAACAATTACAGGAATAACTCAAAAGGCAGGTATGGTGTCTTTAGCAGCAGAGGTAAATGTGCAAGAAGGCAGAAGGCACTTATGTGTATAAATATAAATATAAATATTCAAGATCTTCTTCACTTCAGATCTGTAGGCTTGTAGATCAGATCTGTAGGCTTGTAGATCAGATCTGTAGGCTTGTAGATCAGATCTGTAGGCTTGTAGATCAGATCTGTAGGCTTGTAGATCGGCTATTTTCTAACAGCCGTATAAGGTGTCTAGTAATCGTAGCAGAGTAAAAAAAAGGACAATATTTGCCTCTGAGATGTGACGGAGTAGAAGAATAAAGTATTAAAAAAATGTAAACACTCAAGTAAAGTCTCACAATTGTACTTAAATAAATTCAGGACTTGAGTAAATAAATGTCTCTCTCTCTCTCTCTCTCTCTCTCTCTCTCTCTCTCTCTCTCTCTCTCTCTTCAGTGGATCATCCACGGTCGCGTCGCTTTAGTCGCTTTGCGGCTGGACTTCCAGGAATGTCTTCGCTCCGTGGCGATGCGCGGAGGGGAGCGTGATCGCTCCCGTTGCAGCGGGGCGGCGGTGGGCGTCGTCAACTCGTCAGACGTGCACCTCGCGGCCCCATCGACGACGTCGCCACGAAACAGACCGAAGAACTCCTGCGACGTGTACGTCCGACAGAGCGCATGCTCGGCACGACGCTTTGTGTGCTCAGCCACGACCTTCATCTGAGCGGCGATGAGCACGCTGAAGAACGTATTGTAGAGTTCCAGTGATGATGATGTGTCGGCGCTGGGCGGGTCCGCTTGGTGCTCGACCTTTGACGCAGACCTGGATCTGGAGCGTGCTCTGGTGGCGTGCGGCGGAGAGCGAGAGCGCGCTCTGGGCTGTCCCTCACTGTAAAACAAACACAACACATCCAACCATGTTAGATCATCATATCGATCAGAGCAGTGAGGCTAAGGGCTCCATTTTCGTCACCGCTAAACCCCTTATCCATTCTTTGGCCATTTTAACTATTCAATTTTTTTTTGCAAAATAGTAAAAAAAAAAAAGAAAGAAAAAGGGCAGTCTACAAGCTCACAACGTGTCAATGTAGATCGGCTAGTTGAACTATTCAAAAAATAGTAAGAAAAGGCAAAGAAGTTTAGGGATAAGGGGTTTAGCGGCGACGAAAATGGAGCCCTAATATAAATGTCATCAGGCTGAATAAATAATGGGCCTTGAAATGAAAAGGGTTGAAAACCACTGCTGCTGTCCCCCCCCCCCCCCCCCCCCACTGCTGCTGTATGTAAATGACTCTCTTCACTTGGCCTCTGTCCCCCCCCCCCCCCCCCCCACACACACCCCCCCTCCCCATCTGTGCTTGGGTGTCGCCACGTGTTGAATGTGCTTGATGCCCCCCCCCCCCCACAGTGAATGTGGACTAGTATCTGTATCCAGTAGACCTAATGCTGCACATGTAAACACAGCTGCTACCTGCCTTCAAACACATCTTAAATCTGAGGGGGTTTCTGAGGGGCGCTATCTTAAATCTGAGGGTGTTTATGAGGGGCGCTATCTTAAATCTGAGGGTGTTTATGAGGGGCGCTATCTTAAATCTGAGGGGGTTTCTGAGGGGCGCTATCTTAAATCTGAGGGTTTTTTTAGAGGGCCCTCCTATATACAGCTTTTGGTCCTGAACTCTTTTTTGCCAATGAATGGAGAATTTACGTAATTTGTAGACAAGCTTTGTAGACAAATTGGCTCTTCTAAACACCCTTTACAGTTCTTACAGCTCTTTACAGTTCTTACAGCTCTTTACAGTTCTTACAGCTCTTTACAGTTCTTACAGCTCTTACAGCTCTTTACAGTTCTTACAGCTCTTTACAGTTCTTACAGCTCTTTACAGTTCTTACAGCTCTTAACAGTTCTTACAGCTCTTTACAGTTCGTACAGCTCTTACAGCCCTTTACAGTTCTTACAGCCCTTTACAGTTCTTACAGCTCTTTACAGTTCTTACAGCTCTTGGCTAAACACTCTGCAACTTTACAGTGTTTTGGTTGGTTACCTGACGGTGGTGATTGCACACTCGCTGCAGTCGGAGACGTGCCATCCTGTGGTCGCCGCCGCCGGGTCGTCCTCGTTGGGGTGTTGACACACGGTCAACACCGTCGGGGGATACAGGCTGAAGAACTCCTCGGACGTGTACGTCACGACCTCGGTCGTGTACGTCACTCTGAGTCCAGGCAAGATGGCTGGGGGGCCCTCGATGGCTGGGGGGCCTCGATGGCTGGGGGGGCCTCGATGGCTGAGGGGGCCACAATGGCTGGGGGGGCCTCGATGGCTGGGGGGGCCTCGATGGCTGGGGGGGCCTCGATGGCTGGGAGGGCCCCGGTGGCTGGGGGGGCCTCGATGGCTGGGGGGGGCCCGGAGGCTGGGGGGGCCCCGATGGCTGAGGGGGGCCCCAATGGCTGGGGGGGCCTCGATGTCTGGGAGGGCCCCGGTGGCTGGGGGAGCCCCGATGGCTGAGGGGGCCCCGGTCTGGGCTGGGGGGGCCCCGGTGGCTGGGGGGGCCACTGGGGGGGTCCCGGCGACTGGGGGGGCCACTGGGGGGGTCCCGGTGGCTGGGGGGGCCCCGAAGGCTGGGCGGGGCCCAAAGCCTGGGGGGGGCCTGATGGCTAGGGGGGCCTCGAAGTCTATGAGGTCCCCGGTGGCTGGGGGGGCACTGGGGGGGTCCCGGTGACTGGGGGGGGCCCGGTCTGGTCAGGACAGGCTGATGGACGCATGGCATGTTCAGGAGATGCAGGGGGCGTGGTCATGGTCACTTCCATAAAAGCTGGGTTGGTGGGCGGATGATGGTCGTCATCGTCACTGTGAAATTAAATTACAAAAAAAAGAATAATTATACAACGGGTCGTTTCGAGGAAGCAATCTGATTGGTTGAAACCGATCCGTCTAGCCGTGCTTAAAACGAGCGTAAAGGAACACCTAATAAAAACATAGAAATCAGCTGCTCTGTTGATTGTGAAAATATAATAACAATAATAATAAAATGATTGAAAGACAGAACTAGTGTATTGGCTGGTTGACTTTTACAACTTTGTCATGAGTGATTCAACAAAGAAAAGTATAACACACACAATTACATTGCATTAAACAGGGCGGGTCTAGATATAGGCGTTTTAAATCACTTTACAATTTACACATATCAATTCGGGGGGGGGGGGGGGGGGGGGGGGGGGTTTCTAGGTGCTTGATGACTTCCCCACCCTGAAAATAGGCCCATTCCTCCCCCCCCCCCTCCCCCCACACTCAACATGCATACTAATGCACAGGGCCTAAATCATACATGGGCAACCGGCGGCCACATGGGGCCCCCACCTTCACTTAATGCGGCCCTCAGGTTAATATCAGAATACTGATATATTATTTATTTGTATGTTACAATTCCAAACATGCAAACATGACCCACTTTTGTATGTTCAATGTGTTTGGATTTAGTTCATAAAGTTAACATAACTGTAACTAAATTCATTTGAAATTAAATAAAAAGGTTATTTTTCAGGATTCCAATACAAAAAAATGGTCCATTTTCTTTCTCCAGGATTTCAATTAAAATATAGCAAAAATAGCCGATCTATTTTGTGAGTGTGGAAATTAGTGTGGAAATATATTGGCCCTCTCCATAGTTCCAGGGCCTAAATTAAAACAAGACTTTCTTTTGTGCTATCCCTTTTGAACTGAGTACTGACTGTAGGCTACTCTGTTGCTGTTTGTATATTTATGTTCAATAAACTATTCAATCAATCAAATCAACTTCACTTAAGTCAAGTCTACTAAAGTCTATCTTAAATCTGAACAAATGCTGCTATTTGTCCAACGTGACAAACAAAATGTGTTTAAAAAAAGCTTTAGGCCTATACCCCTGTTATAACAATGATGCAATGTCTGTTTACACAATGCTGTACCTCCTCCAACTGTATATACTTTATGTTTACACAATGCTGTACCTCCAACTGTATATACTTTATGTTTACACAATGCTGTACCTCCAACTGTATATACTTTATGTTTACACAATGCTGTACCTCCAGTTGTATATACTTTATGTTTACACAATGCTGTACCTCCTCCAACTGTATATACTTTACTCAACATTTCTAACATCAGTTTCTACATGCTGGGGACTAGACTAAAATGCACACATGGTTTAAAATAACAAAGGTATTGACAATAAAATAATGTACTTACAACTTGACGTGCTGCAGGCTCGGCTGGAAGTTGACCAGGTAATCCGTCAGGAAGCTCTCCATTCCGCTCATCTCATAGAAGCTGTTGTCCATGTCCATGATGTCCAGAGGCAGCTCCACCATCATCACCTCCTCCAGGGAAGGAGAACTCCTCTTGGGGAAGGAGGAGAAGCTTCGGTCCTCCTCCTCGCTGTCCGAGGAGTCCAGATCCAGGAGGTTCTCTTCGGAGATGAAGCTCCGAAGATGGGGAAGCTCGTTCCCCATCAAGGGGAACGAGTCTAAAGAATACACAACGGTCTCCTCCTCCTCCTCCTCCTCGCCTCCGAACAGTCCGTAGCCGTAGCGGTGGTTGTGGAGGAAGAACGGTTTAAATTGCGACGCCAAAACCGCCGCCGGTTTGGGGACGAAACAAGCCCCGATTCCATCATCATCTTCATCGTCAATGAAGGCCAGCGGCTGGAGGTGGTGGAAGTCCTCCGTCTCTGCGGCCGACGTGGTGGTGGTGTGGGGGAAGGAGTTGGAGAACGCGCCGCTATCCTGGTCCTCGTCCTCGTCCTCGTCCTCGTCTCCAGACTCCAGAGCCATCTCCAGGAGGAAGAGGTTCCCCTTGTTGTAGTTCTCTAGGTTCAGTTGGTTGAAGGTGTACTTCCCTGCAGGCTCCATTTGGTTCGGGTCGTCCTCCTCCTCGTCCGAGTCGCAGCAGTCCAGTTGGTTGAAGGTGTACTTCCCTGCAGGGTCCATTTGGTTCGGGTCGTCGTCCGAGTCGCAGGAGTCCAGCCAGCCCGGCCCGGCGGCCATGAGGGTCTGGAGACCCAGGAGTTCGGAGGTGCTGCAGGTGGCGCTCTTCGCTGCCAGCGTTGCTACGGCGGCGGCGGACATGTTGGAGTTAGAGAGAGACGGTAAAACTAGTCTAGTCTACAGGGAATGGTCCATGTAGAGAAGTTAAAACAGAGTCTAATTGAGGAATCCAAGCAGAAAACAAACGGGCTTCAGGATCATGTTGGAGAGATCAAACGGTCCCTTGCACTTCATCAGGGTCCTTCGGTGTGTGTGTGTTTGTGTCGTGCGTCCTCTGCGCTCTGTGGTAATAAGGCAGACCTGGGGGGGCGTGTGTCCAGGTACCCCCCACCCACCCCCGGGGTGGGTGGGGGGTACCTGAAACCAATACCAATACACCCCCCCCACACACACACACACACACACCTTCAACACCTCCCCCCCCCCCCACAACACGTGCCTCCTGAATTAAAATTCCAGTCAAGCCGTGGTTTAACATCTGGTAATCAGTAAAGCTTTGTCTTGTATTTAGGGTGGTATCACTCCCCCCCCAGCCCCCCCTCTTTATCTCTACAGCCTACTGTAAGTGTTCAAGCAGCAACACGTTCCTTTGTTTCTGGTCAGTGACACTGATACTAAACAACAGCTAGTCTAACTCTGTTTGTTTCTGGTCAGTGACACTGATACTACCCTGATTGATGGCTGAGCACTTTTAGCATTTCACACAAAGCAAAGTTACTATATTTACCCAGGGTAACTGGACTAAGCATCAGATACTTGTTTACAGCCAGGCCTGCTCATAGAACATTTCATGGTAGTGGTTCAATGCCTTGCTCAAGGGCACTTCAGCGGTGGTAATTAAAGGACACAGGGGCGACTGTGGCTCAGGAGGTAGAGCAGGTCGTCCAATGATCCATGGGTCGGCGGTTCGAATCCCGGCTCCTCCTGTCTACATGTCGAAGTGTCCTTGGGCAAGACACTGAACCCCAAATTGCTCCCGATGTGCTGGTTGGTACCTTGCATGGCTTCCGCCGCAATCGGTGTGTGCATGGGTGAATGTAATGCACAATCTCTGTAAAGGTGTGTGAATGGGTGAATGTAATGCACAATCTCTGTAAAGGTGTGTGAATGGGTGAATGTAATGCACAATCTCTGTAAAGGTGTGTGAATGGGTGAATGTAATGCACAATCTCTGTAAAGGTGTGTGAATGGGTGAATGTAATGCACAATCTATGTAAAGCGCCTTGGATAAAGGCGCTATATAAATGCACCATTTACCATTTACAACACAAAGGTATCTCTGTGTTCAGTACAGGACATAGTTGGTGGGTTAGACTTTCTACAGGTCAAAGTGCACTCCACTTTATATTAGTAATATTTATATTAGTTTATATTATTAAACATGCAGTTTTTCTCTGACCCTCCCATTAAAGGGACAATACAACACAAAATGATACTCATTCTCTATTTCATTGAGATCACACATTTAACAGATTCGATCTTCTTCATCTAGCCCAAGGGGTGGGCAACTGGCGGCCCGGGGTGTGAGAGAGGTTGACAGACACTTCTCTCTGGGAAACAAAGGGTCAAATTAACATCCCATTGTCCCCCCCCCCCCCCCAGCTGTGACAGACTGCATGGTGTAGTTTCATTTGAACTTCTCTAAACTCCTGTATTGGGGGGGGTGTTGTCTTGCGTTGACGTTGTCTTCTATAGTTCCTTCCACCCACAGCAGTCAGTTAGTTTCCCTGTTAATTGAAAGTCTGCAGAAAAGGCACAGTTTTAAGATGCCTCACTGACTAATACAGTCAGACAGTAATACTGTAACGAGAAGAAAGACAAAAGTGGAATGAAATATTTATATTACTACAAGTATTTCTTCTGACCAAACAATTGGTTGAAATCCAGCTGTGCTGAAATGAGCATGACATCACACCTAGCTGTTTAGTAGAAGATTTGAGAACGGATTAATCACGTTAGAAACATCATCAGTTGTGCTGATTAGTGATTAGACAGATCGAGTTTCGTCAGAGCATTAAGTAACATTATCGGCTTAGGAATGGAACGAAAACAAAACAATTTGGAGAATAAATTAAATGTCCCTCTTGTGTTAACTAGCTGATTGTCGCAACGCGACACATTGTGAGCTTGTAGATAGATTTTGTACACATTTTGAACTTGTGAAATGGCACATTCTGCACAATGAGTACTTTTACTTTTAGTACGTTAAGTACATTTTGATGCCGATACTTTTGTACTTTTACTCAAGTACATTTTCAATTCCATACTTTTACTTATAACGAAGTAGTTTTAAATTGCAGTATTGGTACTTTTACTTAAGTAAAACAATTGAGTACTTTTTCCACCCCTGACCTATAGAGCGTCGCAGTCCCGCCTCCTACCCTGGACCAGGAAATTAAACCCAATGCATTTTTCCTCATAGACATTTCTTAAAGTATTTATTTAAAGACGGTTACGCCACGGACAAAGCCAACTCGAGTCGTGACAACTCATGACAACACAAACAATATTTTGGACCAAACAAATAATTACAAAGAAGAAAAACAACAAAAAAAGTGATTTTCTTCTTTCTAATTATTTGTTTGGTCCAAAATATTGTTTGTGTTGTCATGAGTTGTCACGACTCGAGTTGGCTTTGTCCGCGGCGTAACCGTCTTTAAATAAATATACTTCAGTCAGACAACTCACGAATAGTTAAACCAATATTTATTACAGAATGAGTTTTTGCTTAATGTAAGTCGCTCTGGATTAAGAGCGTCTGCTAAATGCCTAAATTGTAAATTGTAAATTGTAATGAGTGTGCATATGATATTAGACTTGACGTTCGGCTCTGCTGGATTTCTCCCTGCTCGGCATGGTTAAGCAATAACACAGAATATAAAGAGCAGGGAGATAGATATACAATAACCCCCCATGGGGAACATAAATAGCAGAGCCCACCGGTGGTGCTGGGGAGGTGGTGGGAAAAAACATCACATACAACCAGGGACCATATGCAGAGGAAGGCAGGAAGAGCATGCAGACTGGTGAGCTTGTCATCTTGTCCCTAAACACAAACATTTAATTCCATTAACAATAAAGATAATGTAATGTTTGTGTTGGCACCGTTTGTTTTACATCATCATTACATCACCTAATCAACATGAGTTTAATATATTAGCGCCTCCTCACTTCAACATTTGCATGTAAGTGTATACTTTTAAATGTTGTGATGAATTGGAAATGGAGGACCCTGATGTTTCCAGTCAATCAATCATGTTGGTTCACAATGCATAATGGTAAATGGTGCCTTTATCCAAGGAGCTTTACATGGCGTGCATACTTAGTTTAGACTATAGTCATTGGTTAGACATGGGTTAAGCTAGTCTAACTCTGTTTGTTTCTGGTCAGTGACACTGATACTAAACAACAGCTAGTCTAACTCTGTTTGTTTCTGTTTAGTGACACTGATACTACCCTGATTGATGGCTGAGCACATTTAGCATTTCACACAAAGCAAAGTTACTATATTTACCCAGGGTAACTGGACTAAGCATCAGATACTTGTTTACAGCCAGGCCCTGCTCATAGAACATTTCATGGTAGTGGTTCAATGCCTTGCTCAAGGGCACTTCAGCGGTGGTAATTTTAACGTGCCGGTCCGGGGATACGAACTGGCAACCTTCCGGTATCAAGACCGCTCCGCAAACCGTTCGGCCACCGCTGCCACTGGCAAACACAGTGCTGTAAAACAACTAAGTACATTTACTTTCTCCACCACACCTCGGACTAGGCCTACATTTAATAGAACACTTTAGTTAGCCTACTAGTTATTTTGTAGATTTAGATTATTATTACAAAACATATAGGTTCCCGGTTCGATCCCTGTGGGCTCCCCCAGAGTTAGTGTCCAAGTGTCCTTGAGCAAGACTCTGAACCCCTAATTGCTCCTGAGTCCTGATGTGCAGGTTGGTGCCTTGCATGGTTTCCTCCACCATCGCGCATGTGTGTGTGTGTGTGTGTGTGTGTGTGTGTGTGTGTGTGTGTGTGTGTGTGTGAGTGTGTGTGTGTGAGTGAATGTAATGCACACACAGTTGTTACAGTGATCCAATCAATTGATATGATCAAATGTTTAACAAGATTAGATTTAGGCAGGATGATTGATTCAGTTCTGAACCAACCAGGGTGCTGGACCCCACACCCTTTCAACACCCCCCCCCCCTCTTAAAAGTCCTTGTCAGCTGAGACCCCCCCTCCCCCCCTCCACACACACACACCCTTTCAATACCCCCCCCCCCCCTCCACACACACACACCCTTTCAATACCCCCCTCCCCCCCAACAAAAAGACCCACAGAACCCCTGCTTTACTGTATGTGTCCTATGAAAGACAGACAGACAGACAGACAGACAGACAGACAGACAGACATCGTCGTCCTCAGTAACAGTCTCTGTATTGAGTTGTGATGAATTGAACATGGTGGACCGTGTAGTAAACCAGTGTAATGTATCAGTGAGTCGTCCTCAGTAACAGTCTCTGTATTGAGTTGTGATGAATTAAACATGCTGGACCGTGTAGTAAACCAGTGTAATGCTGTATCAGTGAGTCGTCCTCAGTAATATTGAGTTGTGGTTTCATGTGAAATGAACCCGTTCTGCAAACTGTTAATAAATACTACAATCAATCAATCAATCAATCAATCACATGAGGAGGGCATCATGTGACCCTGTGATCAGGGGGTGGGTGGGTTTATGAATGTAATGCACAATCTCTGTAAAGGTGTGTGAATGGGTGAATGTAATGCACAATCTCTGTAAAGGTGTGTGAATGGGTGAATGTAATGCACAATCTCTGTAAAGGTGTGTGAATGGGTGAATGTAATGCACAATCTCTGTAAAGCGCCTTGGATAAAGGCGCTAGACTTTCTACAGGTCAAAGTGCACTCCACTTTATATTAGTAATATTTATATTAGTTTATATTATTAAACATGCAGTTTTTCTCTGACCCTCCCATTAAAGGGACAATACAACACAAAATAATACTCATTCTCTATTTCATTGAGATCACACATTTAACAGATTCGATCTTCTTCATCTAGCCCAAGGGGTGGGCAACTGGCGGCCCGGGGGCCGTCATGCGGCCCCCACCTTCACTTAATGTGGCCCTCAGGTTAATGTCAGAATATATGATATATTGGTTATTGTTACAATTTCCACAACATGCAAACATGACCCGCTTTAATTACTTCAGTCTAAATTAGTAGCTCATTGCTCAACACAAGTATAATTAAAGGCATTTGAAATTACATAAAAATGTTAATTTTCAGGATTCCAATTAAAAAATAACAAATAATTCAAGATTTAAATTCGAATATAGCAAAAATAGCCGATCTACAAGCTCTTTTGAGCTTGTAGATCGGCTATTTTTGCTACGACAGTAATATATGGCCCCAGGGAGTGAGTGTGGAAATATAGTGGCTCTCAATCATCAAAGTTGCCCAGCCCTGAGATCTAGCCCAACATAACGAGACCTGTTTCAATATAAAGTGGCAATATTCCTCCTCTAATCTGAGCACTAAGTGATCTTTTTTGCGGGGGGTGCACCAGCTAGGTCAGGGGGTAACAGGGGGACTGGTTTCAATGGACTGTGTCTGATAGTAGCAGCTAGTAGTAGCAGAACAAAGTTGTGTTTTTTTTTTAAATCTCACGGATTGTTTGAAAGAAATGAAAGCAACACATTTTTACTTAAACCAATACGGATTTATTGAATAGAGTAATTGTACAGAGCAATAAGTCATCATCATAAATAAATCATTTCAAGGTAGCGTTTAAGTGTAGCGAGCCTAAAATGGTCTTATTTTAATTTCAAATCATGGGGGGGGGGGGGGGGGGGGGGGAAGTAAATTAACCACATTAATTTAATCCTGATGTTCGATAAACGAGAAGAACAGGCCGGATGTGGAGCATGATGAAGGAGTACATGGACCACAATGGAAACAAGCTTGTTCTCCTGTTATAACATGTGACTGTACTGTACTGTTATTAACAAACCCTAACAACATGTTACTGTACCACCTGTAGTGTTATTAACATGTTAATAAAGTATTCTAACAATCAATTCAATCTTGTAGATTCACCATTTTGTCTCACAACCAGGTATCCACAGGGATCCTGACAGTAGTTCATTAAAACAGGTCATTGTTTATATGTTAAAGAGCAGTAGTTTTG